>NC_058021.1:9182766-9557526 GCF_019176455.1 Solea senegalensis | reverse complement strand
CCAAAATCACTCAAAAAGTCAAAGTATATAGTATGTCGTCTAAAAGGAGACAAAAAAGTCATAGTATTGTATGTTGTCCAAAATCACTCAAAGTAAAAGTATTGTATGTTGTCCAAAATCACTCAAAAAAGTCATAGTATAGTCAGTCAGTCATCATCTAACCGCTTTATCCTCCACCAGAGGGTCGCGGGGGGTGCTGTGCCAATCTCAGCTTCATCGGGCGATAGGCGGGGTACACCCTGGACAGTTCGCCAGTCCATCGCAGGGCCACACACAACTAGAGACAAACAACCATTCACTCTCACACTCACTCCTACGGTCAATTTAGAGTGTCCAATTCACCTAATCCCCACATTGCATGTTTTTGGACTGTGGGAGGAAGCCGGAGAACCCGGAGAGAACCCACGCACACACGGGGAAAACATGCAAACTCCATGCAGAAAGGCCCTTGTTCCAACCGGGGCTCGAACCCGGGTCTTCTCGCTGCAAGGCGAGAGTGCTAACCACTACACCACCATGTGGCCCAGTCATAGTATAGTATGTCATCCAAAATCATTCAAAAAAGTCATAGTATAGTATGTCGTCCAAAATCACTCAAAAAAGTCATAGTATAGTATGTCGTCCAAAATGAGTCAAAAAAGTCATCGGTTAGTATGTCGTCAAAAATCAGTCAAAAAAGTCATAGTATAGTATGTCATCCAAAATGAGACGAAAAGTCATAGTGTAGTATGTCGTCCAAAATCACACAAAAAAGTCATAGTATAGTATGTCGTCTAAAATCACTCAAAAAAGTCATAGAATAGTATGTCCCAAAATCACTCAAAAAAGTCATAGTATAGTATGTCCAGAAATCACCAAAAAGTCATTGTATAGTATGTCAAAATCACTCAAAATGTCATAGTATAGTATGTCGTCCAAAATCACTCAAAAAAGTCATAGTACAGTATGTCGTCCAAAATCACTCAAAAACATCATAGTATAGTATGTCGTCCAGTAAAACAATAAAGCAATAAAATATTCTAGAAAAGTAAAATGATTAAAACAGGTAAAATGAATATCTTACACTGGGTTGAAAGCCAAAGAGTAAAAATGGCTTTTCAAATATGTTTTTAATAAGATAGTGAACAACAAACAGCCATTGACCCTCACTTGTGGTCAATTTAAAATGTCCGATTAATATCATAACTCCATCTTTGTATAGTTGGAGGAAGCTGGAATACCTGGAGCAAACCTACACACGCACATTCACACACACAGGGAGAATATGCAATATAAAACTTGGCCAAAACGTTGCACTTCACGGGGCAGATCATTCATTTTTCTTATTGTTGTAAAAACATATTTGTTGCAGTAACAATGTGGGTCTTCGATGGAACAATTTGCACCATCTTGGCTGCAAGCCTTCTGGTGTCCTTCCTCTCACATCATGTAAATGCCTCACACTGCTCTCAGCGCTTCAATCATCTAAACAAAAAGATTATACTGTATGTGCAGTCCACGCAGGGCCCGTCGTGAGAGCAGACAGACAGACAGACAGGGAGGGAGGGAAGGAGGGAGGAGTGACGAGTGGGGCGGATCCTTGAAAACCAGCCGAGTTTAAAGCTCCTGTCAGAGTGGAGCAGAGGAGAAGAGCTGCTGATGCTGCTGAGGCAGAGGAGCTGTCCATGGTGCTGAACACCTGCAGCTGCTGCCAGACCATCATTACCATCATCTTCATTCCTCATGTCACCTGTGACTCCTGCCTCCGAGGTAAGTTCTCTCAGATCTGATCTTGCTCTGTGTTCATCATTGGACTGATGTGATGATGATGATGATGATGAGTCCCTTTATGTGTGCAGTTGTGTGGCGCATTCACAAGTTCTCCAGTTGCTGTGTGTAACTTTGTGCTGTTGTGTTCATGATCTGTCCAAAAGCAAAATACACTGTCAACACTGTTTCAAAAAGGAAAATATATCATTTAGAATTTAAAAAAAACCTGGACATTATACAAGCCATAATATAATATGTGTACTTCATTGTTTCACTCTCTAAACATGACGTGCGTTTTATTAGTTTTGTTATTTATTTTTATTTTTAATGAATGTTGTTTGATTTTTGTAGATTATTTTATAATTCCATTTTTCATTACCCATATTTTCGTTTCTATGTAACTCAGTTAGGAGAGTTTTTATTATTTAACATGTTTTGGTTAGTCCATAGCATGGACACATAAGGGCCCAGAATGGACACGGGTGAGTTTTTTTTGTGCCTACTTTCTGGAAAATAAAACCACACAAAACAGCAATAACCTGCTGTGCATTATGTTTCTTTTGCCTGAAGGTTACATAGTTACATAGTTACATAGTTACATTAGTCTTCTTTTAAGATTAAGTTTCGTTTGACTTTGCTAGTTTAAAGAATTGGCCACTGCACATTAAACTGTTTACTTCATGACACAGGACAGATTTACTACCAGCTTTTACAATATATTATATTTACAAGTGTCTGTCTTTGAATCTCTTTGAATCTCTATTTTCACTCATTTCTGTTATAAAGACTTTCTCTATGTTTTTGTTTACTGTTTTGTTTACATACCAATCATCGCATGTCACATGTTTACCCTTATTAATATGAATAATAACATAATGAATAATATTACACTCACCAAGAACACCATATGTCTCTGTGTACACTCTGTCGTCTGTTTTCATCCACACTTTCCTCTGTAAATCTGTTTTGCTGTTTTAAAATTGAAAAGTGATTCTCCGTTTATATTTACAGTCAAACCTCCAGTACAGTTAAGCTTCTTCAGTTTGAATCACATGTGGTAAACTGATTAATCTGCTGCTTCGGATCCACAGCAGCTCTATCTAAGGATCTAGTTGCCTCCTAAATTTAACGTACCTCAGTGCTTTGCTCTGAACGTCCTCATGACCTTGGGGGATTTTAACAATCTGAAAACACACAGTATCTGTTCATCCCCGAAAAAAGCTCTTTATCATTGAGCGGGTGACGTTTCAGGCCCACGTCTGTCCAGTATGAAGAAGGGCGTCACTTGGTCAGTAATCAGTGGTGTGCACAAACATTTCAAGGGCCAGAGGCTCAAATAAAAAAGGGCACCCCCTCGTACTTATTAATTTTAAAAAATGGCAGTGGCAAGATATTTATCTATTTCAATAAATGTGCACTTGTGCAGATGCTTGAACTTTGAATTAAATTGAATTTTGGAGCATTATTACAGATATTATAGAAAGAAAGGTGTCTGAGCACCACCTGGGGTTTATCTGTAAACATAATAAAACGTTTTTTTTTTTGTTTTTTGTTAGGGATGAGCTGAAACAGATATCGTCATCGGTCAAAGTCACTGGATCAGATATTGGACAGATTAAAATGTATCATCATTACAATACTATATATTGCATTCTTTACTATGCACAGACTGTAAAAAATATATTTTAGCTGAGTCATGTTGTGGGCTTTTTTATTTCTTCTTTATGGGAGAATAATATTTGTTACAAAGTTGGAGAATTATGTATTTGGCACAAATGTGTTCACAGCTTCATAGTTTTAAAGGTCTAAAATGATTGGACTTTGGACTTTCATTGAAAACACACAGTAACTTTACAGTTGTGACACGTGGGGCCTCCCTTGACTTACAAACGGTGTAGGAATACAAAATGCATGATGGAGCACAGGGTCACACGGCGGGTCAGTCTCTAGCATTGTGGAGTTTGCAAGTTCTCCTCGTGTTCGCTTCCTCCAACTGTACAAAAACATTGACATTATAGGTGTGAATGTGAGTGGGAATGGTTGTTTTGTGAAGTGTCCACGGTGCACCTGGCTCCGGCCCCCAGCAATATCCTCCGTGTGGAGGATAAAGTGGTAGACAATGAGTGAGTGATGTAGCACAATCAGTGTCATATTTTTAGTTGTAAGGAACAAAAAACTTTGGCTAATAAACAGTTTTGTTTTGGTATGTGATTGTAAATGGTTTACACTTTTACACTAACTTATGTTTCTGTGTTTTATTCTGTTGCATAAACTTCATGCCTACTTCACAGCTCTCTATTGACTAAGAGTTTGTCTCATTTATTAAGCTTTCCCTCTGCTCTACACATGCAGCCGCCTGATCTGTCCGGCCTGATGTAACCACAGGCCATTTGATAATTGATACTGAGGAAGGCAGTTTCTTTCATTAGGTCTTTAAGCCCCCTATTAAAGCTTCACTTGGCCCTGTAGTCCCATCATCTGGAGAGCAGTGGAGCTATCAACGTGTTTTTGCAGGCAGAGACGTTGGTGACTGTGAGCGAGACGAGACATCCTGGAATAGAATCTGCTGACTTGGGAGTGCACCTACCGCAGGAAATGTCTCTCCCCTCCACGGCCCATTAAAGAGGCTACAGAGAGTGTTTCTGTGCATGAATGCAGCAGCGTCTCTCTCTGAGGGTTCCCTCCACATTCTTCCTCCTCCATCATCAGTGACTGATTTATTTATCTTCTACTGTGCTGCACCTGAGATGAAGAGAGTGGGCTGCTCCTGCCTCGTCTCAGAGAAGATCAGAAATTTTGAAAAGGCTGTGCAATAACAGTTTGAAACCACACCATATTTAACACTTAAAGAATGTTTTTACTTGTTTGAATTCAACCAAATTAAATTATTAATTGAAATAAAGTTGTTTGTAACTTTTAAACACAAACAAATGTCTGTTATATTCTCGGTGTTTCTCAGTATAGCGGTATTTAGACCTCATGTAGCCAGCAACATTGCACTAGCAAAGTAAGACGGTTGGAACATGAAAAAGTGTGTAAATCTGTATTTACTGGTGTAAGACATGCATGAAAATATAAAATGCTAATAAGGAAAATAATAGATTGAAACCAACATAATCAAAGCCGGTTTTTCACGTGTAGTGTGTGTCTGCTCGGGCGTATCCTGCACGTGGAGACCCTGTAGAAACACCTCATTTGAGGCCCTTGAACAGTCAAAATTTATAATCCATGACATGTTGCAGTGACCCTGTCCCGCTCTTAACCCCCTGACTCAATCAGTTTTTCCTCCATTCAGCACCTCTGCAGAGTGGAAACTCCGTCACTCATCGTTGCTTTCTCTCTTTTTCTCCTTTCTCTTTTTCTTAGGTTCCTCCAGTGAGATATTCCTGCAGACAAAGACTCTCCCGGTGTCTTTAGGATAAAGACATTAAGTTTTTTTTTTTTTTCACTAAATCAACTCTGGGCGACATGAGCCAAACCATCTTGGTGATGTGTGAACAAACAGTCCTCTGAGGCACACACAGCGAGCACTCTGATTGAGCTATGGAGCTACTCAACTGTGATTTATACCTCAATTTATAATCACAGTAAAGCCCCATCTAGGCTGCGATTGGATGACACTTTAAATATTGACAGAGGACTGTGCCGTTGATTTTAAGTTGGATTGGTGACATTGGCTTTTCTTGGAAGTTTATGTGTAAAAGTTAGCGGAAAAAAGAGAGGGAGGGAGGGTGAGAGCGGACTCATGAATACAGGCCAGGCATCTTTAAACCTCACTGTACATGCTTTTGTGCACCAGAAGGGTTTAACCCTAACCCCCCCGGGTTGTTTCCGCTGGAATAGTTTCCGTGCATCAAGGCTTGAAAAGCTTCACAAAAGCTGACCCTGCAGAGTTATGCCAATCACTGTAAACACTCTATATTCTCTAAAATGAGTGACGCTAACTACTGGGTTGTGGACTATGAGCTCTCCTCTCCTGCTCCGCCTGGGTTTCCCAGGGGCCCGACAGTGCTGCAGCCCACGGTGGAGCACCCAGAGCAGGGAACGGCCCTGTGTTTTGTGGGCCTCCTTGTGCTTCTGCTGCTCTTTCTTGTCGTACGCTGCGTTCGTATCTTGTTAGACCCTTACAGCAGCATGCCGGCTTCCTCTTGGACAGACCATAAGGAGGGACTGGACAGAGGACAGTTTGATTATGCAGTGGTGTGAAGACGATGAGGGTGATGAGGAATTTAGTTTTGTTTGTGTGATGGTGTTTCATAGCGAAAGATCAAAGAAGCCAAAATGTATATTTGTTATGTTTGTTAGGCGTCATGGAAACGGTCGTCTTCTACGAGAGCACAGTATCAAATCTTGAGGAAATTCATGGGGAAGGAAAGACACAACACAAGTATTGCTTCCAGTTCCATTTACAACAATGAATGTATAATCAGAGGCGTATAGAGTGAGTTACATTGTTAGACTGCAGCTTTCACAGTAACAAACTGCAGGAAGACGACAGTCTGTTTACATTATACATTATAATGTGACTCCTGTTTATCATGTCATTTTGTATTTCTATAATGTTTTTACAAGTCCCAGGACTGGATTATAAGTAGAGGGCAGAGCTGCAGCAGCAGAAGTCTTGATTGAATAAAGAGAAATGAAATGAGTTTAGGGCAGACATGGAAGTCATTTATTAAAGCCAAGACTGTAAACATTATATCCTGATATATTGCTGAGATGTTAAATGTTTCTCTCTGGGGAAGTTAAACCTCAGGCAAAACATTATTAGATGTAATAATATTTCTTTTTTTAAACTGTAAACCTTATTTTTGTTGACTTTATTGTGGCTCATGCTATTTTTTGTGTGGCTGTAGAACCACCTCTAAGATGATCCTCAGGTAAAATGAACCAAAGCCTCTATAATTTGCTAAATAATCACTTGTCTAGCAGTATTTATGTCCTACATTTTGAGCTAGTTCACTAAAAGTTTAAAACTCCTAACAGTGGAAACAGCACATTTTATTTCGGGCTTTGCTTTTTCATTTTCGCATCCCTTTAAGAGGCTTTTAACGCTTAGTGTGGAGACTGGATGAATATTTTTCATATAATCTTATGATTATGAAATGCATGTAAACCAGTTTCCTTCTCCTAACCTTTTCTGTCTTTAAGTCCTGACCAGTGCACCAGCCAAATCTGCACCAGTCAAACAGTGCCTGTAGCAATAAGAGTTACGATCTATTTCATACCAATGATGTGTTTGAATGTCGTTTATTTTGTAAGTTCACCGTAGGATGAGGCCCTGTAAAATGTGGCTTTAAAGTACAGTATGGATATTTTACTGATGTGATGTGATGAAATGTTGTTTGTTTCCTCTGTGATGACCGGACAATACTGTTCCTGAATGTAGACTCCTGCCTGTAAATGATTAATGTTTCTTCTTTAAAATGATGTTCAGTTTTTAATGAAATAAAAAGCTTTTGTCTGGTCATGCTTTTATGTAGTTTTATGTAATTTTTTTCACACGGCACCTTCAAGTCATATATATATATACATACATATATATGTGTATGCGTATGTGCGGTGCACACATGAAAACTTTTTATTGAGCATATACACTAAAATCACTGCTGCCCCTCAGATCAATATGGGGAAGATTTAGAGCAAATGAAATCGGTCGAATGATCAATCGGAGGCTCGTAAAGAGAGACAGCCAGTTAATTCACGAGATCAACCACCCCCACCACACACACAGCATTCACAGTGAGGACACTCATAGACATAATGTATATTCCTTAGCCACTTACCCTAACCTTAACCATCAAGTGTCTAACCCTAACCTAAACCCAATTCTAATCCTAAAACCAGGTCTTAACCCAGAAAAGGCCATTTTAAGGGGTGACAGAATTTTTTTTCACATCAATGATCACAATAAGAAGACTACATTTACAAAAGTACAAAACAAGATTTTCCCCCCAAGTTAAATTATGTTAATAATCAGCTTCCTCCTTCCTGGTGAGTTTCTCTTTATTCCCAATGAATGACAATAATCAAGATAGAAAATCAGCCATGCGGTCAGAGGTGACCTCTTCTGGACACTTGGAGAACTACATGTGTTGGCCACATGCTCACCTACTGTACCTGCAAATGAAAAAAGTGATAAGACAAACTCATTCAGTCCTCTGTGTTGAGGAAATGAAAATTGAGTTTGAATTACAAAATAAAACAGTCTTTTTTCCCAGTTTCTTAGGCTCTAACACTGTAAAAAACAAAAAAACAACCTTGTTATAAACCACTGTCATAAGGAGAACATTCCTGTAATATATATATATATAGATTCAGGCTCTGCTGATATTATATTTTACATCAGCTCTTACAGAAAGGTGCTGCCTGTGTCTGTCCGTGGACATACAGACCACAGACAGGTGCATGCAGTATCCAAATACCTTCATGAATATGCAAAATGTTTGAACAATCCTCAACCACACGTGCCACACACACACACACACACACACACACAAGCCAAGCTCGAGCTGAACCTACACCACGGCACAAGCAAACAATGGAACATACACAAATCCTCTTTCACTTTGTGGAGCACCAGACCACATGAAGGACACAATTATCATCACAATACTAAAATAACACACACACTATGTATGAGCCACAACACAGCAATGAGTGGCTCCAACATCAGTGTGCCCACATGACAAGGAGGATGAGGAACAAAGTTATTATAGTTTAACGAAAACTAACGAAATTACGAAAAACTAAAATTGAAAAAAAAACAACACAAAAATAAGAACTATGGCATCTTTTGTTGGGTTTTTTATGACACACAAAACTTTTTATGACCGTTTGGCCACACTAAAACTAATAAAAATGAAACTAAAACTAACCTAACAAACTAACAAAAATAAAAACTAGCAAACCCGCTCTAAACACTAAGTAAAACAAACTAATTTTTAAAAACAAAAAGTCAAAACTTAAGCTAATGAAAAACCCCACACTATTATGTGTAGCTGTGATGGCATGAATGGAGGTAGAGTATTAACCTCTGTGTGTGTTTAGGTGTGTGTGTGTGTGTGTGTGTGACATCTGTCTTTGACATCAGCGTGTGCTGCAGCAGTCACAGCACGCAGGTTTTTGATGTCAGTACACATATTTGTTCAGGGTCAAGTCTGTGAGTTAAATAGTCTGCATAGCTGTGAAGACACGGAAGTGCATTTATCTTGCAGTCATTGTCTTGTAATCATTTATCTTGCAATCATTACACTGGTCCAAGCTGGTTTTTCCTGCACAGATATTTGTAGGACTTTCTTAGAGGCATGTTCCATTTTATTTGTAGTCACAATTTAAAGAGTTTAAGACTGTGGAAGTGTGACGATATATGAGGTACTTGCTATCAAACATTTAAGTCATCAATTATGGCAGCATATAGGACATTTGACTCAACTCTTAGACTTGAGAGAAAGAGCATTAAAAGCTTTAAATGTGGTCATACCAGTTTGCAGCTACATACAATGGAACAGTAACACAGGGTTCATAAATTTCATTTTTTTTTTAACAATTGTTTTTATGAGGCATAGACACGGTTAGTGGTGACTTTGCCATCTGCTACACAAGGATGGTCGTTCTCACTGAAAACAGATTTTAACCACTTAAATGTCTCTTCTAGTGATGAGACAATATACGATATTATCATTTATTTGGATTAAAAGTGCTTACAATGGATTTCTTTTATATTGTTATTCGTGAATGAAGAAAAACTAAAATATTTCACGTGATAGACTTGGAAATTCTGTCTAACTCACCGGCATACAGTGCTTGAGATTTTATTTCTTAGGGGGCTGATGGGGGAGCAGCTTTCCTTATCATGACTTATTATTTGCTCATTCATCATCTATGATCGTATTAAATTATTTTTCCACTATAAAATATGTTTCCTATCTGTGATGTCTGCACTTGTTTAAGCATCTAAAAGAAATATAGATATTAAAGCCCATTTCAGTCATTGCAATAATATCGTTAAGCACACTTATTTTGGTCAGTATAATCATGACATGACTAGATTACAGGGCTAACGTGAGATTAATTTACATATAAACCACAACACTTATTTGTTATGAGTAAAGTAGAAGAATGGCCCCCTGGTGTTCTTTGTTGCTGCTTTAATGGCTCATAATCAGTGGCTCAGAACAGGAGACGCCCTTGGTTTTTCATTAGCCGTTAAGACGTCAAGCTACATCATTGCGAACCGGAAATAAACAGAATTAAGGTACAAAACAAGTTTCCAGTGGAGCTCCCTGTACCTGGCGAAGGTTAAATTTGACTTAAACAAAGTCGTTTTTATCGCCAGTTATTTAATGAATGTACTCCTAGCACCAATCGTATATTTCCATTTACATGGACACTATTACTTTGAAACGCTGCACCCTCAGCTTCCTGTTATCACGTCTAACTTGACAGTTTGGTGTGAACCCTGGTCACTTCTCTGTGTCGTCGTGAGAACTCAGTGGAATAGACACAGAATAATCATCCTCCACCAAACAATACTGAAACAAATACATTCACACTTTAAGGCGAATTTTATTATTGCTTCCGTATAAGCTCCTCACAGGTGAGTTAATGCTTTACTTCAGCAGTTTAACTTAGTATCTGTGAACGCGAATTAAGTATATAAACAGCACTCACCTGTAACTACACTGTCTAGTTATATATAAAATTGCTCTATACACTTGTATGTTTCTGTTTGTATATTATGTTCTGTGAAGTTTATGCTTTGTGTCCTGGTTTTAGCAGTAAGGTTCACTGTTATTTAAGGGAATACATGTCTGGTAGTGTACGACGACATAAAAAAGGTTGTCCTAGTCAATAAAGTTGTTCAAATGTGTTGTTATAATGTTAAGTGTCATCATTAAGGACATTTTGGCTCCTTACTGAAAGTTGAATAAATTGTGGGTTAAAAGTCCTTATAAAACTCCTTAATGCTAAAACAATCACTTAATCAAAATAAAAAATCATTTTCAAAAACCAGTTACATGTCACATGTGTAATACATGTAATGTAATGTACTGTGCATCAAAGTGTTCGGTTAAAATTGTCCAACAATATGTATTGTTTGTCTAACACTAACACTAGTATATTGTTGTTCAATGACTACTACTATATACTATACTATACTATATAAAATACTATTTATGTCTTTCCTGTAACATTAAAATCAGGGTATTAAAGGTTTGTGGAACAGATTAGATAAAGACAAGGTGCTGGTGTAACATGTTTATGAGCATAGGTGTCTCTTATGTTTATGCCACACACACACTTCAGGGACTGTGTCCTCCTCATCCGCGTCACAGTGTGTTTACCTGGAGTAAATCTTCTTTGTGTGTGTGTGTGTGTGTTCTCTCTTCCTCTCTTCCTCAGAACTCACCACGCCCCTCCATCCCAGCAGAATGGATTTGCTGCCTGACATATGGAGGCAGGAGTACTGGCTCCCTCCAGGTGTGACGTGGAAAGACATGGAGCAGCTGGAGGACTCTGACCGACCGCGACCCCTGGACCTCCTCATAACTTTGCCCCTTGCTCTGTGCTTTGTTGGCCTACGCTACGTATTCGAGAGGTACACCTCTGTGATCTCTTTGTTCAGCGAGGACGAGGGCGACGAGTATGGGATGATGTTGTCTCTCTGCAAACTAATGTGTGGCTTTAAACAATGAAGCACTTTGTCCTGCCTCCACAAAAACAGTTACATACGTCTTTAAATAAACAAATATTATGCAGCATTTCCTGATCATGACCAACCGTCCAGTATCTATGGAGGATGTTGTGTTTGCAAGAGAGAATGAGCCGTGGGGCAATGAACAGGTGTTTTAGCAGAGCGGGCTTAGTTGTCATCAGGAAAAATGTCTTTGGGGAGTAAAAGGAGAGAGGCTGGTGCAGAGAAAGAGAAGCAAGGGAGAAAACGAAGGAGTGGTGACAGCAAAAATCCACATTTTAATTGGCTATTTTAGATTATAGCTACGGTCCATTTTCTGGTTGTGTGGTGTGTTTTTGCACATGTGGCTTGAAGTAAGATTAAAGTCTACTTGACTGAAATAGAACAGAGAAAAGAGGAGAAAGACAAATTCAATATGTTGAATGCTGCTGTTATTAAATGGTTTGTTTACAGTAAGTATCTGCAACACGACAGTCCCCACTGTTATATCGTCGGCTCTTTAAGCTGTCCTTTGTTCTTTTTGCCCCTAGGTTTTTTGCCCCACCCATTGGCATATGTTTGGGGGTGAAGAATAGATTACAGGTGACTGCGGCTCCCTCCCCGAAGCTAGAGTCATTTTACATGAGGAGGAGCAGGCAGCCAACACAGGTTAGCCTGAAACAACACCTCATCATACATTCACCTGTGCTTTGTTTACCATGATAATTATTAGTCTACAGCTGTGGAAAATTGCTTTTTGACTGTTTCTCAGACAGTTAATCTATATGTAATTTAATGTACAAAATCACTTCTTTATAAACTGTATAAGAGATGAAATACCATAATCAGAGAATAAAAGAAGGCACGATATTAAGAAAAATAACCAAAAAACTCTTAAGAACACTTTCACTTGGTCAGTGATTGAGAATTAAAATCGATTCTCAATCCCCTGAAGTGATCAAATTGTGAAGTTTTAATCACTTTTTGTGTGCAATTATTGTGGAGCAGCATAGTTGTGTTCTGTCTCTGGGGACATTTACAGAGTATCACAACAGCCTCTGTTATCTGAGCCATTACTAAAGAGGCAGCAACAGGGTTGCCTCAACAGAACCCAAGTGTAAACAGGTGGTTAAATTAAAATATATATATATATGTACACATCGACAAAGTTACATACAAAATTGTGTAAAGGCACTCCATTTATCGTCTCTTACACCCCCAGAATTTTCTTCTGACTCTTTGGAAGACTGACCTGGACCAGTTTCAACTGTAAAATGCTACCTACACACTTGTGCATCCGTATGAATGTATTTAATAATGGATCAGAAACAAGGGCAATACTTTGCCGGGAATTCCATATCAGTGGAACTGTGATACAGAGAATCAGTGTCTTCTCCGTGTTGTTTCAGAGTGAGATTGTGAGTCTGATGAAGGCATGCGGTAAAACGCAGCGACAGATCGAGAAGTGGTTCCGCCATCGCAGGAACCAGGACAGGCCCTGTCAAACCAAGAAGTTTGGTGAAGCAGCGTAAGTGCTTTTTTTTCCTCCACAAACACATTCACCGTTCAGTTTACAGATGATTTCCCTTAAGAGCACTTACTTCACCACACTCTGCAAAGGCCCAGTAAAAAACAAAACTCTTGTGACTAATGGAAAAAAAAGAAACCCCTCTCCAAACTCCAAAAGAGTTTTTATTCCAGTATTCCAGTAATTGTGAGATAATGTGTTTTTTTTGCAGCTGGAGGTTTTCTTTCTATCTGGTAGCCTTTGTGGGTGGATTAGCCTGCTTGATTGATGTGAGTGAGTTATGAAAACATTGTTTTTCTGTAGATCCTGCTTCTACACTTCTGTTTCGGCTAAAATGTATAATTAGTGTATAAATGAATAACTTTTTCTGCTCCTCTCAGAGACCCTGGTTCTGGAATAACAGGGACTGTTGGAGCAAGTATCCAGTACAGGTGAAAACACAGATCCTGTCACACAGGTTGCCCTGTTAAATAGTCTGTAGGGTTATATTGACACGCGTGCACACACAACAAAGAGGAAAGCTTTACATATTATATAGAAGTTATTGATTCTGTGTTTGTATAGTGTGAATGAAACTTGAGGTCTGAAGGAAACAGATCACATTTCACTCAAAGAGGAAATGTAAGCACAATATGGTGAACTTATCAGTTTCCTCATGTTGCGGGGGTGTGTTGGTGTTGGTGCCAATCCCAGCCGATGTAGGGTGAAAGGTCACCGGTCCATCACAAGACAAATGGACAAACAACCACACCATTCAATCACACAATTCACTCTCACACTATGGTCATTTTCGAGTTTTGGGACCTGTGGGGGGAAACTAGAGAACCTGTCGGAACCCACGCACACACAGGGAGAACATGCAAAAGACCCAGACTGTCAACCAGCAACCTCCCTGCTGTGAGGCAACAGTGCTAGACACTTGCACCACTGTGTGGCCGATTCAGTGAATCAACTTCTTCATAACTGAGCATGAATGCAGTGTTAATGAAAGAATGAATCAGATTTATTAATCAACCTTTTCTTATAAGTCAGCATTAGGAGAAAATGGTTATATAGTGTATCTGTCACTGTCGTTCATGCTGAAACAGAATATAACGTGTGTAAATGGGCTTCTCTTGTGAACTTAAGCTCATTTGAGCGCAGAACGTTTATATACATTGTGAAATGCTACTACATAAAAAGCACAGTAAGGACACAGAGCTCATGAAGACATGAGTATATTCATGAAATGCATTTTTACACACATTTCCTGTCATTTTGTGAGGCTGGTGTTTGCCAACTGAAAGAGCAAATAAAGCCCATTAAACACTAAACAGACAGGACTTGTACCCACAACCCCAGGACATACCTTCTCTGTTAGGCCACTGAAAATGTGTATGGATAAGAGACCAGAAACACTGGCGAAAGTGAAGTGTTTTTTTAGCAACAATTTGATGAGACATATTTCACTCTTAACAGAATTCATGTTTAGCTGCAGAACAAACTGTCATTGCTAATCAGTTCTGTGAGCGTCATTTAGTAAAAGTGCTTCTCCACCGGTTCCATTTGTGGGCCACAAGTAAGTGTTCACGTTTTTCTTGACACACTTTCTGTTGACTTTGAAATAATGGTCCTCCACAGCCCATGGAGAGAGCTCACTACTGGTACTACATGCTGGAGCTGAGCTTTTATGTCTCTCTGCTGCTGCGGATCTCTGTTGATGTCAAGAGGAAGGTGAGATTCATTCATTCATTTATCTGTCTACCGCATGCAGAGCTTGTTCTAACATCCCTTCTTTTTAACATGTCGATATTTCTTTGATTTGCAGGATTTTAAAGAGCAGGTCATCCACCACTTAGCCACAATCTTCCTTCTGAGTTTCTCCTACTGTGCCAACTACATACGCATCGGCACCCTGGTCATGCTGCTGCACGACTCCTCTGACATCCTGCTGGAGGTAACTTGCAAAACTACCTCAGCGAAACGTGTCACTGGAATCAACTGTACTCAGATTTAAATTACACTTGGGGTCTTTCTTACCAAGGGAAGTCATTATCAGCAGGCAGATCCTTTGACTGAGACCTGATGCCTGAAAGCACATGATATTAGCTTTTTTATGCCACAAACATCATGACGCTGCATTAAATATTGAATAAGTATACAGTAGTATGCTGTATGAGTGTAAAAGGAAATAACACATTGTTATTATACATATAGTTATGATATATTCACATCTATTGTACAAATATCTTTGTAACTCATTCCCAACCTAAAATAAAAGGAAACCACACTATCGCTCATACTACCAACAAAATCAATATAAACTCCTCATGTCACAGTGTAATAATACACTCACCATTGTTCCTAAATTGGTCAGGAACTGTAGAAAGCTGCTTGGCGCTCTCACTCACTCACTCACTCTCTCACAGGACGCCACCGTGGTCTCCTCCACCTTCTGGTGTGAATTTTGCCTCAAATAAGAAATGTGACACAAGTAAAAAGCAGAAAGTAAACACTGAAAAACAGAATGTGCACATGTAACCGCATTGTTTCTCTGTGAGAGCAGGCTGCACACAGACTCACTGTGATCACTGTTCATCTCTTGCAGTCTGCCAAGATGTTCAACTACGGCACTGGCTGGAGGAAAACGTGTGACATACTCTTTGTAGTATTTACTGTGGTTTTCCTCGTGACTCGACTGGTGATTTTCCCCAGCAAGTAGGTTTTACTCCTAGGATAGTTTCTTTTTTTATGATTTAAGACTGTAATATTGGCTGAATACCATGTTAATCCATATATACTGTATTTCTGATTGCACCCAGAATCATCCATACCACCCTGGTACTGTCCATGGAGGTCTTTGAGCCCTTTGTCGGCTACTACTTTTTCAACATCCTGCTGATGGTGCTGCAGGCTCTTCACATCTTCTGGGCTATCTTAATCTTACGCATGGTCAATAAGTTCCTGGTCGGCAAGGTGAGAATTAAGGGGGTTGAGCTCTAATGTCAATTTAAGCCTCTCGGCTCTGTCGTACTTGTTTAAACCGTGCGCCTGCGTCTGCCCTCAGCTGGAAAAGGATGTACGCAGTGATGAAGAGAGTGAAGCTGAACAGGACGAGGAGGAGGAGGATAAGGGAGAAGAGGAGGATGAGGATTGTATCTGGGAGAGAAGTAAAGACACTCTGAACTCCAAGCTGTCAATTCTGACCAACAGTTGTGTCTTAAATAACTTGAACAACCACCGGGGGTCTGCGGTGGACAGGATCCGTAAAGCTCAGTAGAGACCTGGGTTTGACGTTTCAACCTGTTGTCGCTGTTTCGAGGTAAAAACAACCGCCTGGTTACCGTGTGGTATATGACGACTCTGAGGTGACAAGCAACTGTGTTTCACTCTCACTTTTAAGAGCATCGTTAGATAAGTACACGGGCCGGAGTTGAACTGTTATATCCTGGTGAAAGTGCCGACTTCAGCAGAAGGTTGATATGATTTAGGGAGCTGAGTGTTATGGGCTGCAGCAGCTGCTGGGACACCACTGTGCACACGTCTGTGTTCAGTGGTAGCAACACTGCCAACACACACCAACGCTCACTGTAGCTGACACGGCAGAATCGTTTTCATTCTTTATGTTTTTCACTCTCGCCAATTCACAACGATAGTGATTTGAAATCAACACAAGTGTATGTGACTTTTATTTTTGTTTCGTGAAGTAACTCGGGGGCAGCATCACATGTCAATATAAAGTCAAATAATTGAAGTGCTCTAAATGTGCAGTTCAAATGTTTTAATGCTGTCTCTTTTTTTATTTAATACACATTTCACATTTTAATTACTTGACAAGTTTGAGTTTAAATAGTTTGAGTTGTAAACACAGGCTTTCATGTTACTTCAGTTCATACATAGAGGTTAAGGGTCACCATAAAGTGATTCTGCGTATATGCTGCACCACAGTGCCACCTTGTGGCTCATACCAGGATCACACCTACAGTCGCACTTGCTTCACAGTTCTATCTTAGAGCTTTATATACTGTATTTTCACAAGTAGTAGTTGCATTTGTTAGGCGTTAACAGGCATTCATTGCAAAGATTATGAAATAGAGGAAATATCGTGTTCCATTTTCATTTGTTGTTTTGAGTAAATGGGACAAAATAAGTGGACAAGGAGCGAATCACGTGATCAGTTTTCAACAAGGCTCAAATCCTTTACATGCATGTATATTATTGAATGAGGGAAATGTTGACATTTTAAGAGAATACTTTTTATTCTGTTGTATTGCTTTTATACCATCCTTTATTGAGGTCCTTTGTGACGTTTGTTTTTCTTGTAAATTTCTTGTATAGTGCAGGGTTGTTCTGCGGGTTGTTCACCCTACATTTCGTTGTACCTACACAGTACAATGACAATAAAGGCTATTCTATTCTATTCTTTATTTTGCTGATGTTTTCCACTAATTTCAAGTGCTGGATCCATGTGCCGTCAACTGCCTCTAGAAAAAGACTCTGGGTTGTGCTACTGATTTTAGACCAAATTGCGTATTTTCTGCAAACAAACAACTGACCCACTTGTGTGGTAGGAATATTAGCAACTCTGCACTATTTGAAGCAGATTTAGTTTGGTTAATCAATGCCTGATTACATATTAAATGCAGGAATTCCCTCTTCACACACACATTCATCAGGCAGGTCCAGGGATCAACCGCTTCTACAATGTGGTCTCTTCAGGCTCGGTCACCGAATCTCTCTCTCCAGTGAATAATAATCCAATAAATACAATAATAAATGAGTTTTATAGCAGAAAATGAAAGAACATAAAAGTGAATGTCTGAATTCTATTTTTTTTTTTTATTTCCAAATTGCCATGACAACAGCTCTAAGACTAAGACAAAGAGCTGGTATGGCTGTCCAACATCATCCTTTAAACAGTAAGGCATGAACACATGAATACAAACACAGCGTGTTAAAAATACAGTCTTAAACAACATAAGACATTCAGATTTTCTTCTTTTTTTCTCCACACAGTACAGCTACAATCTCAAGGCCTATGGCGTACGGCGTTGTACACATTAGCTAACTTTAGGTAACGTGCTGAAAAAAACGACAAAAAGTTCCTTGAACGCGTCACATCAACATCAACCAGAGCGATATGGATATTATTAGGTGCTGCTATCATAAAGTAGTTGCTTGTTTGTTGAAACACTGGACAATTATTTAAACTGATGTGAAGCTGATGTGTATTTGTCTATCTATCTATCTATCTACATATATGTATGTATACATATATATATATACATACATGTATATATCTATTTAGACTTTTATTTCTTACATTTACTCATCCTATTCTTAACTGTATGACATACTATTCTATACTAACTTGCACTTAAGTGTTTATTGAGACTTACCCTATTCTTAAAGGTAAGCTTAAGTGAAGATGTGATACAAAGACGAGCAGCTGTACAACCTCATCAGTGACACTTGACCTCTGGTGGCAGCATTCACATCTACTGTTTAAGTTGCGTGTCCATGCCATGCCTATGACTAGGATTTAATGTTCACGTCAGCAAACCATGGGTGACACTTTACATTACACGAATAATCTAGTAATCGTATGGTAATAACTTAGCAATAGAATAAGAAATAATATGGTAACACTGGCTATAGATTTCTATAGTAATCAACAAGTACTAGCTTGAAAAATGTGTGTGGGACTTAAGGGTTTTATCTTTATAATAAAGTTATTAGCAATTGTTATTCACAAAAACTTTCATGAGAAGGTATCACAGTGACATAACTTATAGTAATTACACGGTATTACAGTAAATGAAAATCTCCTTTACCAAGCTGCATTTAAAATAAGATTATATTACTATAACATTACCTCCCTGTTACAAAAATGATTACCATACTATTACAATTATATTACTGTACTGTAATGTAAAGTGGTGCCACTATGCATATGTGATTTTAAATATCCACACCACTGTAGCTGCTAAGTTACACACAGGCAACTATGAGACAAAAACATGACACAAATCAAACTCTGCTGACTGTTAATGCAATAATTGCTGTGCCGTGTGCAGGTTGTTTAATATGCAAATGTCTTAAAGGTAATTGTATCTTATGCAATCTTGTCTTTGCATTCACTTGTCACCGAGTATACTGTAACGTTCCATTCCCCACATGCATGGACTCGTCGTCGTGTTGTTGTAAAGATGTTTTCACACAAAAAAAAACAAGGCCTCTTATCGTTCATATTGACAATGCATCGCTGTTTTGTTTTTTTTAAATACAAAAGTCCTACTTACGAAAAACCTCAAGCACCAGTTGTCATTATGAAATGTAATAAGCACTTACCTTAAAGTTGGTTTATTGCATTGAATGTTACCCAAAGCAACACGAAGCCTTATATTAGATTGCACAAGCAATATTGTGTATATGCTGTTGCTGCTGCTTAGGCCAACACCTACTCTATGTTGTCAAGTACAGCACAGCCTCTGCTGCAACACACACACACCTTCAGTCACCTTCCTGCAGCTGAGGTGGTTCTTGTGCTTGATGAGGACAGGGACACGGACCAGCTCCATCTTGTCTTGTTTTCTACCTGCTGCCAAGCCCATGGCAAATGTAACCCTGTCTCCCCGTCTTCAGCTCTCTCATGGGTCTGGGACTTCCTCTCGTCTTATTTGTCAATAAGTTTCACGAGGCTCTGGCGGAGATCATTGAGGTCAAAGATTTTGATGTCCAGAATTTCGATGGCCCGCTGGATCTCAGTGTCCACGCGGTCCCGGTCCTCCAGAGAGTTACTCAGGTTCTGCTCCGTGTTCTGGATGCGCCGCTCCAACTCTGAGTTACGCATCTCCGTCTCCTGCAGGAAAGAAGAATCAAGCAGAGAGAATTTAAACACTTAATGGACTACTGATAATGAATAAATGAATTTGAATTCGGACAAATTGAAAGAAAAGTAATCAATAGCATGACAAAATATTGAGAATGTGCACCACCGCAATAAAATGAAGAGAAGTAAATTACACTGTCACAGAAAAAATACAAGAATGCTGTTGGTCCATGTCAAAAAGGAAAGAAAGAGTATACTGGTTTCTTTTACTGATTTACAGATAAATGTGGACAGTGGCTCTGAGATACAAGTCACAATCTCACAACAACAGAGAAAGTAGGGATTTAAAAAAAACACAAATAAAATTGACAGTCTTTCTGTCGTACAAACTCAGCACATTGTGGGACAGTTTCGTAACATTGAAAACACATCAGTGAAAGTGGAAGAAGAACACATTTAACCACATTCACACAATAGAAAGTGCAGTATGAAAGGAATTGGTGCAGTTTGACGTCAATACTGTGCAATAGCAAAGGGGCGATGTGCAAATCTCTCAGTGGCACTTTGTGATATTGGTGCTTAACGTTGGTGTGTGTATAATTTTTACTGTGGTGTCACTGTTTGTGCATTACTGCGTCTTTTTACACGTTGCATATGTACCAACAACCTGCCGAGGGATTACACGTGGAAATAATCCAGTGGCTACATTTGTGTGAATGTTGAATGAACTCAATGTTGTTGAACTTAAGCAGAACGTGCGAAGCTTTCTGCTTGAGTTACTTTATCCATATAAAAAAAAAACCAAGAACATTTTCATTTGTGTCATTACTCTTACCCGTAATCTGTGCATGGCCTCATCCCGAGCATGTTCCATTTCATGGTACTCTGCTTTCTTACTTTGCAAAATGTGGATCTCCTGTAAAAGAAAACCAAAACAAAAGTTCACAGTTTGAGTTTGAGAAGCTGCGTTGTGTGTGACGGACTCGACACTTCTCCACCTCAGACTCCGGCCGATGATAAAATTAGAATAAAGCCTCAAACCTCGTCTTTGGCCTTCAGCAGCGCCTCCAGCTCCTCCAGAGACTGGGTCAGCTCGTCTTTAAGCAGGTCACTGGGGCCTTGTCCTCCATGGGCCTCCAGCTCAGCCACCTTCACACGCACACACACACACATGCAAAATGCAACCATTACACAAAACGTTCAGTATTATTAATAAATGTATCCTTCCACATGCATATATCAGTCTTATGTTTCACCATTAGGGTGACCAGGTGTCCCACTTTGTGTTGTCCCGTGTCCCACATAGTGAGACAATGTCCCACGTTTTATTCGACGCTAAACCAGTCTGTTCGTCAAAAGAAGGCGGGCTGTCGCTGCTGAGCTGCTTGTCTGATGTCAATCAAGTTGTCTGTCAGTTTGAGTCAGATGTAAATGAGACGTGCTTTTGAAACACTAAAAAGAAAGAAAGAAAAGAAGATGCAGCGACAACAAAAAAAAATGGGGAAAGTACTCGCAACTGGGTCAAGCTGAGGGAGTTTCTCTTTGTGTCATGTGGTAATTATTAACACTGAATTGGCTATCTATCTATCTATCTATCTATCTATCTATCTATCTATCTATCTATCTATCTATCTATCTATCTATCTATCTATCCATCCATCCATCCATCCATCCATCCACCCCTGAATGTATTTTTAGTGAATGGATCCGAAGACACATTCAGAACAGATTGTGTGCATTCACACTTAAAGCTGTAGTTGGTCACTTGTAAATAACCCAAGAGGTGATTTTGTGTGGAAAATCCCAGTAAATGAGCTATTTATTTCAAGTTGCTTCCAAGTGATTGGCTGATTAGATAGAATTATGCCTTAACAATTAGTTGACTAGGTGTAACGTATAAAGGGGCCAGTGAGAGTATGTCGCCATCACTGAGGAATTTTGTATATTCCTGCGACATAAATACATCTGTACTTGATAATCTGTTTTTCTGGTTGGGCCATACACTCCAGCACAGGTTTATAATGTGGAAATCTATGCTGAATTGTGTTCTAATACAGTAAGTTCATAAGATAAGGGAAGAAATTTACGTCACAGCAGCAAAGACAGTAGTGATAAAGATAATAAATAATACACATGCATTTCCACATATGTGAAAGTACATTATAGAAAGATATTTGATGAAAAGTTAAAATAGAATGTAGAGTACATTATAGACAGTGAACAGAACATATACAGTATGGGCTGTATATTTATATACGTTATTAAGGCGCTTTGCAAAGAATGATTTCGTTGCGATAGAGAGATTCTGTGTATTTAGTGTTTGCACAAAATATGAAAAGTCATGCAATAACCTAATCATCGACTCAATCGTTATCGTGAGTGAAAGAGGAGTGAGGTTCACACTGCAGTGTCATCTAGGACTCATGAATAAGACATCAACAGGAGGCTCCACGCTCCTACAGCATGTATGGTTGAGATGAGATGGAGCAGCAGAAAGACGAGAGGAGGAAAAAAAAGAAAAAAGGAAAAAGAACTGAGTGGATGCCAGCTCCCTCTGGTGATTTTTCATTTTTTTCCTAACTGGGGCATTGAAAGTAGGATATTGCTGTCCTACAAACCCCGCTGCCTCTCTCACCACCCCAGAGATGTGAACCATTTTCAGCCACCTGGTCTTCTCCCTCAGGTTCACGAAACAAGAAACTAAAAGAAAACAGCGCTCAGACTTGTATGAAATCACTCGGACTTAAACGGTTAAACCTGTTTTAAATACCAGGCAAGAGCTGGAGAATTCAACTCAGCAGTGATCGATACTGTAAAGCCAGGCTATAATGGAAAGGGATCAAAGGTATTAAACTACTGACTCATAGAGGTTTGTAATTGTCAGCCTGAGGTGAGGTCGCTCCTGGAGGAATCAGCTCCTGGTAAAGGTGGAAACAACAAGGACTGGAAGAGGAGGAGGAGGAAGAGTATCTGCATCCACTGAAAGGTAATTTCAGTGTAAAATCCCCCTGAGGCTGAGTGCATTTAGATCAAACTCCCTGGGGGGGTTAAATGTGACATTGCTGAATGCAAACTGTAGTGAACCTGTTCAGCCCACAAAGAACACCTTGATTAAAGCGTTGCAGGGGAAATGCCTGAAGCACAAATCAGGCCAATGAACGATGAGGGGTAAGAGCAGCCTCACCGGCTTGACCTTCTCCTTTCCTACCCCTTGAAAACCAAGGAAATTAAAGTTGTCTGAAAGCGATAATCAAACACGGTCACATTTAAAAGCAACAGAGGGACAGACACGAGTCCTGTCAACCTCACGTTGCTCTTGTTTGAGAGGAGGGAAAAAAAAACAACGTTTTTCTCCAGCAATAACACAAGTGTTTGTTCTTGTTACTGAGCCTCACAGCTCTGGTTCTGATAATCAGCATCAGCCTCAGCTCTGCAGGTCACTGCACAGTGAACAAGGAGTTGAAGGACGAAGCACTTCAAAAACCAAAGGGAAAACAACTACTTTACAGATAATAAAATAAATAAACAAAGCATGAAAGCTCTTGTCGTTGTTGTTGTTGTTGTTGTTTTTTTTGGATATTATCATCAATATTATTAGTGGTGCTGCAGTAACAAGCTTCCCAGTTAGTTTGGTGGACAGATCAGTGTTTCTGTCAAAGGTGACACTGAACTCGACCTTGCATCCGTCCATCATCTACTGCTTTATCCTTCACATGAGGGGCGCTGGTGCCAATCTCAACCTGACATAGTACAACAGGTCGCTAAAACACACGCACACACGGGGAGAAACATGCAAACTCCACACAGAAAGGCTCTTGTTCTGACCAAGTCAAAAACCCAGGTCCTCTTGCTGCAAAGTCAACAGTGCTGACCTGGCCTTTTCTTCCGCCATGGTATAAACTCTAAACTCTAAACTCTGCTGTTGTACTTAAAGGTTCTTGATCAATCTGTCTGCATGTGACCTGCACGTGTGATATTACCCACGACCTCAGCAGAGTTGAAATTTCCAGATTCAAAAGCAATCTGCACATGAAACAAGAAAATGCAACAAGGTTCCCTCTCATGCTGCTACGGACTTGCACTTAAATAAAGACAATTAATTGAATTTCTTTTACTGCGGCTACTTATTTTGTAATTAATCTCATTTTATTTTGTGCTCTGTGCTTGTGTGGGTTTTTTGTTCGCACCACAGAGTGATTTTTAGATTTGCCACAGTTGTCCATGTTATTGTAAGTGGCATCAGGGTTTCTGCAGAACACCAATTACACAGCAGCAATGAGGGTGAACTTTCTGCTGAGCATGTTTGATGGTGTTTGATGGGCTGACCTGCTCTCGCAGCCTCTCCGTCTCCTCCTGGTACGCTGCCAACTGTTTCTTCCACTGCTCCACATTAGTATTGGCCTCGTGCAAAGCTGCCACCAACTTTGAGTTGCTGTCCTGCAGCGTGAAGAGCTCAGCCTCCAGGTTCATCTCACAAATAGACCTGAAACACATAAAATTGATGAATAGAATAGAAGAATAGATGAGACATGGACAAGAAGTTCTTTAAGCACTGTTTGAAATGTGTTTAGAATATTTCAAAAAGTACCTTCAGCTGTATTAAAGCAATGTATATAATCTCCTTACCACCCTTTACAATACATACATAGCTCTCATTGATATTAACGCTCTAGTGTGTAGACTGTGTTCACCAAAATACTGCTATAGGTCCACATTCTTATCAATCTCATTGCCTCACTCGTGTTTCAGACAACTGGGGGATGTCTCCTTAACCTAAAGTTAGAATATCTGTTATGCTTCCACCTTCCCTCAGTCAGTCATGGTGCAAAATACACTCTGTGTCACCACAGACACAGAAACAAAACACAGCTGTACTGAGAAACACATAGCCTGGTTCAAAATGAGGTTCAAACCCGGAGCCAGAAATGTGTCTGTCTGAAAGCACTAACAGAGAGTGGAATGGAGCTGATTGAGCATCATGTGAACTCGTTTGAATGCTACAGACATTCGTTTACATTTAAAAGTTACACACTACAGCTTTAAGACCGCTAAAAAAAAGTTGTTAAGCACGTTCACAAGATACATTAATGAAACACGAGCATCGATCTCAATCACATTTTGCAGAATTTGCAGAAAGGATTGACAGCTCTACATCTTTGATTCTGCATCTTCACTCTGTTCCTCTTCAGCACAAAAGCTTGAGGTTGTTGCATGGCAACCGTTTACCATGACAACCTTCCAGAGGCAGCTTTCTGTTGTAGTAATTGAACTGTAAGATATAAGAGCATCGTGGGTGGCTTCGAAGAATTGAATATAAAGGGATGTTTGGTTTGGTCATTTCTGAGCACAGTGACCAAATGTAAACATGTAAACTGTAATTAACAGGCATGAGATTAAAAGTGTTTTGATTCTGTAAACACTGCTGTGACGGAGGGAATTAAAGGCAGCAGCTTATCTGCTCATGTGCAATCAATATTATTGATCACATGAGTTCAGTAACAACCTCAGGTATTAAGTGTGTGTCCAGGTATTACAAGTGTTGTGGGGACATTATGGGGAATTGTCTTCCTTGTGGGGACAAAAATCAAGTCCCCATAACGTAAATTACTACATTTTAAGGTGAAGATATGTTTTAAGGTTAGGTTGAGGTCAGGGTTAGGATTAGGCCAGTAGTAATTGTGGTTAAGGTTAGAGTAAGTCTCCAGGAAATAAATGTAAGTCAATGCAATGTCCCCTCAAGTCATGAATGTCGAACATGTGCGTGTGTGTGTGAGAGACAAGTTACCCTTCCGACAGCATCTTTTTAATACGCTCCTTCTCTGAAGACAACGTGATGTCTGCGCTCTGGCTGCGGAACAGCTTGTCCTCCGGTCCGTTCACACACATCACAGGTGGAGACTGCAGTTCATCGGCGAGGTCCTGAGGAACACTTCAGTAAATGTGCTTTCCTGATAACACGTGCACGTTAAGATAACAAGAGTGCATCCCAGCATGAGAAGCGTTACACAAAGGAGAGGGAGGCTGGAAACCCACATATTCAACTATTCTTTTTTTTAAATAGTCACTACTTTCTATGGACATGGTATTTGCAGACATGTATTTGATTCAGGAACATTAATAATGAATGACTCACCTGTGAGAACTACAAAGGAAATCCATCAGGGAGAAAAACAGAGGGAGAAACATGTCAGCACAAAGTATGTCGTACATAATAACCTTTTCACAATACACACGTATTTAACAATAAGCGTGTCCAAATGAATTCACCCGATGACTAAAGAAAGAGACACTTGTGTTCAGATGTAGAATAAAAAGGAAATTGGTGTTTTCTTTGTGACCAATGACGGTGTAAATATTTTGTATTTGTCTAAAACACAGAATTTTCATATCCATTGTTATGACAGTGTTTCAGACAGCGCATTCTAAGTAGAAGCGAGTATAGAAAATGGAGGTGTGCTGCAGAGCACCAAAGGATAATTTTACCATCGTCCTAGTTTCCCACACTTCCCTTCGAGACAAGTGACCCAGCTCATCTTTCTCCTGTCCTTCTTTCCTTTCTCTCCTTCTCTCAATCTCAGTGATCCCGTCTCAAAGCAGAAAAACTGCAACTGTGCTCGTGGTGTCTCCTCAGTCCCGGATGTTTCTGTGCACCATGACATTTACACTTTCTCTTGCTCTATTTGAATGTTTTTTGTTTGTTTTTTGAAATTAAAAACAGAAATGGAAATGCTCACCTGAGGAGCAGCGATGGTTAGCGCTGTGTTGGCCAGTTCTTTGTCCTGTGACTTTTCACGTGCCAGACGAGCTGCATCTTTCACCTCCTTAAACTTGTCTGAGAACTTATCAACAGAGAACAAGCGATCCACTGAATGATATGGTGCTAATTAACCACTAGAGAGACATAAAAGGGTATTTTTCAGAGGTTTGAAGCAGCAGTGCATATATTTTTGGGTGGAAATGTTATTATTCTGCCTTTGAGCAGTCTTTGTGACCAAAACTGATATGTCCTTCATCTGAAAATGGGCTCTGTCAAGCAAAACTATCAGACCTGACCGAGGGAGCGTTTATCCTGTCAAACTGTTGAACCACCAGGGTTTTTTATGAGCAGCAGAATTCACCACTGAAACTTTTCATGGGCTTTGTGTTTTCAGTCAAACTCAAATGACCTAAGGTCCAATGAGCATCTTGTCTGGTCAAGAGGGGGCCGGTCTAGATAAAATAAATACAAATAAAGTAAGGAAAAAATAACTGTTCAGGAGCAGGTGGACAATATGAGCTCAAAATGATAACACAATATTCTATCATGATATCACAATTAAGATATTCACTATGCTATTTCGCAGCATTTCAAAGTAAAAGTGCTTGTTTTGATACAGGCTGATGTACACTTCACAATAAAACAATAATGATGGCAACTGCAATTATAAACACCATTATTATAAAACAACATTACTAGCTAACATCAGCCACACGCACAGCATTTAAAGGAAGAGGAAGTCAAAGGTCAGAGGTCAGTTTGACACCTCTTGTGGAGCTGATGGGCTGAATCAACAAATCAGTGAACTCGTTTGATAAAGTTTGGAATGACATTTGTTTACATTCAAAATGATGAATTGGTGAAATGTACCTGGTGAAGCTGTTGCTCTGTAGCAAAGCCTAGACCGTAGACGGTGTTGGCCCTGCTGTCGGCCCACTGACCAAACTTCTGGGAGGTCTTGGTGAACGTCATGCTGGGTGTAACCGTGCAATTGATAATCGCCTGCAGGCGTAAAACAATGACAAGATTAACAATCTCATCCAGTCAATTTCCAACCTCAGGGTGAGTATAAAAGTGGACGCAGTCCTCTAGTTTGGAAAGTAAAGCGCAAGAATTAGGATGGAAATAGCGGTTAGCCACCGGGGAGCAATTCCACTATAGACAATAAAGCACATAAAATGAGTGGACACCAGTGTGACTGACAGCTGGCATCGTCCTGTAGGTCTCTGGTTGCAGGGGACGCCTGTGAATTTTCAGTTGCAAAAACTGTCGTGTCACTTCATTCAAATCGAGAAACTCAAGGCTTCAAAATGGGAGTTTGTTTTGCAACCAGAAGACTACGTCCATTTTTATTATATACTCTTTATTTACAGCCTGTGAACAAAACAGACAATTCTGGGAGTTAAAAAGCAGACAATAAATACAGACACAAGACACTTAGAGAGACACAAGACACTTAGAGCTAAATATGAGTAGTAAATGGCCCTGGGATTGTCTATGTATTTTTTTCTTTTACTCATTACAGATTCAATCATGCTGCTTTGTTTAAAATGAAAGAAAAACATTATAATTTGGTTAAATTGTGAAAATTGTACTTTATATCTAAGTAAAGGAGAAGGTCCAAATAAGGTCAGCTCATTTTGAAGCTTACTGGGACATTAGTGAAGCATTAATTCTCCACTTGGACTCCTGGCAATCACATATATTTTCAGGCATACTCTCCCTTGAGACACTTTAACAAATGATTGTTCAAAGGTTTTGCTGCACTACATTCACCTATTGCTGGGGAGATGTGCAGAATAGACAGCACATCCACCAGGTTTGTCCCATCCTTTTCAGGAAAAATGGCTTAAACCACCTCTTCCGACCCCAGCACATGTGAGAAACAATTATTACAGCGGACCTATTTATAAACCTTTTTACGTCATTTCCAGTGTTACAATAATGGGACTGATTTAAAACCCCAGAATTGCAGGGCACTGGCAGCTTAGAAAGAAGCGTTTTCTTTCCCCAGCAAATGATTACATGAACTCGGCATCCTGCATTTCTACAGTTTGACATAACATGTTGGAACACCGACAGAGTCCGTAATTACTCTGGTGGCAGACACTAGTCCTGGCAGGATTGGGCTGCTGAACGACCAACTGCCGCCCCATCGCAGTGCCTTCTGGGAGTCAGAAATGTGGGTCAGACCAGAGGTGCTAAGCAGAGATCAGATAGACCACCCCCACCCTACAGTCCAGTGCTTGATATGGTCTCTTCATCATAATCTAAATCCACAGGACTGCAACAAAGAGGCTCGAGCTGCTGATTCGTTAGCACCCATTATGGGTTTTCATTTGAAGCTTGCAGGTTTACCGGTGCACGTTTGTTTGATGTGGAAGAGAAGCAGTGTGAAGCTGCTTTGTGACAAATACAGAAAATCCTCTTTGGATGCAAAGGTCACGACTGCCACCAGAATTAATCTGTGAAACACTACTTCAAGGCAATCCCTGAGAAATTTGCCTAGGAAAATATGCCAGTTTCTTCCCTCTTACCTTGGTCCCACCCACACTAATGATGCGGTAGACGTTACGGTTGGCATCGTAGAAGAAGGACACTGTAACGGCATGTTTGCTGGCAGGTATCCAGTTCCGCTTGGTGGACGGGTCAATTTGGAAAACATGGGCGCGGGCACTGAAGATTGGCTGCTCCCTGGAGGAGGAAACATAGGAAAATGTCAGCAATATGCTGCTTTTAATGAAATGTAATGCATCGAACTAGGGATGGGAATCAGTATCAGTATCGGTATCAGCCAGATAATGGTCAAAATCACTGGATCGGATATCGGGCAGATAAAAAATCTGATTCAATAATCCTAAATATCGCATGCTTCACAATGCACAGACTGTAAAAATATAAATAAAAAATCAGCAAGCATTTCAGCTGAGTCATGTTTGGGCTGTTCATTTCTTTTTTTGGGGAGAACAATATTTGTTCCACAGTTGGAGAATTCTGTCTTTAAAAAGACAACTGTGTTGTTAAATATTAAAGCAATCCCCTAATAAACACAATGTAAACAAGTCAAACAAACTGTATAACACATCAGAACCTGTTTTGCTATTGAATTGTGTTTGGAAAGATGTTCACTACACATTGTGCTATGTATGGGATATGTGATAAATTAAGCTAGAATTGAATTAAATTGAAATCCAAAGATTACAGGTTGAAAAGTTATTACTTAAAAAAGAAAACAAGACACTGATAATAACAATAACTTTCGAGGAGAGATGGACATTTTGAATATTTAAAAAAAATCTTTACATTTAAAGTTAACAAGTTGAATATTTGCACCTACTGTATATAATTTCCATCCATTCAAATCCAATATTTTTCTATTCTGCACTTTTTTTTTTCTTTTACTAAAAAGCTTACTTCCTTTACTATTTTTTTTATAATGAGACATCTGCCTGTCTGACTCCTGCCATCCAAGGACAGACGCTGGATTCATCCTTTGCTCTTTTTTTCCCTGCATCATTCACCAGTCGCTCAGAGCTGAGACTGCACTGATGGAGGATTTTGAGTAAAAGCGTTGAGCCTTCTTACGAGTCGCTCAGCCTCCGCTGCGCTCTGCTCCTGGCAGTGTTTGCATAGACGTATCCTGGATACCAGGTAAACACGGAAATGCTTTAGCCACTGTCATGTGGTGTCTTTTTTAACTCCCTTCTCCTTCTTAAAACCAAACAAAACAAAACAGCTGAGTTCCTCTGACAACATGCTGAATAAAAGTTAGATGGAGGGAAAAAAAACAGTTCAACAACTGGGTTTGCTGACGCCATCAATTTCATCTTCAATCACCATCATTTACAAACATACTTTCATACTTATAACACATCCAGTGTGGCCCAGGTATTGATTCAGGTTCATCATTGGAAACATTGTGTTACTGGTAGTGAGCAGGGAGGAGGGGCCAACTTTGCCTTTGCTGTGTTTACAAACATCAGCACACAATTCCTTGTATATATGTATATACTGTCTATATATCCAAGGTATACCTTTAGAAGAGTTTTCTCCTTACCCAAACTGAAGGTCTGAGGACACCTGGGTAAAACAGTGATTTGGGAATTTGGGCTATATAGATAAAAAACAGATTATTTCTGTAACACGAATATTGTCTTTAACACGAATCAACACAAAGACAAAACACAACCCAGGATTACTGGTTATCATGACTCGATGCAACTGTTCTTTACTCGTTCCATTGTAATGGTTAAAAGCATTCATTCATTCATTCGTCTTCTACCACTTTAGGGTTGCCAATCCCAGCTGATGTAGGGTGAAAGGCGAGGCACAGTGTGGACAGGTCACCAGTCCATCACAGTAACACACAGAGACAAAGAACCATCCGTTCTCACTCTCACACCTACGGTCAATAGTGTCCAGTTTGCCTAATCCCCAAATGTGCATGTTCTTGGACTGTGGAGGTAACCAGAGAACCTGGAGGAAACCCACACACACACACAGGGAGAACATGTAAACTCCATGCAGAAAGACCCTTGTTCCTTGAGTTTCCACATATACACTGACGTGAGATGTTCCTGTTTTACACTGAAAAGGGAATCTGATGTTCTGGTGTTGTATTTTGGCAGTGTAGCCCTTTTAAGTGCGTGTTGACTTTTACTCATAAGTTCAATTCATTCTAAAGGTTGAAACAAGAAGGCAGAACAATTCAAATTTTAAAAGAATAACATACTTGTACTTGTAAGACACAGAATTCCTCCCAGTCTCTTCAAACCTGCGTGTTCCCACTTTCTCCTGCAGGTTTTCTATCAAATATTTAAAGAATAGAGGGGCGGTGGAAGGCGTCCCCACACTCGATTAATAAACTCTCCCATTATTACCATGCTTTGACCTTGCCTGAGGTTTACAGTCTCTGCTGTCCTGTTGGATGTGTGGCGTCTAATAGCAACTTCACCGACACTCAGCATTAACCAGGAATCGAACGTGCAACCCCCTCAGAAGGAGGTGGGATTTTCAAACCGCCCCGGGCTGCATGTATGAACACATGAGTATATGGTATGAGGTAAAACACACATGTATTTGAGTGTGTGGGTTCATCTGTTCACTGGACAGCAGTCACTTTCTCGAGGATCTTGCTGGACCATCATAGATGGACAGATGGACGAGGCCTCCAGGGCTTAGAGAGTCTGTCTTATCTGAACAAAGCCTGGGAGTGATTGGATGCAGGTCAGGGCAGCACCTCAGTATGAGGGACCCCCACTAATTCCTACTACAATCGACAACATAACACAACATAATCCACACAATGTCTTCCTTACTGACTTTCACACTCTGATTTATTGCTGTAAAGAACGTCTACAGTTAGATGGAGCTGCAAGAGAGGAAGTGGCTGCTTTTAAACTAGGTCAGGGATCTGCAAACTTTAGTATAAAAAGAGCCATTTTTGATCACTCTCCACCTAAATCAAATTAATCTGGAGCCACAAAACAAACAAAAAAGGTATATTTTATGTATAAAACAATGATAGTTTGTTGTATTTTCTATAAAAAGACAACTGTTGACATTTCATTGCTGTTATATATACCCCGACGTCTTATAAAGCGGAGGAAAAATCTACTTTGAAACGAAGCACAGAATTATATAGACCTCTTCCTTCCATTGCTTTTGGAAAAATAATATTAAAAAGTAACCCACTTCTGTATGTGCACTTCTACATGTACACGTTACTTGATTTAAGTTTCAGAAATGCCTTAAATATATTCAACCACAAGTTTGTTGAGGCTTTTTAATATTGCATTTGATGTAGACACTGGGTGTGACGCACAAAATATTAAAACACTTTTATTTATTGACATGATCAGTTTAATAAAAATAAACTACAAGAAGCAACTGGAGAGGGGCTGAAGAGCCACATGTGGCTCGAGAGCCGCAGGTTGCAAACCCCTGAACTAGGCAGTCGTTAGACAATTTAAGAGACACCAGTCCAACAATATCTGATTCCAGTGAGCAGACGACACAACTGGCTGTGGCAGTTCACAGACTAACACTCAACATACTTTAAGCACCTCTAACTGAACCAGAGAAAGCACTCAGAGAGCACAAACCTCTGACAAGTCAGTCAGTGTCACACTACAAAATCTTATCTGCATCCTCAGAGAATTTCAGCTCTGCTTTATTAAACAGCTTCCCAAGCGAGGTCGGATCAAATAACGGTAAACCTCAGAGACCACAGAGCAAAACATGACAGTAAAACAGATGAATTCAGAACATTCACATCAAAAACCCACCTGAGGCCTGATCCTGTACACTGTATATGACACAAGCTTCCTGCCTCGGCAATCTCACATGTTCACTAGAACTTTTCCCTCACCAAGCAAACATTTTCAAGCTCTGAAAAATATATATCAAAATAACAATAAGTCTAAAGAGTCTGTGGAGTGGCTGGCATCCCAAGGGCAAGAGAGCAAGAAAATCTAAATTATAAATAAAAAGAAGGCAAAACAAAAGGCTGTTAAACGCTCTTACCTTTCTCTGTGGTGAGGAAACATCTTACAAGGTGACCGAGGCCTCTTTTCTGCAAACACAGGCAGAGATAAGGATTAAACTTTTAAACGTGTTTAGCTACTGATCATTCCAGACAATGAAAGGTCACATATATCACACTTTTACTGTTTTTACTATATTGTTTAAACGATATGTTAGTCATTCTCAGAGATTGAGCAGGGACCCATAGATGGGTCGAGGTGGATTTATTCGGGGTGCTTTTTTCCTCTCCAGTCTCTCGCCTAAGATTCATTCAATAAAAAGCAGATTATCAAGTTTTCATTCATTATCAAACATATGCGACTTTGAAATGGCTGATTTATCTAGTCATGATAATGTTAAAGAAATGTAGTAAAAAAAACAACCCGTCAACAATTAGTAATTCTCTCTGCGTTTAATCATAATTTATTAATATGATGTTTTTTATAATATGATGTTTGGTCCAGAACATGTTGAAAAATGTTTACCACCGTTTCCCAGACAATGAAGTTGTCTACAATTGTCACGATTTCTTTGTTATATGGAACAAATAAACCAGGAAAATATTCATATTTAAGAAGCTGGAGTGCTGGTTGTAATTATCAAATAAATCCACTGTTACTGATTAATTACTGATCGTTCACTTGGAGGAATCGATTAATCACTTATGGTTGCAGCCCTATAGGTATTGTCTCCTTTGTGCAGCACCTTACAGAGTCTGCATGTGTCTGTAAAGTGCTCCATAAATGAAAAATTGCTTTTTACTTTAGGCAGCTGTGTCGATTGAATTTCCCCTTTGGGCAATAGATAAAAGTACGCCTTATCTTATCTTATCTTATCTTATCTTATCTTATCCACACTCACCCCATGTCGGTGTTAAAACCTTGTTGAGTCTGTTCTCTGTAATATTTCTCACTGAAGCTGTTGCTGCTGTTGTCCCGATCTCTCTTCTCTTCTTCTCTCAGCTCACAGATGCTTCACTCCTGAGGATTTTTCGACTCACCCTCTCTTTCTCTCCCCCCCTTTCGCTCTCTCTTACACACACACACACAGTCTCTCTCTCTCTCCCTCTCTCTCTGCAGCCTGAGCAGCGGCTCCTGATCTCCGGGCTCCGCAGACCAACCTGTGCGGGGCGCCGAGTCTCACAGCCCGGGGCGGGAAAAGAAGCGGCTGAGCTCGCTGGTCTCGTCTTTATCCCTCAGAATCATCATCATCATCATCGTCGTCGTCGTGTCTCTGCCGCAGAGAAGCAACAGCTGCTGCTTCCTCGTCTCTGTCCTCGTCTGCGCTCCTCAGGTCTTCATGCCGCCGCCGCGTTCAGCAGCGGGACACAGCCGGCAGTAGAGTACCACCTGGCGGCTCGAGAGGCTGCGAGCAGACGCTGCTTCTGCAGCTGCATGAAGAAGCAGAGACGCAGAGGAAAGTGTGTCACCCAGGCTGTTGCTGCTGCTGCTGCTGCGCTCACACAGACACAGTCGGTGACTGCATCTGCTGCAGACTGGATCTTATAGGAGCTGCCAGTGTAAAATCTTACTGAACTGTGGTCCCGACTCCCAAAGGAAATGTCCTCCTGACGTAAAAAAAAGAAAGAAAAAAAAGTCACATTCAGAGTCACACTGCAGCCCCATGGCTGAAATAACACAGACTTTATATTATTATCACCAGAGGTGGAAATCAACAATATCATGTTTCATTGTTTTAAAAAAATCTGTAAATGTGCTTCAAGTTTTCGTTGAAATATTGTACTTTACAAAATTTAACATTACATCCCGAGGGGGAGAAAAAAAAGAGAAATGTTATACATGCAAGGCACTAAAATGGTATAAAGGTGCATTTGTTTCAAGCTTGTATCACATTGTCCTATTTATACATCACCACCACCTTAGACAATTTTCACTTACGCTTTGTGTAGATTTCTTTTTAAGTTCATCACTAACCACTGAAATTGAGCACATTTATATACCAATCAGCCGCAACATTAAAACCAGTTTTAATGTCGTGGCTTAATGTTATGGCTGTTAAGTAGATCTGTCCTGAAATCCTGTGTAGATTTAAAACAAGAGCCACATCCTTACAAATTGAAGTGAGTTGATGTATGTGCAACATGGCAGAGAGAATTAAAGTAAAACAGTGAAGTCAAGTTGAAGAAGCAAAAACAAGCACCAATCTTTAATTTTCCAACACAATGAAAAGGTGCAGTCATGTGACAACACAAAGGGTCTTCATTTACAGTTCACTCTTCAACAGCAACATGCCAAATTAAGACCGTACGAGCAAATTCTGTTTTAGAGGACAACATGCAATTTCATCAACGTTAACCTAGGACATGCAACATTGGAAGAGGATGAGGAGGCAAAACAAATGTCCAAATTAAAAGTCGTTAACATGTCAATGATGACATGCATATAGATACTGATGGTCACCTCACATAGAGAAGGTGTGGCAGAAATACAGCCAGCTTCTCCACAGGTAATTCGTGTGAATCTGAATTTGATGAGCTGCATGTGAATGCATCACCTGCACATCTGCGTTTTCAACAAACCTGGTTTAGTTCATGTTTGTTTTGGCATGATAAAAATAAATTAATTAGTAACGTTATTTTACAGAAACACATCCAAGATCTATGTAGATGCGGCAAGTGTTACACAGGGGGACACTGAAAATAACAAAACCAACTTCAGTCAAGGTGGCTCTGGTCATGGTGACAAACAGCCATTGTGACATTTGTGCCATGCATTCAAATAATGTGAAACTGGAAAACAACAAAGATCACAAAGAAAGTAAGGACTGTAGAGAGTAACATTTGGAAGTGAATTAGAGATACTGACTAAATACAAGACACGTGAAAACTTCAACTAAAGTCCATCCAAAACCTCTAGCTTCACACGATGCAATACTATGTAACTCAGACGGTGGGCCAACAAAAAACAAAAACTATAATAAACGGTCCCACATACTATTAGATTATCATGTTAAACATACATTATACGGTCTAAGTATGTCATTTGAAATATCAGACTTTCCAAAATACATGTCACAATATCTTTCACCAAAAGTCTCAAGTGGCGACAACTACGATCGAGCTTCTTTTCAATCCTTCGTCCTCAAATGGGGCCTTAGAGGTTTTTATGACTCTGTAGTGTATTGAATAAGTCGACAGACATGAAAACACAAGCTTGTGACTTCAATTACAACAGTCTTACTTAACTGCAATGATCTAAACCATTATTGCACTTTACTTCAGGGCTAGGATCTTTGACAAGCCGCCTGAATTTGGCTTATTTGATGCTTTTAGCGGCAGTGTAGACACTTGAGAGAATCTCAGTATGCTAGCTTTAGCAGCTTCAGGATGAGCAGAAAAGAATCACGTCATCCAAATAATAAGCTGCTTACGGTACATTTCACTCTTTTGCACTTACAAAAAGACATTAAGAACAATGAAAACAAAATTGTCTCTCTCTGTTCAGAAGGAGTTGTCCTCAGATTTGGAGACAAAGATGTTTTTCTTACATTTTCCTATTTTTTAGAGCTACAGTAATTCCGTCACACGTGTTTTGCAGACTAACGTTGAGAAAGACCTGCCTTAAAGACAGCCACCTACACTCGCTTGCATCACTTAAAAACCTCCATGAAAACAGCTTTTACTTAGAAAACTTTCCAACTCAAAACTCGGAAACAAAAGTGAATGATCAGTGGCTGTGTAATCCTCACACATCATTTCAACGCCACAAGCACTTTTGAGTTCACTCGAAAGGGCAAACAGTGTTTTGCCGCTCCTCCCTCCTGGATGCTTGGGGTATGATCAAATGCAGAACCTCGATTCAAGTTTTGAGAAAAGTTGCCATGTCAAATGCTTCACGGGTTGTGTCCCCTATTGTTTTCTCTCGCTCTCTCTCTCCAAGTCACAGAGGACAACTTGTTGAGTTAACTTGGAGGACTTTAGTGTGAGACTTCTCTTCTTCTCCATCCTTCTCAGCTTCTGGAGCAAGATTTACGACCATACCATCTGGAGATGCCACAGATTCAGGGGCACACGGGGGACAAAATGACACAGTCATCCTTCTCCCCACTCCAGAATTGTTTGGACCATCCAACCTCCTTGACCTGTCCAAGGTCTTGCCTCTCTAACTGCACTGCTCCGACGACGACAAGCTTCCTTCTTTGCCATGTCTTCTTCGCATGCGAGCAGCAGTGGCTTGTCTCCTCCACCTGCCTCCTCGCTCCCTTCTCTTGCTCTCCTCCTGTCCAGCTCTACTCCCTTTCTTGCTCTCACTCTTGTGATTGGTTGGTTTCTCACGGTCTCTCTCCTGTTACTTTCACACAGTGGTGCTTCGGTTGTAGCAGTGGAAAACGGGTACCCATGTTTGTTCTTTTTTGTTATTACCCAGATTAAAATACCGATGAACTAAGCTTTACACGGGCCTAGATCATTTCCAGCAATCTGTAAGACGAAAAATACAGAAATATTTATACACATAAACATTAGATAAAATAGTACTTTGGACATCAGCAGTTGGATCATGTAGGAATGATGTGGTTTGCTTTCTTTCTGAGAGTGAGATGAGAAGGCAAACTATAAATAGTAGTGTAATTAGTTGTTGTAAAAAGACAGCTAGTCTAGCTCTGCACAATGTTACCAAATTCTACAACTCAATTGATGTTGTCGTTTTGTTTAATATGTTAAAGAAAAAAAGAAAAGTAGTTCATGGATATTTATGTGAGGCTATTTTTTGGCCAAGAATCTTGACGTCCTGGAGTCTACACTTAGTGCCTGGCAACAAGCAACAAATAGCATATTATTTTTTTACATGTTGGTTTTGTATGGGAAAAAAAAAAAACCCAGTGGGCCAGGCCAAGCCTTTTTTCCTCTACAAAGTACTAGGCTAACTGCCTCACTTCTCGAGTTTCTCATTTAACATGCTTTCTTATATAATTCTCAGAAGGAACACAAATGGCAGACTACTCCTTTAATTTCAGTGAGTCAGCTAAGTCTACAGTGGAAGGTCTTACACTCTAGTACTGGGACAGTCCAGTCACACCACCGTGCTGGTAGGCCCGCTCCCCCTGGTAGGTGGAGTCCTGGGACAGAGCCACATCAATCTGGGACTTGAACTCATCTCCTAGGTAACTGTCCTATAATGGGACAAACAGAATGTGAGAGAGAGCAGTTAACTGTTGTTCCCTCACGTCTTTCCAGCCGGAAAAGAAGTGAGTGAGGTTTTAGATGAAGAAGAAGTCTTAACTCGAAGAGGAAAACTGGACTAAGGAAGGTGTGTAGACGATTCTGGCCTTGTTTACGGTTTAGGAAAGTGCACCTAGTACTAGGGTTGGGCATTTCAAGAAAATCAATTCTGTATTTTGTATACATACATACACACATATACCGATGCCCGGCAGCAGAGTGGGTTTTCCTCACACTAACTTCACCTTTGTCTTTTTGAAGCAGACAAATGCATCAGTGCTTGAGCCAAAAGTACATCACAGACCTTACATTAAATTCAGTCATTATCTTGTTAGAGGAAAAGAAGAACAAGCAAAACAGTAGCGCATGAAAGCTACTGAGAGTAACGCGGGGTTCACAGCATGTTGACCTGTGAGCTATGAAGATGAAATGCGTTCCAAGATGCATTCAGTGACTCTGGAAAGTGTAATCACTTTAGCAAACACAGACATATTTGCTGCTGCTGTCCCCACAAATCAGGTAGTAGTGAAGAAATAATTTTGTTAATCAATGCAACCACTGATAAAACATATAGTATTTAATATAATCATGAAGTCACCTAAACTGCTAATTTTTTTATAATCAAAACAACTAATCTAATATTAATACTCATCATAAAATGAAGTCATAAAAAAGAGCAGGGAACAAACCTGGGAGAGTTCAGGCTGGGAGAGCCCAGGCTGACTCATCTGTGATGGTTGGCTCATGTTCATGTAACCTTGTGTCAAAGGTCCCTGGGAGAAGGACTGGGAGCCCAGGTCCTGGCTGGCCTGGCTGACGCTCATATGTCCTCCGTGTCCACGGTCCATTCCTCCATTCCCTCCACCTATGTTGCTGCGGTTTCTTTGGCGGCCACCTCTGGACCCACCTCCACCTCCCCCGCCTGCCTTGCCCTTCATACCTCCACCGCGACCTGGATGCAATAAAGGTCACATCACAGGTGAGAAAAGTGTTCGCCTACAAGAACTACACAGTTCTGTCCAGTTTTATATGTTTCTCACCTCCTGTGGGCCCGTTCATCTGTCCCATGTAGCCAGAGGGAGGTATAGGAGGCATCACAAGGTTGAAGGGGATGGGAATGTTCATGGAGCTCATAGGACCTGGGCCTGTGCCAATCATACCGATCTGGTCATGGGTCTGGAAGTACATGTTAGACATACGCCCTGTAGTGGAAGAAAACATTATTATTTTTCATTTCTTTATATATTCAGTTGTGTGCTAAACTGTTTTCTTTTTGAAGACACGCACGTTCAAACTGGCAGTGCTGAAGTCCTCTGTAATGAAAGTTTGTAACATTTAAGATAAGACTGAGTGTTTTTAATAATGCCTTACCATTACTGCTGCGGTCATAGACAGACCCAGGAATGAGAGCCTCCCTGGCATCATACATCGCAGTGCTCATGAAACGACCCCCCTGTAAAACGAACGCAAACAAAGTAATGAAATGTTATTTTCAACTGCTATTTGAGACAGACATTTGGGGCAGATCTCTCACACACACACATACACGGAGAATGTCTAAACTCACAGGGTTGATGGTGTTGACCAACTTGCGAGGCTTGCTGAATTGCATGAGGCTCTCCCTCAGATTGTTGAGAGGGCCTTCGACCAGAACCTTTTGCTCCTTGTAGTAGTTGAGCAGGTGGTTCCACAGCGGCTGCTTGGACAAGGCCTTAGGGTTTCCCACGATAATCACACCATACCTGTGTATGATAGGTACAACAATTACCACCGGCAAGTTACATAGTCATAATAGAAATTGTGATTATTGTGATTATTATTATTATTTCTTTTTGTCGTTTCACCTGGCCCTGGTGAGTGCCACATTTAGACGTCGGGGATCATTAAGGAAGCCAATGCCCTGGTGCTCATTGGCTCTTACACAGGACAGGATGATGAAGTCTTTCTCTCTGCCTTGAAAGGCATCCACACTGGCTATCTCCACTTCCTGCATAAAGCATTAATTGAGTAAACAAAAAACTACTAACTATAGGTTCATGTGTCATTTTAGCCTCCTCTTATTCTGAAAGTTTTACATTTACATTGCAAAAAAATAACTGTCACATCACCTGGTAGAGTTTGGTGTGGAGGGAGCCACTGAACTGCATGTATTGGACCAGGTATGACCTCTGACCCTCGTAGGGGGTAATGATGCCGATTTGATCAGGTTTAGCTCCAGCCTTCAGCAGCCGCGTGGTTATTTTCTCCACATTTGCTGCCTCTGTCCTGCATTACCAAGTAGGGTCATAATACCATGACGAACATGATGCATAATAACTCCTCTTGATAAAGAATTTAATTACGTTAAACTGCAAAACTGTGCATTTGAACACCTGCACAATATTAAATGGCAGCAGTGGTGGTGTACGAGAAAGATGTAAAAATGGCTATTCAATAGAATTAAACGCATACGGCTCAAGATTCAATTCAAACCTGTTGAGATAGGATGTTCCAGAGCTGGCAATTTCCTCTTGGCCTTGTGTGACGTAAAAGAACATCGGCTTGTCCGGCTGTGGCCACTGGAAGTCGAAGCCTTTCTTCATACGATCAGCTGTAGAGGGAACATATACATATACAGTATATATGACTGAAGACTGGTGTCACGTATGAACACCTTAGCACCACAATTATTCCTTCTTCAAAGAGGAAGTCAGTCAGGATAAACTTCAGGCTACTGCCCATTGTGTTCTTAAAAGTGTATCATTGTTGAAAAATAAAAATCATTTGGTTTTCACAGCCTTAGAGTAAGACTTTTTCATACAATTTAGACAGGAGTCTTACTTAATGGAGGTGATCTTGTGCCATGTTTCTACAGCAGCCTGAATGAACAAACCATTCCCATTTTGAATAAGCTTATTACTTAAATAAAGAAGAAAGACATCCTTTCTGGTATGTGAAGGACACCGTAGTTCCCTGATACACTTAAGACATGGAGGGGTGAGCTGACGAGTGGGTCATTTGTTACTATTACTTGTCATTAATTCTTAACATCAGACCTTCTCATAACCAAAAGCACTGACTAATAATCAGGAAAGTTTAGGACCAGACAGAGTCAAAAGTCTTTTTTTTAATTCGTCTGTGTGAGGTAAGATGTGATAGAATATTTAGCTTCCTCTTGAAACCTCAGCAAGATGTTTTGAAAAGTATTTGATGGCCACAAAATGTATTTTTCATGCATAGGTTTCTGGTCATCTTACCAGCAGTGACTCCATTTTGCAGCGAACCTTCATAGAATATGTTGGAAGGGAAGGCGCTGAGTGCTGGGTGCATACGATACTGGACCTGCAGACGAATGGGCCGGATCCCCAGAACTACCAGACGCTCAAACAGAGACTGGGACAGACCTGCTTTAGCTGCCTTCTTACACATCACCACAGGACCCAGCTGGCAGTGATCACCCACCAAAATCAACTACAAAAACACAGATGATCATGAAGTCAAAAAGACAAGTCATGATTCCAAAATAATTATTACTTGTTAGACGTCATCCCTGTGGAATCATAACTATCAGCATATAGTGACTCTCCAACCTGCTTTGCCCCCAGGACGACAGGCACCATGCACTCTGGTTCAGTGGCTTGTGTGCTCTCGTCGATCAGGATTGAACGGAACTGCATCTTGGCCAGACGAGGATCCCCCGCCCCGACACAGGTGCAACAGATCACATCAGCATTCTGGGAAAATGAGAGGAGATATAGCGGAGATGTTTGACAAAACTCACTCTTTTCAGCAGGAGGATTAACATAAAAACCATTAGCAACTAGAATGTTACTCTTCAGTCTAAGCTGATGTACTGATGTTATTTCTGGCACCATCAAAAAATGAATTCCTCATACCATAAGCAGCTCCCTCTCAGCAGTGCGTCGCAGAGCTCGGTAGCGCTTCTCGTCAGAGGACGACAGCTCGCCAGTCTCATCCTTCAGCTGCTGGAGCTTCTGAAGCTCTGGCATACTGCAGATTTTAATGATTTAACTTGAGATCAGTGGTCTGATTCATAGAAATGACTAGTGCAGTATTAATGAAGTATTAATAGTAATAATAGTTAGGAAATTCAAGATGGAAGTAAATCAAGTTTTATCATTAGTGGGACAAACTGGGGCCAAGCAAAACTTAACCATAGACACCAAACTTAGTCATTTTTAAAAAAATAATTATTGATGAAATCACCTCTCCATGTTACGGGTCTGGTTGTGCAAAGCCAGGAAGGACACAGGTGAGTCAATGGCTTCTCTGCTCTTGGCACACAGCCTCACCACCTTGAGTCCCGTCTGGTGGATCTTCTCTGTGAGCTGGTCGACAGCAATGTTACTGGGAGCGCACACCAGCACCGGCCTGAGGAGAGACAAGAATCAGCACATTTTTTAGACACGACATCCTGAAAGACTTTTTCAAATCTGGCATTAACAGCTTCATCTTCCAGTGTGAACACAGCCAAGACGCTTTGAGGACACATTTGAAATCTGATTATTTAGACTCTGTGGACCAATTCTTCTAGCTGTGTGATGTCAAATACGTCTCGGTTAACAGTGAAGGACTGCCTACACGTAGAATTAAATCACTCAATCAAAAATATATGAACTTTAAGTATTTTTACACATCACCATAGTCCATATATTTATTTACGGTCACATCACAATATTATCAATGACTGCCATATACTGATTCAATTGACCAGACCTATATTAAATAATATACACTTATGTGCAAATCGTTTAGCAAAGCAAGTTCCGATAAGGATGCATTGCAATATGGTCTTTAAAGGTCCAGACACTTAAAAAGAAAAAAAAAAAAAAAAGAGTAAAAACATTTACTCAGTATGTGTCTTACCCGTTACCCTGTTTTGCTAGGTGGTAGACAATGGTAGCAGAGGTTACAGTCTTCCCTGTGCCAGGAGGTCCCTGGATCAGACTGAGGGGGCGCTGCAGCACTGTCTTCACAGCATACACCTGCATGACATTAAAACATTTAATACATAATAATTTTGGATGGATTGCAAATGACTTGTCTTTCTAACTCACCTGGGAGTGGTTCAGATCAGGCAAGCCTTGCGCAGTGAAGCGTTTAGGCAGCTGACACTTGATGACCACATCTTCTACCTCATGTCCTAAAAGTTTGTGATAGATGTAACCTGACACTGAGGTCTCATCCACAGCAAATGTCTTCAGGGCACTCTGCATTCTTCATGATGGATACAGGAATAGGGTGGTTTATAAAAAAAAGCCTTATTTTACAATTAATTCATTCATTTACTTTGAAAGAGAGCTGTTTTATCATCAGTGGTGTGAAACAGAAAAAGTGGAAACGCTTGACTAATGACACTGTTATTTCAGACACCATTCAATACATGAAAACTAAAATTTTTGACAACAGATTACTGTCATTAAACAGAAAATTTAGTGTTTCAAGCTTTGATTATACAGCAAAAAAAGGTTATGATGTGTGTGCTTCTTGTGAATACCTGTCAAAGGAAGTAGATTTCCACACAAAGTCGACCTGAAAGTTGTGTGGAATCTCCACTGGTGCACCGGCACTGCTCCTCAACTCTATGGCAATCTCATCACCATAGTCTGGTATAGTAACTCAAGGAAAAAAATGATGCCTTTAATAAATATACTGTAGTTTCTGCCATAGCTGCAGTACTACTTTGTATGCCTACTGTCTGTATACTACTGTATATAAATAACCTTTCTTCACACAGTTTGCCAGTGTTGTTGTAGTTTTCCACAGCTGCCATTAGATGTCACTGAAACACCCATGTTAGTGGTGGGAAATTCAACTTTCATTTAAAATGTATCACAAGTTTATATAGAAGCTCATGCACCTGTGTCAAACTTTGGCTAAAGTGTTGAATATACTAGTGAAACGTTTTATTTCAGGTTGTCTATTGTAAGAAACACATAAAGATACTGTCAGGGACTTTGATGACATGTCCAATTCCTTTCCATGGAGGAGCCAGGTCTCCTTTGTACCTCAGGCAAATTTCATCTCCCTGCATCAGTCGCATATCTAGAAGACAACAGACACAAAAAAAGAACTTTGTTCAAAATGTACCTGTGCATGTTGTAAAGAAAGCTCTACAGGCAAAAGATTCACCTAGTGACTTGGTGGGTATTTGTGTGTTGGACTACTTCAGCAGATGTGTATGTCACTATTACAGCTACAAGATACAGTCATAAAACATTTTTTAGGTGTGTGGTTGTCTTTTTTCACTTCTGACTCACTGTGTTACAATAACATGAATGATTTCCCTCAGACAAAAAATAATGAAGATAAAAATGAAGTAAATCTACAAATAAGTCAATACCTGAGTCTGTCTTCGGCAGACTGAAATATGCAATCCTCTTCTTATTCAGTCCCAAATCCCATCTGACTGTAATGTTGTCTTGGGTCTTTTAGAAAGTGACAGAAAATTATATTTTAAATGCTATAACAGTAGCAGATACCATCTTTAATTCAATATTATTATAGGCAAAAAAAAAATTTGCTCAGTGGAACAAAAATTAACAGTAAAGTTTATCTCACCAACAAATTAAAGACATTATTTATGATCCATAAAACATTACTGTCAAACAAATGTAATGTTATGAAATAAAATTTTGAATTTTATACACATTTGTTTACCTGAGACTCTTTGAGTTTCTTGTCGTAGTCAGCTTCTAACTTCACCAGAGGACCAAAGATGTTTTGGTACTGATAAGCATCTTCATAACGGAGCAGGACGTGCTGGGGCTCCTCATCCACACCAGGCTTCTCTAGATCCTCCAAGGTCGCAGTGGGATTATCCTGCCAAAGAAGAAAAGAAGAAGAAATTATGGAAAACAGTGGGAGAGAAACAGCAGTGAACAATACCTTACTTAAAAAGTGGAGAAAAGCGTGCCGTCGCATCAACGCCAAGTTAAACGCTTCTCAAAACTAGGCTGAAATATCCCCGCATGTGAACAATCTGTCACTCATCCTCCATGAATCGGGTAACACAGCTGTGATATCTCTCAAGTGAACTCATTATTGCAATATTCAACAACGCTATCGCATATCGCATGATTTCCTAATATCGTTCAGCCCTAGTCTGCAGTGGAGATAAGTTAAAATATAGGCTGCTGAAAGAGGAGAGGAAGTTGACAACAGACTGTGAAAGACATGCTGGTGTAGATACTTTTCAAGAACCATTTCATACACTAGAGGTCCCTGTTATACATATTTTGCATACAGTATATCTCTTTTAACATTAGTAATGTTAGGCTTTGAGCACATGAAACTGGAAACTACAAAAAGCAGCACTGAAGAGAAAGAAATAGCTCAGCAAACATGCACATTATTTATTTAAAGAAGCCCTACCCATGTTCCAGTTTAAATGATATGGTTTAAACATATTTACATGCTGTAGTACAATGGTGGGCGTGTGTGTGTGTGTGTGTGACAATAGCCGCATTACCTTCCAGAGTTCCTCCAGCTTGTTGATCTGCTGGGCAGTGATCTGGCGGGCACGAAGCTGCTCCTGCTCTGAGGGGATCTTGACCAGCCAGGACAGGAAGCAGCGGTCCTGGATGAGAGGCTGCCACTGTGAGCTGTCCCAGTTGATGTCTTTCAGACTGCTCTGACTGGCACATGGCTGCCTGCATTACAACCACAACCAAAATGTCAAATGTACCTGTGAAATTGTCTGTTCTCATCAACTGAAATTCAGAGGGTATGGCCATGTCAGGCACATGTACAAACATGACCTCACCTGCACAGTAACACCACTACAGAATCAGCTTTAGCAGGAATGAAGCCCAGCAGGAAGACATTGCGACAGCCACAGTTGTAACACTCCAACAGTGTTTCCCCCAGAGGGCCATCTTTATGCAGCGTTACCTCCTTGGACTTTGCTCTCACCAGGTGGTTTACAATGTGGCTGCAGATGAAAATAATGATAAATAATGCCCCAGGTAGGAAAAACAATTGAAAACGACTACAGTGCTAAACACGGGATGGGAGTATAAACAGGTTTGTTTGTAGGTGTTACTTTTTTTCCTTTTCCCTACACTAGCATTTTGTTTTTGCACACACGGTAGGATAAACAAGTCTGGATGATTTTTGTTTTATTCAGATTTAACTAAAACAGAAATCAAGAAATATTAAAGATGCACTGAAGACAAGTAATGAAAATGCTTAATCCAAAGAATCCTTCACCACAGATGGAATGTTTTCAGTGCTGTTTGTCTTCCTGTCAGCAAGATAATGACTGAACTAATTCTCTTAACACTTTTGGCTGAGGTAGAACTGAATCGCTTTTCAATTCAAATCTGGATAATGAGCAGGATTTTAGTGTTGGTAGCTGTATGGGTGCTTGGAGTGCTATCTTATTTTATATATCAAGTATAACATATGTACACATAATAGTAATATGACTGCATTATTACTGTGTACTGTACTATTGTAAGGACTGTACATTGTAATATGATTTTCTAGTTCCACCAGAGTCACCAGAGAGGATCAATTAATCTGATAATTCCCTGTATTTTACCTGCCAGATGTGTTTCCACGGCCATTACAAAACCACTTCTTGCTGGTATTGCAGTAAACCACACAGGCTGGATCATGAATCCCACAATAACTGCAACAAAGCAGAGTCAGAAATAAAAACAACAAATAATAACAAACAAACATGTTATTAGTCTAATCTATTGTATTTTAACACATAACTGGAGCCAGACAAAATAAACTGTGATAAATCCACTATACTGCAGGAATGAATATCTAAAGCTGTTGATGCAAATCTCCAGAGTTTATGTCTGCAATTTATCTTACAGCAGTTTAATAGGAGTCTACAGCACATGCTCAATAACGCAATTCAATAATAAAGTGAACAATCAACCACAATCCTCAGAAGCTGCTGACAGACACAAGATGTAAAAAAAATCTTCCTGAATATAATTGAAATTAATTTTAAGTGTTTGTCTCCCACTTTGACTGCCAGTGTATCAGTCATATTATTCTGGTAGTTTACCTGCATGCATGTACAGGAAGGTCCTTGGTGTAGTAGGTGTCCTCTTCATCCTCCTCAAAGTTCAGCTCTGCCAGCAGTTGACTGGCTTTTATTACAGGGTCATCTCCATTCTGCAGCAATCCGTCTGGACCATTAACCTGAGGAGACAGGATGGAGATGTATCAATATAAACTGAAACTTTATTTTAGCATCGCGTTGGAGAAAGTAATATCACATGACAGAAGGTCCTGGTCAGGAGCAGACAGATCCAGCCTTGACATCATATATTTGTTTTGCAGTCTAAATTGCTAGATCATTAACTGGTGGGCAATCTTGATATCAGTGAAAAAGTAAAACATTTGTATTATTATTTATTATCATATAAATGTTTGTGACCATTCAAGTCAATGATCTTGAATCTTGACTTTGAAGCTGAATTGAGGGATCTGCTGTTTAAAAACTATTTTGGTCCTGTGCAACAGCAGTTCCAGCAGTGGAGACATCATTACTAGAGCTGAAACAATTAATCGATTATTTATCGATTACAAAATTAATTAATCATTTAGGTTTGTGGACTAAACAAGACATTTGAGAACATTATCATTTCCAGTTTTGACAAACACAGATCAACATTTTTTAAAGTTTTCGGATATTTTAAGGGACAAATGATTAATCGATTAATCAATCAAGATAATAATCCACAAAATAATCAATTATGAAAATAATCGTTAGTTGCAGTCTTTGTGTGATTGTAATTATGAGTAGACATTGACAATATTATTTAAACAACACTTACAGGCTGTCTGGCCAACCTGCATTTTGTGTCTACACTGCAGTGCACGGCTGTCTAAATAAATATAATGAGAACTAATTATCTAATACATGATTCAAGATTGTATTTGTCATTTACAATTACAGTGCCTGGACATTTTTATGCAGGCTTCTTGAGTAAACAGTATTCAAAAGTTAATACTATAAAAGTATTTAGTAACTATAAAATATATGAACAAAACCTTCAAAACTATAGCATGCTATGAAACAAAAAAATAAAATGAATAAAATTACATTGTAGGTAGTATTGCACATTGTACAGTTAAATTGCACTTGTTCAGATATATTGCATAAGTCTTTCATTCATTTGAATGCGTTCTTCAATTCATTATAGTGCATTTAGAGGCTTATATCACGTTTGTGAGAGCATATGTTTACATTTTAAATTACTAAATATTAATCGGATGATGTCGATTATTTTGAAAATGACAAAAATCGGCCTGATTGACAGCTACATCACACTGTTTGTGTCCACTGACCTGTGTGATTGTTATTATTATTATGAGAAGACACTGACAAATAGTTAGACCTTTAAAGTGTCAGTGGAAAATAAACACAGAGATGTCTGGCTGCTCGACAGCACTGCAAACTAACACTGACAGCCTGTGTTTCTATGGCAATGAAAAGTCTTGGACCAGTTAGCTGTGTCAGCATGCTAACTCTGTGAGCTAGTTAGCTAGCATTCCATCCAAATGAGTGTGGTACTGAAGCATGGTTACGGAGGAAGGCGTCATCGTGCTAACCCGGGGTAGCCAAGGATGTGTTAGCTAAAATTCACGCTCTGTCAACAGCAACAGAGACTACTGTGTGACACCGCGCTGCCGCTCACGCACCTGACTGTCGAGCTGGCTTTGGGTCTGGCCTTGGGTTTGGGTCTGGCTTGGCAGAGTGAAGTCGGTGAAATCGTACTCGGAACCCTGGGTATCCGCTCCAAGCAGGTCGGCTTCCTCGGTGTCCAGGAACGTCAGAGTCTGCGAGCTGGGCCCGTACGCCTCCACACTCATGTCTGTGTCGCCTTGTTGACGCTGTTTCTCCGCTTTCAAGGAATATTCCACAGGCTGCTGTTGCTATTCCAAGAGAAAATGAATAACGGAGACAGAGATGGGAATATGTCAAACGGCGGTGCTATGAGATGGAAGGGGAGAGCGCTTCGTCTGTGGCTGCGTTCCATTAGTCTCCGCCCCCCTGCAAGTTTCCTTTCCTCCTTCACTACCACTGGTCTTCTGCGGGAAGTCACCTGTAGGGGGCGAGGGAAGGGAAGGAGACAAGGAGGCACATGCGAACTGAACGTTTATTATGTAACAAGGTCAAATCTTTAATTTCACCCCATACAACATATTTTTTTGCGCGAATGAGCCGAGACAGAACTTCAAATAGTATTATATATACATATGTGTGTACGTATATATAGATAGACATATTATATACATAAGAGGAGAAAGACACTTTTTATTTGCTTTTATTTTGATTATTTCTTATATTCCAGTCTTTATTTTCTAACTAGCCGTGACTCTTTGATTTATTTTTCGTGTATTTTTTTTCAAATTAAAACTTAAAATTACTCATTTGTAGGTTTTTAAAGATTTTATCCACACAACGTTGACCTCGAACTTAAGACTGCGTCTTATTTTGAAAATAACAGGGTTACGTTTTAGTGTGGACAACCAAATTGGTGCATTTTATTCTGAAATTGCTGTGTAGACATACAGGAAGGAACAGGTACTTTTTTTATGCATCTGGCGTGAAACATTATAATTTTCTACATTACATTTTGCTGAAGTAAAGCTCAAACTGAAGGTGAACCTGTTGTCTCTGTCCATCACAGTGTCATGCAAAGTTTATGAGCCACAGTTTAACCAGTCCAGGGACACAGAAATCTATATACCAGGTAAGAACACAGCTACGTCAGAGTCAAACTGTGAATAGTCCTCAGTCGACCAGTTTCTGGCGCAATAATTGTCACAAAACCACAGTTAATGGTTCAGTATGTCCATATTCTAGGGCTCCGACGAGTATACAATTTTTTTCATTTGCCAAATTATTCAACAAATGCTTTATTTGTACTGTACAAGGAAAAACTAAATTAAAAAGTACAATATGTATAAATAAATGGCAATCACAATGATTACAATTAGAAACGTATCAAAAGTTAGATTATTCATTATTAATTGGGACAAAATATTTTCATTTCAATCTCTATTTTTTCCGAACATACAAATTTCGGCATGTTTCTGATTTTTATAGAGATCAAAGCTCTGAAGTTTGGGAAGCTCTGACATTCAACCTGAGTACAAAGTAAATTTAGTTTTACAGAATAGGTGTTTTTGATAACACCTATTAATAATTAATTACTTGATTACTTGGAATAATAACATTTTAAATTATCTCTCTCTCTGTCCACCACTGGAACTTTCTAATCATTTGCTGAAAATGTAGTTCAGCTCTGAGGTTCTTCAATCCACTAGAGGTTTGGAGATGTTGGAGCAACATCGTGATCCTTCCCTCTGTCCTGCCCTGAACTATCAGTTCAAAACGAGTTCAGCAGGTCTGTCTTACTGTGATGTACAACACCCAGTGTTATCATAACTCACCTGGGTACAAAGGAATCAGAAACGTAATAAAGAACCACACACAGCTAATGCAGTGCATACATTCCTCAACAGACTGCATTACTCAGTGTGTCTTCAGTGATTACTCACTCCACTTTTTTTTTTAACCAACTTTTGACATTTCAAACCGCAACAAAAACACAAAAGTAAATATCAAATCAAATTCATCTTCCTTTAAACAATGTTTGTTTTATGACTAGTTACTTGGTGTGGTTACATTTAGTACACAAGTCTTTTCTTTGCTGATATTATCACTCCAGGCCTGAAGTTTGTGTTTAAGGGGCAAATTAGCTCAATTAAACAAAAAATAAAATAAAATAAAGGATATCTTCATTCACTAGAAGGAGAAAGCGGTCTCAAACGCAACCTATATGCTATATCCAAATGGCCATGTTTCTGTTGTATCTTGATCTAAATATAGATTTGTAGTGATGGGTCATTGGATTGTACTGTCATGTAAGAGTAGATCAATTTAATTAACAGTATTAGTGGTTAAAAACATAAATTAAAAACATAAATTAACTCTTTATTCAGGACTAGAGTTCAGTTGACAAAAAAATTAAACCTTTAGTGCATTACAGTGAAGTGTTTCAGTGTTTCAGAGATTCAAACTAGCTTTGCTTTGCAAAGTTACACTACAGACACAGACACAATGAGTTAATACAACTGCAAATACTGATTGCATATGCAATATAATATTCCCTGAGATAAACAAGTGAAGATAACTGTGGATTAGATCTAATTTCTCTTGTTATAAAAGGGAACAATGACCTAACTCCAATAATTCATACCAACAGGAAACTGGTAAGAAGTTAAAGTAAGTGCAAATGTTACCACACACAGTGTGTCACTATATAACTTATAGTTATAGACACACAACTTTGTGAGGTTTTTACCTCATGTCATAATAATAATAATAATAATAATGATAATGCCCAAAAAGTTTGTTGAGTTGAGATCTACCTAATATCCACTGGTGACATCATAGATACAGTATATTCAAACCCACATTTGCACAGAACGACGACAAAAACAGAAGCTGTTGTCAGGGTGTTCAGACACAAGTTGACAACACATGGCAAATTTATGGCATTAATATCTGGTCTTCAGTCATTCTGAAACTATACTGTGGATGTTGCATTGATTAAATCATGACAACAACCCAGTGGTCCCATTTTTTGAAAGTCTCCAGGTTGTGAGACGGTCACTATTTTTAGAGGCCATGCAGTGTTGATGCGTATGATTGCAGAGCTCATTGTGTTTTACGCTCCTCCTCAGTACAATCCAGCTCCAGTAGGCTCAGCATCTCCTGTACGACAGCCTGAAGGGCTCGGCCCAGGTCCCGGCTGCTGTAGGGTTTTCCTAAAGGTGGCACATGGACGAAGGCAGAGTGGCCCCGCCCAAGATACAAAGACGTGTAGTAGGTGTAGTCACACAGATACCTGGCAGAGGCAAGGAATGGCAGTTACATTATGCAAAATTCTGTACGGTCACATTCCTGCTTCATCAAACCGGTGTGACAGAGGATGAAACGTGACAGAGGATGCGAGGTAAGTTTGTTGTGCCTCTGGCAGACATGATGGCAAGACATTTCACAATGAAATAAGTAATAAAACAATCTTGGTTATCTGTTAAAAAGATATCAATTTTATTTTAAAGTAAATGCGTGCATGGATATTTGTGATAGGAAAAAAACAGTGCGCATGTGCGAGTAAAGAGAAACAGACCTTCCAGCGTCTTTAGATACAGACACGGTCACCCCAATGTCAGAGTCATTGACCCTTCTGCAGACTAACTCCATGTCCAGCACTGAGTCTATGCAGTCGGATCCGTTCTCCATGCAGCACTGAGACGCTGGGCAGAAGCTGCAGTTGTCCAGGCGTTTGTAACCCCTGTTGTGGCCGCACTGCTCCAGAGTGACTGTGGTCGCTAATCCAGAAACACCAACATGGACTACTAACTGTTCACAGAAGGACCACAGAAGGCAGAGGTGGCAGAGGTTAGTTTGAGGTTGTCGCTGTGGTTTAACGTGCAGCGTTGTGTGTTTCATGTTGTGTAATAACACCTGTGGCTGCAGCTCTTTCCACAGTGATGGCAGCAGCCTCTCAACAGCCTGGTAATCGACAGGTACCTCACGTACATAAAGTTCTACAGCCTCGCCCAGTCCTAATTGTTCCAATTCCTGTGAGCAAACAAACCGTACACTTTATGAAGTACTAGAGTGTCATGTCTGCCATTTAAAGACTCTGGGGACTGCTGGACATGCTGGAGTTTTTCTGTTCACACTTTATATTTTAATGAATTTTTCCTCTGCATTTTAGATTTTTCATCAAAGTTTCAGTTTTACTTTATTGAGTATTTTCTCTAGATTTACTTTATGCCTTTGTCTGTATTCAAATATAATTCTATAAGTCTCAGTGTATTAATGAATGTATTAATCTGATTTTTATGTTTGCTTTTGCACCATACCTCAAAGAGCATAAGGATATTTGTTCGTATGACTCTCAGCCATAGCCAACATCCAACCTCACAATGTTCATGATAGGTCCAAAGCAAGGGAACTCTGCGACCTGTGTTGTGTGTCTGTATTTGTTTTTTATTTATTATTATAATTAAACTCTGACAGATTATAAAAGCAAATCCCACAAATTAAACATTGAACTGGCACTTTTGTTAAACATGGACAACCCGATTACTGATTACCTGCACTGCCACCCAGCTGGAGTTTACTGCGTGTTCTCCAAAAGGCTCAAAGCCTGCAGAGGGGGGAGGGAGGGGGAGAAACATGTATAAAAATGATTTCAACCAGGATTTCATGTCTGTAGCAGTGGTACAGTGTACAGTGTAGCAGGGTAAATAAAGACTAACTGCATATGCTTATCTGACATGGGAAGCTGTGATAAGGCGCAATATAAAAGGAGACTGTTCATTCAAAGTCTAAAGGTTGCATTGAGTTAAACATTAATTGTGTTTAACTTTCATGTCTATCACTAATTGTAAAATGGAGACTCCTCCAGAGTCCTGATGCATTTAATGTTTTCTTAACTAAAGCAGGAGATGGAACTTATCTCCCCTCACTCCTCATAACCCACTGCAGAGAATGATGTGTTTTTAATGAACACATTTAAAAAACAAACACAAGTGCAGCTCAGTATCAAACTGTAAAATTCTCTCTCTCATGCTTCATGTGACAAAAAAAGAAAAGAAAAACAACCTCTCACCTGTTACAATGACTTTCCTCTTATTGGACATTTCCCTCGGGTCTGTCATAGAGTTAAAATGTCTCAAAAATAAATATTAAAGCTTGACTAGCAGCTGGCGGCTGTCTTCTTCTTCTTCTTCTGGTTCACCGCTCACAGGAAACAACACTCCAAGTACGCGTGGATTATACTGCCATCTACTGTCCCGGCATACACACATACATATACACGTTCACTCACAGCAGTGATTAAAAAACGTGTGTGGTTTCTTCAACTTTTCATGATGAATCAGATCTCAGTTTGGAAAAATGACTTTTCATTAAATATACATGGACACTGAAAATAATAATCAGAGTAAAAGAGAAGTAAAAATAAAACATATATCTACTCGGTCAGGTTTAAATATATACCCTCTCGTGTGTGTGTGTGTGTGTGTGTGTGTGTGTGTGTGACTCTTCTCTGGCAGAGCGAGGAGTTAGTGTATTTTACACACACACAGTTACCTGGGTTTAGAGGACAACACTCTCTCAGCCTCTCTCAGCCATTCTAAAGGAACACCTCTTTTTTTTCATTCTTTTTTTTCCATTCCTTTTCGCTCTCTGCAGCCCACGCCCCTGGTTTGCAAAATGACTCACACATTCTGGACACTGCATCCTGTGAGGCTCCAAAACTGGCACGGAGGAGACATTTGATTTTCTTGAAAGGCTATTATGAGGTGAACATTTCCAATAAATGAAACCTTTGTCTTTTGAGACTCTGAAGATTCAGAGATTTACCTCTGAATCACATCGCACCACAGTGTCACACCTACACACACACACACTCACCACCTACACAACCTGCACTGCAGTTGTTACAGCAGCTTCAGCTTCTTCTCCCCTAAACCCAGTCACCTCTCTCTCACTTTCTCTCTCTCCAACTGCCTGCGTCACTGGCTATGTTGGTGTTGCCATGGAAACTAATGATGCCCTCTCTGCTCTGTGGTGCTGATGCAGACAGTCTGCTGACGTCCTCATTGCGTACGGGTGGAATAACAATATTCTACTGTAGTTTCCACCACAAGGCCAAACTCAGTGCTGATGTACCGGATTCTATTCGGTTCTATTCTATTCTATATTATATTCTCCCACTTTGTTCTATCTATTCTAGGTCCCATTTTATTCTACCTTTAAACAACAGGTAGTGTATTGGTCTAAAGTGCATTTACAGTGTTTATACACTATTGTGTTGTCATAAAATAATAATTTATGACCATTTCAGTTAAACCATGAAAACAGTGTGTGTGTGTGTGTGTGTGTGTGTGTGTGTGTGTCAGTACATTAATGTACTTTCTCTCACAGAGAACACGTGGCTTCCTCATTCCACTGTCACTGTGTCCTTCCCTTTTTTGGTTCATGCTCAATTTACCCTGAAATATGTTCAGCTTGAGGCGATGTAGCACCTAATTTCACTCTCTCGTAAAGTCTGATCTAATCTAACCTGTTTAACTCAGAATGTATACACTCAGTCCACACTTCGGTTCGATTCTTATTCCATTCCTTCTTTAGTCGCTTCCCTGGCCTGAGCTGGATAGTCTTTTCTGAAGTGGCTGCTCCTCTGTTCCTCCTTTTCTTGGCTTTCGCCTCTTACACCTTCCCCGCCCAGTCTCTGCTCTCTCTTGGCGACCCTGGGCTTTTTTATGCTATGACATCAAACCACAATGCATTGCACTGTTTGTAGTTTACCTAGAGTCTCCATGGCAATAAAGACCGGCTCTGCCCCTTATTCAAATTGAACCGGAAATCCACGTCATTTTGGGCCAATCTGCGCGCTCTGGAGTGACATAATGGAATTTTTAGGGCTAGAAAGCGAGCGAGGTCTGGCGCTGCGCATAGCAGTCGTGCCATTGGGAAAAGACAATATCAGCCGCGCGCTGAGGAGAGACATAGCAGAGATCCTCAGCCACAACAGCCGCTGAAGTGGTCGCCTGACAGAGAGGCGGATATTATACACACACTCACACGAAGGATATCAGTGAGCAGGGACACAAGACAACAAGGATCAGCTGATTTCCTCATGTTTGGACGCGTCTGGTCAACAAACGTTAATGCGTAACGCTCAACACTCCCTCAAGTGAGGGTGTAGAATGGAAACAACCCTCTACCCAGGCAGCGAGGTGAACACTCCGAGGGTTTCCAGCACCTTTTCCCACAACACGATGATGAAGAAGGAAGTCAATCTGAACCTGGACGACCAGAACTCCGAGCTCAAATCCAACCCGCTCCGAGACACCGACGGACTCCTCAACTCTCCAGACTTGGCACTCTTGAAACTAACCTCTCCGGACCTGGAGCGCCTGATCATCCAGTCCAACGGCCTGGTCACCGCCAACACCGCTAACACGAACCCTTCCTCCCAGTTCCTCTACCCGAAGTCCGCCAGCGACGAGCAAGAGTTCGCCGAGGGTTTCGTGAAAGCGCTGGAGGATCTTCACAAGCAGAACCAGCTGAGCGAGGCGGGCTGCGTCTCCGTGGACAGACTGGAGCTGCTCGCTTCTTCTAACGCAGTCGGACCCGTCGGGCTCCAGACCTCAGACCTGCCCGTGTACACTACTTTGACCGGTTATGCGGCGAGTCCGCTCGGAGCCACCACCATCAACTACTCCACGGACACCATCCCCTTCCCGCCGCCTCCGTCTCATCTGGCCAGCGCTCAGCAGCAGGCGGCCGCTGCGGCTGCGCTGTCACGACTCCAGTCCGCCGGTGTGGTGAAGGACGAGCCGCAGACCGTACCGGACATGCAGAGCTTCGGTGACAGTCCGCCACTGTCTCCCATCGACATGGACAACCAGGAGCGCATCAAGGCGGAGAGGAAAAAGCTGCGGAACAGGATAGCCGCGTCCAAATGCCGCAAGAGAAAACTGGAGCGGATCTCCAGACTGGAGGACAAGGTCAAGAACCTGAAAACACAGAATACAGAGCTGGCCTCCACAGCCAGTGTCCTCAGAGAGCAGGTGGCCCAGCTGAAGCAGAAAGTGATGAACCATGTCAGCAGTGGGTGTCAGCTTTTACCAAACCAGGTCCAGGCTTATTAAACCCCAGTTGTGGTGCTCTTCGCGGGCGCTATATGAACATGTTTCGAGGACGTGTTTCAAGGATCATTTTGCCTTTTATAACCTAAAATCCTCTACAGAGACCCTAATGTGAGGCCACTGAGAATGTGTCCTGCACGTGTAAGGCTGTAATTGGCATTGCACTGTACTGAGGTGACCAGGACAAGATGAGAGCTGCACGTCTGTCACCTGGAGAGTGACAGCTCCATCAGCAGCATGAACGTGGTGCAGCCTCCTCAGACTCGTGGAAGTCTGGCAGTGCTATGCAGCAAACTTAAATGTCTTCATGTGTTGTGAAGTCATGTAGCCAAAAAACAAACAAAAAGAAAACAACTGCTCTGACCTGGTGTAGGATGGCATATATCTGTGTGTAAGCTGGACAATCTGAGCAGGAGAGAAACCAAACACCAGGGTGTCACCAAGTGCTGTCACCCACCGTGTAATATAATGCCTTACTTGTTTACAAGCACTTAACAATGACAAAATATAAATATTTTTTATTTTCTAAAACATTTCTTATTTTAAATATGGTCTTATTTGTAGTCGTTCCTCCTTTATTTTGCAAAAAAGAAATTTAAACTCTGCATGTCTTGTTGCATTTTGTGTACAGTTACCATTGTATTTTATTTTTTTTAATTATGGTGGCTGCTGTGTAGTTCTTCGGTCACAAGACGACCATGAATGTATGTGTACCTGTACTGAATAACCATGTGTATCCATATGTAATGGACATTCAAGTCTCTAGCTGACATTTATTAAATTCACTACATTACTAAAGCTTATGTTTTGTTACTAAGAGGCACTGCTTGCTTTGCTTTACTTATTACTTTAAACCTCTTTTCATGCACAGACGATATTGTGAGAGTTGCATTAAGAGCAGTACAGGAGATGAACCAAACCATAGATGGTCAGCTTCTCAATGGGCAGAAAACAGGACATTATAGTAATATCATGCCCTCTGGTGGGCACAATAAACCTTCTGAACAATTTCTGAAATATCACATGCTCTTCCTATAAATGTGCTGCCCTTTGAGTGATTGTTGAACCAACATAAAACTCCAGCATTTAGACTTTTGTTTATTGATTCCTCATTTATAGCAAATCTGGCATTACAGAGTTACAGCACAATTCACACAACTAATACCCGACGGTCAGAAAAATTCCTATTTACAGAGTTTATGACAGAGAGGGAGAAAAGAGAAGGAGTTGAACAGGATCGATGTGTTTTTCCCAGCCATCTGCGAGATCACAGCAGTAGCAAAACATAATTTAAATAACAAAAATCAACAGCCAAATGCAATGTAAGAATCGTCACTTTGTTTAATGAAGTGTTCAGAATATTCAGATTACCCCCAAAACCATTTCTCCCCTTTTGACGCTATAAAGCACTGTACAGTGTGTGTAACAAACTCTTTCTTTTGGCTCCTTATCATCAACTTATCATGGAGATTCTTTGGAAAGAAGAGTTATTATTATTATTATTAAGTCTGCCTTCACACACCCACGTACAGTACAGTATGTGACAAACCTTCAGCAGGGTTGTACGTTGCTAAATATTTGGGTGTGGGGAGAAACAACTGCTATTGCTGTGCGCGTCAGCTCCTACACTACCAAGTCTTGAAAGTTACATAACTCGTATCAAAAGACAAACAGACTTCCCACCAGAACTGTGTGGATGTGATAAGAGGCTGTCACACTGGAATGTTTGATTTTCCTCTTGAGGAAGCAAATTAAATGTTGTACTTGTACTGTAAACACAAAAACTATTCAGTTTAAGCAACTGAATACGATTGAACAGCTCATTAAAAATCCAAGTGCTGATAGCAACGCATAATCTAGTAAAGAATACTATCTTAAAAATAAATTAGGTTATAAATAATACAAAATAAATAAGATCTATTTTGAAATAATTCAGATGTTGCCACGGGACGTCTTTGAACTGATTTACAGACACAAATTTGTACACAAGCAGACAAATCCCTAACCATAGCATCGAAGAGAGGGAAATAAAAGTTACATTCTGAAATTTAGCGTGCTTTAAAATATCATGTTCCCCCAGAAAATAAATATGAAAACATCCTCTAAAATTACACATTATAAGAAACTAGGTGGAAGGTGATGGCGAAGCAGTGCTCTCACTGAATCTCATGCCTCTCTAGTGAATGCATGGTGCAAACTGTATGCAGTGAATATAAGTTAATACAAAGAGAAGGGGGCAATGGGCTTATCATGTGAAGCCCCTTAGCGCCACTTGGTACTGAAACTATCAGACAGGTGGGTTTTAAATTCAGCCAGTAAATCACACAGCCATCCAGTCAACCATCACATGTTAAAACACAACAACATGCACCTCTCAGTAAGAGACAGGTAGAAATCCAATGTCCCTAAATCATTCAAATGGTATAATAATATGTTAGTTATATGTTTCTTTTTATTATATATGCATTTTAAAATGCATATCTATTCATTTATAACTTTTATACACTCTCCGCTGTGTAATGAAATACATCCCTTATGGTTTATATTTTGTCTTAAAAATAGTAACAAAAGTTTAAAAAAAAAAAAAATTAATCTATAGCCCCTGAAGCAGACACTGCCGCCCTCTCACTAACAGGGGCCCACGACGATATACATGACTTTTGCTATTCTCGCACTTGTACCTAAAATTAAACGTAAACTTTCAAAACTGACCCTGTTCGAACGACAAACTTGGACCACGATTATCTGTAAAAACTCAACACTGGGAAGAATGAGACATGCTCAAAACCAAAAAAAACAACCCACACAAAAACAATTATAAAGAAACATCAACTCTATCCACAGCAACAAAAGTATGTTCTCAATGGGACTACAAGTTAAACAACGGCAAATGTTTGTTATCCATTTAGGTTTGAGGCATTAGTGCTGAGTGGGACCTCGAGGTGGAGGAGAATATCTTTCCCTGCACAACCTTTAACAAGTAAACCCCAATTGCAGAAGGAATGATGCAGCCTCAGCGTTGTGTATATATGTGTATATGTATGATTTTGAAAACAAAACAAAATGGAAATTTGGGATTGTTGACACCTTTGTTGTACATTCCTCACCCCATTGACTACACGACCTCCATCGCATATCTCCTGCGTCACACATGTAATGAACAAAAACAAATGTGAACGACATCTTGAATAAAAACAGCTGGCTCGAGGGGAAAAAGCTGGCTCTTGTGGACGTGGTGTAGTGAGCAGGGTGGAGAATGAAAGCAGTCAGGTTGAGTGACTCTGTATGGCAGTGTTAGTTTGTGATACATAAGTGTGTGTATGTATGTATGTATGTATGTATGTATGTACTGTGTGTATGTATGTATGAAAGAGAAAGCGTGAGATAAGTGTGGATTTCAGGACAGCAGTCAAGTGTGTGAAGTTGTGTTTAGCAAGCACAATCCTGATGGGGCCTTTGAGGCTGCTCGTTAAGCTGTGGCCCCTGTTTAGCTCCGGTAACAGTGGGGTCGTTGTTGTCCAGGCTCTCGGCCATCCTCTCACAGATGATGTCCACCAGCCGCTCGAACGTCTGCTTCACATTAATGTTATCTTTGGCACTTGCTTCAAAGTACTCAAAACCTGATGAGAAGGACAACACAGGGAGTCGTTACAGTTGTTGATCCTGTGTGAAGCTGATTCAGTGAAGTAGTAATGTTAGGACACATCTCTGATACAAGATTCATGTTGAGTATTTCTGAATGAAATTGATCTCTAAGTAAGTGGGGCTTTGATACTGCGTCCAATGACAGTCAAATAGCTTGTTTCCATCATGGTACAGTATGGTACGGTTTGGAGTGGGAAAGCCCTCTCTCTGTCAAGCTTGTGTTTCGACTGAGAATAGTACCTTTACTTGGTAGGCGGCAGTGAGATACGTAGTGTGACGTTGTACCGGTGCGACAACAATGAAAAATGTCACTGAACGGAATGGACAGCAATGGAGCAGCTTGTTTTTTTTCTGCTCAGTTTGTGGCTGTTTGTCCCAAAAAGACATTGAGTTTTGTATGTGAATAGAGTCTGGGTCTTGAAGAAACACCGGTTGCAAGGCAGTGATGCTTTTCTATTGCCCAATCAGCTGACTGTCCTGGGTCCAGATCCTGAAGGGAAGGGCACTGAAAAATGGAACGGTTGGGGACATTTTTTTGGGAAAAAACTCAAAAAATGACGTACCACACTGAACCGTTCGGTGGAAACACGGCTAAAATGCCTGACACTAAGCTGAGTCTTTTCACTCTCAAGTTATATCTTTTTGATGATCATAATTTACTGATTTATTATAATAATTGAATTTATTTAAATAATCATTATAAACGGGGATTCCTCACTGGTCAGTAATGAGGTATCAAAAAAAGCATCTGGACAAACAAGAAAGCTGCTGGCATCAGGCCACTGATAGAAGGCTGAAGGTAACACTCGCTATGGTTAAATGTGAAGTTACCAACTCATGACGCTGTTAGCATCACCTTTAAAATCGCTAATTTATGTGCTCTATAATCCCAGAGACAATGTCAGTCAGGCTGCAGTCACAACCTTGTCTCCATTAATACAGTAAATGAGGGATAAAAAAAACAGCTGATGTCACAGAGGCGTCACCTAGGTTACAGTCTATTGGCTTAAACAACACAACAAAGCACGGTTTATCCAGACGCTTATTCATACCTCAATAATGACCAATGAGGAACCGGTCCCTAATTTTCACTAAACCATATAGATCCACAGTTGTAGTGTCCAGTCGTCTCTGACCAGCTGACTCACCCAGCTGTTCTGACAGCTGTCGACCTCTCTCTGGAGCCACAACTCGTTCATCCTCCATGTCACACTTGTTTCCCACCAGGAGCACCTGAGCATTGTCCCATGAGTATGTCTTGATCTGAGTTGACCTGTAGGCAGTAACAGAACAGGGTGGTCAGCTACATGCTAGGGTTGAGCACCCTAACAAAATTCAAAGAATTGTGATATTTTGGAGTCATGGTTCAGTACAATATTCACTGTGTGATAGATTTAAAATGTGTTGGAGCCTAATAGTTGAGTAATCAATTAATCTAATAATCGTTACAGCCCTAGTTACATTATTTATTTGTCTTTTCTCTCAAAGGCTACACTATAGGATCAAGTGAACTGTGTGACCTTCTGGCCACACCTGTGTCCAGTGCCTGCAACTTCCGACCTCAGAAATTAAGCTGTAGGAAAATGTGGTTCTAACCACAAGAAAGTCCAACAAAGTTAAAGACTTTAAGACTGTAGATCTGCGATTTCTTGTCTCCATACACACAAGACATGCATACTAAGTTTGACCCTCACCAGTCTTGCACAGCATTGAAGGATTCCTCGTTAGTGATGTCATACATGAGTATGAAGCCCATTGCTCCTCTGTAATAAGCTGTGGTGATAGTCCTGTAGCGTTCCTGGCCAGCAGTGTCCTACACAAAGACACATGAAGTGTTCATTCAATTAAACACAGTATTACGGGAATAATGATATATGAGTTTGACATTCACATGAAAACATACACAAAAAAAAACAGGAATGCTGATCTTAGGAACAAGGACTCATGACCATGGATGGTTATGTCCATGTAGTAAGAAGCACGACAAAAACACAATCATGTGTGGGTAGGTTTTGCATCTTTCAGTGTAAATAACTTTCACCTGCAAACAATTAAAGGCTGTGTATGTTCCTCTTGATGATTGGTTTAACATTCCACCAAACTCCCATGAGCATTAGGTATTCCTCTGGTGTTGCATGTAATAAGCAATTGGTCCAAGGGTCAGACTTTATGGCTCATGTTAAGTACACTTCAAGGGTATTGCTATTACACACAGATGAAGTGACTCTGGAGAATGAATAGGCCAGTTTCACAGCTGGGAGTTGTTAGAGATACATGATAACAGAGACTGCTTTAGTCACAGCTGTCGATGTGATGCGGCAGCAGCACGAAGAACACGTATTCGTATGAAGATGTGACTCCACTCTGGTTAATCGGATCTTGTTTTTTGCAGGCTTTAAGATTACTCATTGTAAGTCATTGTCTAGTTACTGTTGCTTTACAGTGCAACAGACATTTTTTAAAGAGTAAAATGCCTATTTAAACACAGTGTGCAATTTCTGGTGCTAGGTGTCTCTCAATCAAAACTATAACAAAAGCATGTGCAGTGAATGGCAAAGAGTAGCCACGATCCATTAGGGACAAATACACACAATAAAAAAAAAAAAAACACAAGACAACAACAGACTAACTAGAACTTAATGTCCTTGTTCATAGTGAACATTCTGATGGCAACATTAAAAGTGGATGACATCATTAAAAGACCACCATAATGAAATGAGTTGTTACCTTGAATAGATATACTAATTTCTATAGATTTAAAGAGTAATGGAACATTTTGGCTAATGTCTTTAAAAAAGAAGAAGAAATGGTTTATGTAAATAATCATTAGATGCAGCCTTATATCATTTCTTAATACTTGCATCTGAATTTCAGTACACTTTATTAACGGATTGAAGTTTGAAGGCCCTGACACCAGACAGGACAGTTAAAGTCAGTTAAATGTGTTAAACCATGCTCAACTTCCTCACCCAGATCTGCAGCTTTATCCTCTTGTCGTTCCTGTATATGGTCTTGACCTTAAAGTCAATGCCCACTGTACTGACAAAGGCTGGTGTGAAGGAGTCATCTGCATAGCGGAAAAGGAAGGATGTCTTTCCTACGCTGCTGTTGCCGATGATGAGGATTTTAAACATGTAATCAAAGTTCTGGTCCGAGGTCTCCTTCTGTCCGTATGTGGCATTTGCAGACGCCATCTATGCAAGGACAGAGATCACACAGTGTCAGTTACAAGATGTTTAAAGAAACAATGCTCTTATTTACCCAGGCTGGAGCAAATACAAGTAATGCCTTACAGCAGTGGCACAAAAAGTCTTCATGGTTTTCCCTCAAAATGATGATGACATACTGTGTATAGGCCTACTACAGTCTTCCTTTTAAAAAACCTCAGAGTACAACACAATTGTTCAGTGATTACAACACAACAAGGTGTAACTCATTACAACACCACCACCACAAACTACTGTCACTAAAACACAACATATGTAGACACTTTGTATTTTACTTAATAAAATTGTGCAGGTACTGTATTTATGACACGCATTCCTGATATTGTATGAGGAATATTTGACTGCTACACGTAGTGTTTGCTTGGTGAAGATATATGGTGAAAATGATGGTCGCTGTCCTATTTTAGGATCTGAATAAACATGCTTTATTAGATCGACTTTGTTGATTGACAGTGAAATCTTCATCAGATCAACCATAACCACATTCAACAGGCACGAAAGAAGGAAAGTGCAAGCACAGCGAAAAAAAAAAAAGATCAAACAAAATTGTCTGAGACTAGTTTCGACTGACACAGCAGATTTAGAGATTCTCTGCCTGACATAACACAGACATTAACAGCTCTGAACCCCAAAGATCTTAAACAGCTGTAGGCAAAACTGTTAAACAATGAGATAACATTATGCAGAAAAACTGTTGCATTGTGCCACAGAGTGAGATGTTACACAAATCTGAAGGGGGGAAACAGAACACATACATACACAACTTTTTGTTTTTTTTTAATAGTTGATTAATCTAAATAGTCCACAATGGACTAAACTAAAAAACATATTTCTAGTTTTGAGGTTAAATGAGGGCTTAGGTTGAGGTGAGGGACATTCAGCTGCAACATACTGCACTAACATGTTTAGCAGCATTTTTATTTGTTTAATTTTTGTAAAATTTAAATACATTTTCAATGGTAACCTTACTAGTGGCAACAACAGTAAAGTAATGGATCAAAACACGCTCATATTATTACACTACATTTATCTCGGTTTGTAAGCCAAAACACACAAATAAAGATGTCATAACAAGGTGAGAGTTATAAATTAACTGGCAGTAAGGCAGCATTTTTCGACAGAAACAAGACCGGCTCTGAATTTTTATTATCACTGAATATAAAACCGTTTTGCTACGAGGCTGTGTCAATACAAATAGTTCATGCTCACTCACAGCCTAGAGTGATTCCACTTCATGTCAATAATACTGGTCGAACAAGCGACCAATATATATGTATATATCTATATCTATATCTATATATATGTAAAGATACGTATACACACATGCATATGGGTATATACCCAACGCACAGAAGAAAGCGGAGCTTAGCAGCCGGCTAAGCATCAGCTACACGTAGCCATCATATCAAGGCAGGGCAGGGAGACAGCTAAGCTAGTCAGGCTGTTATTAATGGCCATATGGTTGGGAAGAATTCGCTTAGGCCATGTGTATTTAGAAGAAAAAACACTTAAATTAAATAGTACTTCACACCACTATGCTTCTAATGTAATATGAACGACCTGAACCTTCAACCATCAATCCACTTATGTAGCGTCGTTTGCCAATAGTGGATATTCTGACTAATGTTAGCAGCAGGAAAACCTGGGGGAAAAAGCAGGACAAGGTGTGGTGTCATTGTGTCGTTACGCCTAAAACAAAATCCAAGCGCCGGCCTAAGCAATAAATATAAGAATGCACCATTATTATTACACTATAGCGTGGTTATCTTTACCTCGAACGCGGCGCACCGTTACAAGTATTAAATAAATTGTGGCACCAGCAGCAGCGGCGGCAGCTAGCTAAGCATCCCAGCTATGTCAAATGAAGGTTACTCTTCCTTATTAACGGCTTCATTTTCAGTCTTAATCCCGGAGCTCATCAGCAAAACATTAAAGATATGTGATGCGCTGCTACTGTTAGACCGAACACAGCAAAACAGTGACGCATAAGCGCAGGTTTTTACCTTGAAATGTGTACGTTGTTTTATCCTCCTTCCTCGGTTGCAGTAGCACTCAGCTTTGCACCTGCAATTGCTCGTGCGCCTCTAGATTGACGGCCACGGCATGAGAATGACTGATAGGAGGACTGACCAATCACGGAGGAGAGGCTGCTCTTCAAACAAACCCCGCCCCAAACCCACCGACGATAGGGAGATGCAGTTTATCAAAGCCAGCTTAACAAAGCCACAAACTATATACAGTAAACATCTCCATTTATCCATCTTCTACCGCTTTTTTCTCCACAAGAGGGTTGCGGGCTATACAAATATAACAATATATATTTAGCAGAGGTGGAAAGAGTACAGAAATATTCTACTCAAGTAAAAGTACCACTATTTTGATACAAGTAAAGTAAAAGTACTGGTCTAAAAATGTGCACAAGTTAAAGTAAAACATTTACTCAAAGTAAAAGTTACTTATTCCTCTGGGATCTCATGTTAATTGTTTTTAATTGTTTTTAAACCAGAGGTCAAACAGTGGTGCAGGGACCTATTGAAACTCCTGCATCGCATTTTTGAGGCACGCAAATCCCAACTGCTGAAAAAGTGGTGCAAAATGGCTCAGTATCGCCCCCAAAGGTGAAACCATAACCCGGTAGGATAAAGCCAACACGAAGTTGCAACAAATTCCAAAAAACGTGGTGGAAACATGCCACAGCCCAAGACCAAGAAAAAATGTCTATTTGAACCATGGCCTCAACTCAGTTTTAAATTTGGCGTCCATCTTGGCAATTTAAATGTTTCGTAAATGATCCAACACTTCTGAGCTCATTAATCATACTAACATAAAAATATGTCAATTTATACTAGACTAAAAGTTAGCAAAAGGTCTTGCAGGCTCAAAAGGGGCGTGGCCACGGTAACCAACGGAAATTCTGGCAAATTTCAACCATTTGCCATGAAACAGGAAGTGGCCTGTAACTTTGCTGTACAATGACCAACCAGCTCAAAACATCACATGCACCACCGGTTGACAGGGCGACAGCCCACGCGATACTGCTTCCAGCTTTAATTTCTAGATATTATCACATGTAGATGAAATGCAAAAAAAGAATGCAAATAAATATGACGAGAATGAGGAACTAAATACAAGAATGCTGTTATAAGTTGTTCAAAGGGCTTTAATTTGGTATCACTGATAAGATAAGAAACAATGCTTAATGCTTGTATTTATCAGCCAGTTCTAGAGCGATGTTTACAAAAGCATTCGTTAAACATATGGAAATGTCAAATATTTACCTCAAATAGAAAAACATGTTCTAATATGTTATATGTTCGAATATGTTATTTTGCATGAACAAATACAACAAACAGGACTTAATCATACAAAAATTGTTTCTGTTGATTTTAACATTTACACAATTTAATCCCAGGTTTATTTGTGAAGTACATGTTTAAGATGCTAACAAGGATGTTACAATAAGTAAATGTACATGTAAAATTGCCAGATTAGGTGGAGTAAATTTAAACTTGAATTAGCATTATCTTGGAGACTGTGACCTATGAAATTAAATGATGAAAACTACACAAAACTAAGTGGCCCACAGAATAGAATTATATACTACAAAAAGGAGTTTTGTCATAAAAAACAGAGGACAAAACATGAAAGAGTGAAAAGATTTTCTTTTATTGGCAAGGCATACAGTTCTAGTTGGAGAGGGCGAACACACCCGAAGTTAAACAGCAGAGGTCGGATTGTCAAAGCTGCAGTCTCCGTTCATGGCCCATATTCACAGAAATCTAAAACAAATAGTGATCTGCGATGACAGTTGAAGCTGTATGATAAAATTACCTTAACTATTCACGAAAAACATCTCAGATCAGCATGCTGACTATCTGACCAGATCAGCAGAAACGGGGAGTACAAGGAGAGATGTCATCCATTTCAGAAAATGAAGAATGTTTGCGTATGTATAACCTTACTTGCACTCATAATGACATTAAATGAAAAGGAAAAAGGCTGAGTAATAGTCGAAATCTGTCCTGGTTTGACATCTCACACATCAAGCTACACACAAGCACAAAATCTCAGACTAAAAGTCTTCCCCTCCTTTGTTTCTGACAGATAAAATAGAAATATAATAAATAAACTGAGCATAATTCACTATGACGAACAATGTACAAAATCATACCATTAGTGACAGGCAGAGGACAGACAGAATCTTCATTTGTTGCGCTGCTGATGAAGCTGTTGTTAAATAGTCCTTAATGTTAAAGGCATCTTTAAGTGTTGGTCTGTTTGGTGCTGTTTATAGCCACAGAAAGGATTGCACAGGTTTTAATCCAGCATATCAGCGAACTTATCTACGACCAGTAATGTTTTTTCTTTTTCTTTTCTGATTTACAAAATAAAAATCAGTTTCTCCACAGGCTAGGTTTTGTAAGTATTCCATATACTCCTGCTATGATCTGAATCCCACAGCCAATGTTATGCACTTCAGAAGAGCTTTTTATACAGTTATTTAAAAAAAAAAGAAGACAGAAAATAAGTGCCTCCAAAAACCAAACTTTAAGAGCTGTAGTGGTCCAGGCTGTGCATTTTAACTCAATTACCAGGCCATTTGCCAACAGAAAAACAGTAAAACAGTCACATTGTACATGTTCAACTGTACCAGAAGTGCAGAACTGGAAAAAGTTCCATAGAAAGTGCTTTGGATTTTTTCTTTCTTTGTAAATACATCAAAAATGTTAACCCAGTCATTCACACACATAGAAAACATGTCACTGTTTTAAGACATCGGTTTAAGTTTCTGTTTGAACAGGAAGAGAGACACACACGGGTCAGATTGGCTACAATCAACCAACTTTATCAGTCACTAATGGAAAGTAGCCAGTGGCAAAATGGAAAGTACAGTACGGGTTGTATCATGCTTGCTTGGCACTTGTTTTGTCATTGATTATGTCACTGCGCAGATCAAAATATCGATCAATGAGAGGACAAAGATGAGGAAAAAAATGTGGCACAGGAAACTGTCTCTGAGTCATCTGCTGGGTTTTTACAGTTACAGTGATAGGAACGTCCCTCTGTGCAACACTCGTGCTTCTACTACACTGTCAGTATCAGTCTGGAAATTCACCAGAATCACTATTTCAGTCGGGGGGGGGGCACCCTGTGTTTGTCACATTATGTGGCAACAATCATGGTTCTGGATAGGTAGTGTCTTTTTTTTGCATGATGTTTGTACTGGCTGCTTCACATTCAGTGACAAACTGTTTCTCAGTCAACTGCCTCCAACGAGTTCATGTTTTGGCTCGAGCCCTGACAAACCACAATGAGGGCTGGCAATGAACGGTAAAATGCTAAACTTGAAGGCAAACTGATAAAATGGGTGCCAAATATTCAGGATTTAAAGCAAAAATTATTAGCATACACAAAAAAAAGATAATTAAAGAACAACAAAGCTGAGACTAAAGTGATATTTCGGGTAGTCCAGTGCAGTTAAGCACACCTTCCAATGTGTTTTCCATATAGGGCTATGCTAAACACTCCTAAAAAAAATATGAAGCACACACTTAATCATCACAGCCTTAGATTTTCTTTGTGCTCTAGAATTCAGCTGGTTGGTGCTTTGGGTTTCCAGAAATAGATGTCATGTTAAATTTTAAGATGTTATGTGTGATTTAGGTGTTCGCTTCATTTTTGCTGAGCAGTTATTTGCCTCCAACTCCAGAAGTTCCTCTTGCCGACACTTGGGGGCACTGTATGCACAGCCCATCTTGTTTTAGATGTAATTCTATGACTGCACGACACCGCGCTGACCCCAGCTCAGTCCTGCTGCTGACATTATAATTGTTTAATAAGCCTGGAGCCCGAAGTGAAAATTCTAATATGTACTGCAGGCCCATTCATTGCAACCATATCCAAGTAATAAACTTTCCGCATGTGTAACAACAGTGTCATAATGTCTGCTACCTTTAAAGTGTACTGCATACAATTATACACAGCTTCTTTGTGACATTACTTTTCCTACACTGCCTTAAATCTTCCTTTTTTTGTGGCGTACAGACCTAAATAATAGACAACAGAATATGACAAAATAAAAAAGACAGGTAGATTAGCAAGGTCCCCATACAACTGCAAGCTTGGCAAGACGTTTTACAAGACTTTGTTGCGTTTCCACAATCATTCACCTCTTCCTCACTTTCTTCACAATTACTCCACAAAAGGAAGACGGTACTTTCTGTGTAGTGGATCTTGGGATGGCTGGTGCTAAAATAAACATCTCATCCTTTTTTATAAGTCTGACTGAAAGACACAGAACACAAAGGACCGGTCAGAACGTTGGCTCCCTGTCCTCTCTGAGTCAGTTTGTCTCTCTCCAGTGCAAGTGACTGCCATGTAAAACTGCAGACATTCTCAACACCTGCCCAAACTTCCTTGCTCCACAACCCCAGGCTGTCACCCTGTCCACAGAAACCAAAGGTGGTGGTGTTGGTCTGGAGCAGGAGAAGGTGCAGTGACAAAGGAGCAGGCACCAAAACCAAGACAAATAAACATAAAAGGCCAAAAGAAGATCTTTTAAATTGTGCTATGTGCCAAGTCTCATCCGTGCTACCGCAGAGACCTCTTCCTGGTCAGTTTCTCTTTCTTCTGCCATATCTTTTTCAGAGTCTAAAGAAAACGTCCTGTCTGAATCAGTGGCTAGCATCTTGGGGAATCGGCGAGTCTTAGCAGAACCAGATCTGGAAAACTCCGGCTCCCTCCTGCGAGTGCAGCTACCTTCGTCCTCAGGTGGATTCTCTGTATCTGACTCTCCCTCTTCTTCCAAGGTCAAGTCAAACTGAAACTTATCAGTGGAAGTGGAACCAGGTGCTGAAGCTTCACTTGCTGGGGCTTCCTCCTCCTCCTCCTCCTCTTCCTCCTGTCCCTCTGGTGAGGGTGAAGGGCTGTGGGGGATCATGCTCTGATACCACTCTCTGTTGTCCTCTAATGTGTCCAGGATCTCCTGAGCGTCTGGGTGGACAAGGTCAGCCCACGTCTCCCATAAAGGATGAACAATGTAGTCAATGAAACCCACCTGGAAGAGAAACAGGAAGAGGTTTGTTTTTTTTTCTCTCCATTTTATTTGTGTCTTCTTTGTTTTAAGGTAAGACAACAGTGCTTTACAACAGGTTTCATGTATTAATTACAGTACCTGGTTCTTCTCAATGGAGGCATTGTGTTTGTCACACATGGGGCTTATCTCCATGCCCTTGTCCCTTTCCCTGTCCCCCTGGGTGAAAAACTCCACCATGATGCGGTCTGTCCACTGTCGGTACAACTCCAGCGGTTTGGTGGGATTACTCAGGTCTGCGCAGTGCACCATGTTCTGGAGAACCTGCAGTGACACATGGACAGCGTTTGAATATCACATTTAAAGTAGATTTGTCTTAATCATTTTCATTTCTCATTCAGTTTTTGTATGAACGTTAACACTGGTTCTTACCTGTATGCGGTCTGAGTAGTTGTCCAGGAGCAGGACTCCCAGACTAGTCACTTTCTTAGTCTCCACCATGGTTTTCAGGTCTGCTAAAAGGTTCATGTGTTTAGACATATCCGTTGCCAGCACCTGCAGGAACATTGATGAAATTAAATAATTACAAATTACAGTGTGGGGGAAAAAGACAATTCTTATTAAAGACCCAGTCTGTAACATTTAGGAGGATTTTTTGTCAGAAATTAAATATAAAACCCATAAGTATGTCTGGATAACTAAGTATGTCTGGATAGCATTTTGTTTTACAGAGGCCACCATCTTTCTACTGCAGCCAAAGTGTGCCTTTTACAACATCCTTTCTGGTACTCAAACGACACCTTATAGTTCCGCTTTGTGCTTCTAAAAAGCAAGGGGTGAATGGAGGATTTGTTAGAATCTGCAGTCTTACCATTAGATGTCACTCATTCTTGTACACTGGACCTTTAAACTGATGTCAGAACAGTGCTATCATGTCCACAGACTTACCATGTCAATGGCCATTTTGCGCAGCGACTGCCTCTGTTTTTTGCTGAGGTTCTGAAAGATGTCACAGTTGTCTTCCTGCAGAAGCTTGAAGCCCACTGCCAGATGGTGATTCTCCAGTACCGAGGAGTCATTGTACATCAGGGCCAGCTCCGAGTCTGCAGACAAAAAGGCAAAACACAACTGTTCAATTCCTTCGCTGTTTAAACAAATACGACACCTCATCCACACCATTAATTACACTCATCAGCACCCACTTATGTACATATAATCCCTGTGGAGCTGTGCTAACTCACTGGTGTTGATGAGGAACTGATTGGAAACTCCAGGGTGATCCACATCATGGATTGCACTGGCAAACAGGGCAGCGAGGATCTCCAGATCAGTAAACACAGCCTGGGAAGACACACACAGTTAAGAACTATCAGTGTGTGTGTGAGTGTGTGTGCGTTCTTAAGAACTTTGTCTGGCATAAAAACTGACCAGTTCCTCATTTCTGAAGAACTGGTTTAGGGTTCTTTTAAGTTAGGGGCTAAGATTTGAATTGAAATAAGGTTAAGCAGGGTTAGGCATTAACCTGGTTATAGTTAGGGTTACGGATAGTTTAGGCCAGGGCTGTCAAACATATGGCTCGCGGGCCAGAACCGGCCCACCCAAGGGTCCAATCTGTGTAAATGGTAAACTTTTGCATAATATTGTTGAAATTGCACTTAAATTTTAGGTTGTTCTTTGTTTTTTTGTAAAAGATACGTCATCAAATGTAAAACAAAGGGAAAAATGTGGAGATCTTGTTGTTTATAGGTTATTATGGTATTATTTTAACAGTCTGGCCCACTTGCGTTTTATGTGACCTGGTTTAGGCTGTCAGTGCAGTGCAAACTTGTGTGTGTGTGCGTGCTTATGTGTGTTTGGGTGTCTGATTTTTCTTTTTAGTGAATCAGAGAGACTTCTCTACCTCCAGGGCAGGTGTGGACAGCAGGACGTGTGTAGACTGCACCACATCGGCGGCGTGGATGTTGTTGTGGTAGGCCACGTCAGCATGGTAATGATCCTCCAGAGTCATCATGAAAGTAATGAAGGTGTCTGCCGGAATCTTAAAGGACTTGAGCAGGTCACGTTCCTGCAGTGGAAGGAGAGAAGGGACACGTCACACACCGAGTCAGTCAAAGCAAAGATAATAAATAATTCATTAACATTCGTTAGTTGCTCATTCATTTATTTACTCTCTGGTTATTCATAAACTGCACCAATTGTATGTGCCTTTGCAGAAACGTACAGCATGCAAAGTACAATAGATGTGTCACCTGGAATATCGTGTACATGGTGACCGTCAGTGGACGACGTCCAGAATACTCAGAGACCTTAAAGATGTCAATGCCCCATCTGTTTATGTCCTCCAACTCCTGCCAGGGAACATTATATATCATGACAAGGTCACACACACACACACACACACACAGAACCAGCTGCAGTTAAATAAGTGAATTAAGTATCGGAGAAATCGTCATACCTTGGCTAGGAGCCCTTCCTGGCTGGCACTGACCCCAAAGCGTGGGATGGTGGAGGGGGCGAGGCTGGGGCTGTGTGTAGCCTTCTTCACACCACTGATCTGGGACATAGGTCGCTTTTTCTTGTCCTTCTCCTTGGAGGGCAGAGACATGATGTCCATGTCATGTTGCTTCTCTATCAGATGAAAACGGGTAAGTGTTTAAACCTTTGACTGTCAGTCAAATACATACTGTGTGTTTCTGAACAGTGTTTGAATTGTATAAAGCACAGGAGTTTTACCAAGGAAGGTGCTCGAGATGAACTCTGACACTTGGTTCCCCGAACGGCTGGTTTCTGACAGCTGGGTGAGCTCTCGGTTCAGCATCCTCTTGAACTGGAGACACACAAGCACACACACGCGCACACACCCAACATCCATGAGTTAGATTTGTGCCGATATATTTGAGATTGAGGATTACTTTATTATTTGTCCCAAGGGAAATTTATTTTGGACACAAAGGCTGTGTAGGAGCCAGAGCTAAGTTAGTTTTAGTTCAGGGTTAGGCCGTGTCATGTTCCGTCGTCCATGTCATTTTATTGTAAAATTCCTCTCTTATTTCAAAGTCTTTTTCACTTTTGTCACCTATTTGACGATCTTTGTGCCTACTCAACTGTCAGCTTCCTGTCCCACGTTGATCTCGCGCCAATGGCTTTTGTCACCTATTTGAGGATCTTCGTACCTGTTCTCCTGTTTGTTTTTGTGATTAATAAACCGTTGTCCTGCATTTGGGTCCAGTCCTGTACGTTACAGACCGGATGGTTGATGCAAGATTTGACTTTTGTTACAATGTAATTTACTAACCGCTGTAGTTAACTGTTGGCCTTAACCCTTTGATATTGTGGCCTTTCTGATGTTATTTTGTTCTTTAGATAAAAGCCACCATGGACACTTTGATATCTTTGACGGCTATGATAGAAAAGGAATTGGAATCTATAGATTGTCATTCACAAACTGAACATCAAGGGAATATTTCCATGTGTTGCTGATCCTCGAGAAGTTGCTTTCAATGTCTTCTGTGTGTCAGTCTATGTATTTGGGCTTTTAACTTCATAAAACAACATAATTACCCACAGGAAGTAAAGGCATCACTGGATTTATGAAATACAGAATTCCTATCATTATAAGAGGGATTGCAGTTAATAGACACACAAGTATTTTTAACTAAGTATTGTATGTAGTGGAATAGTAGTAGGTGTCATGGTGAGTGAATACAAATATTCTGGATTGAAGATCATCTGGCACACAATACCTAAATCATCATCAAAAAAAAACAAAACAATAACTCCTCTGTGCTGACAGGCATAAACCGTCACACTAACTATGCAGAGAATTACCCTGATATGGGAGAGGTTGTAACAAATGTATTAAAGCATCTCACCATCTTAAAAACTCATTTAAACACAGAGAACCACTTGTTTGTGAGAGGAAACACATCCACAGAGGAATTTCACCCAGCACAGATGTAGAGTAGGGCTATCAACAACATCTGCAATCACTGGTGCACACACATGTTGCACGTCACACACAAGTGCAGAGGCTTATGAGCGGAATCACAACAACTAGTTGGTTAGTAGTTGACACTCACAAAGCGGGCAACATGTGAGGCAGGAGCTTTCTCATCTCCCTCCCTCCCCAACCCCCAAAATTCACCACTCTCCTTTCCTTACCTGAAAGAACATCGGGATGAAATAATTCACTTCTGGCATTTCAGCGAAAAATCAAGCAAAAATAAAACTGAGTGTGAGAGCAGAAATCTCTGTTTGTCCTGTTCGACAGAGAAGGAGACTGCAGGGACAAGTGGTCCACTAGTCACTGCTGTGAGAGCTTTCATTGGGCAAAGCTGAACAGATAAAGAAAAATACAGTCCACGGAAGAACAAAAGAGTGGAAGCACAGCTGTGGGAATGCTGTGGGATGCGAGGATGCAAGGCTGAGAAGCTCCCTCTGACTCTCCCTCATTCACTCAGTTACTGCCTCTGTGTGTGTGAGTGAGTGTGTGTGTAAACAGAGGGAGAACGAGGTACACTAATCCCCACCTCCTTCCAAAAAAGAAAAAAAGAAAAAAAGAGTCTAAGAATACCAGCCAATCCAGAGCCTGCTTCAGCAAACGCCGGGAGAAACGGTGGTTCCTCATTGGCCAAGGGACGTACAAAGTAGGCAGGGCTGAATGTGTCAGTGGAGGAGGTGGTGAGAGCCACCATGTGCACCAAGTTTGAAGAAGATATGAAGGAAAAGCTTTGAATGGACGGAGTGCGGCAGCAGGGGGGTCGGGGGGTGATGCCAAAAATAAAATCAGAACACCTCGTACCGAAAATGATGCAAGCACATTGACCATCGTCATGAATGAATGTGGTTATAAATAGAACATATCACAAAATATGCATTTGTGATTTGGGTGATGTGGTTTTAATTTGATGTATATGGGTATGTGTGTGTTTGTGTGTGTCCTGGTATGCATATATATTTGTTTATTGCTATTATCACTGTCCTACATAGCTCTACATGTGTTATTATTATTATCATCATTATTATTGTTATTATTATTGTTATCATCATCGTTATTATTATAATTATCATTATTATTAATAATAATAATAATAACAACAACAATAATAATGACGATAATAATAACAATAATAATGATGATAATAATAATAATAATAATAACAGTAATAATAATGTAATGCTATGTTAACAACTCCTGTACACAATGTCTCTTAATGTATATAACACTGTTATTAGGGTTTTGTTTTGTTTTTAATAAAATGTATTTTTTGTTTGTTTATTTATTTTACTTGTTCCCTTCCCTGTTCCACTGTTGGTGTTCAAGGGGGATAATAAGGGATGGGGATGACTGTAAAAAAAGAAAAAGAAAAAGGGCAACAGCTTGGTTTGTATCCATCCAATTCTTTATTGTCCTTTTTGCAGACTGATGAATACATTTTGATTATACTGTGTATGAATGAATGAATGACTAAAATGCTCTGGTGGTAAAAAACACAAAAAGGGACATCTTTGTATTTGTCGAGTTACAGTATATTTACTGTGTTTTTCATTCATTCATTCATTCATTTGTTTTCTACTGCTTTATCCTTCACATGAGGGTTGCAGGGAAGCTGGACCCAATCTCAGCTGGCATAGGGTGAAAGACAGGGTACACCCTGAACACCCTGATGGTCACTAGTCCATCACAGAGCCAAACATGTTGATGTAAAAATCAGGGTGAGAAACATAAGCTTGCAGTGCTATATCTGGTGCTCCTCAGTTTGAGAATCTAAAAATGTGAAAACCTTTAATATTTCATGGCTGTTTGAATCATATCAACACCAACAAGATTTAAGGCATTAGGAATTTCATCAGGGTGAATTCAAAATGGCTTAGGCCAATAATCACGGCCATTTATTATTATTTTTTAAAATACTTTTGGTTGTCAAACAATGAAGGACAGGAAATCACACACTAAGTCAGTGGTGGCTGTTTGTGAATTAGAGCTAATAACTGAGTTCATATTTCAATGGTCCACAAAGCTCCTACTCTTCCTCAAATAAACGTTCCGGAGTCATGAGAGATTTCATTTAAATAAAACACAGTTATCAGTGATACAGAAACAACATTCACTCCCCTGTGTCTGCCTTTGTTCCTTTACAGTGCTCTGCTGCCGCCGCCACGTGAGCGTGTGGCATAGGCGATGGTATCTTATGTATCCAGGCAGGCAACGTATGTGACGGGAATCAAGTGGAGCAGTGGGCAAAGTTTCATTTATCTATTCTTTTTTATTGTTATCATTATTATTGTTACTGTAACCTCTATTTTACCAGGAACTCACGTTAAGATCAAAATATCTTATCCCATCTTAGTATATAATGATAAGAACCGTGTGTTAGTGTTAGTAAGAAGAGCACGTGTATGTTGTGTGGGTGGTATAATCATGTGATCACATGACCACCAGGCTCTACTCTGAAAAAAGGAGGAGGAGAGTAGCGGGATGCACGTAGAGAGCATGGATGAGCAACTGTTTCATCTTTAGCTCCCGCTACCTCATTCACATTTTTCTGCACATGAGAGGGGGGGGAAGGGCTGGATGAAACCACCCCTGCTCATTCATGGAATAAACCTCCCATAGAACATCCCCCCTTCCCATCAGCAGGTATTCTATTCATATTTCTATGATATAATCTCTGTATAAGTGAGCGTACAGCTTTGTTTACGGAGTGCACTCACAGAACATCACACACACAGTCCTTGAGCATAGAGCTGCAGAGTTGGAGTCAAGTTCAAATGTATTAAATGAAATTCATGTTTTATTATTATATTAGTATTCTCATTTTCAATAAAAATACTACTATACATTTCATTTGAAAAGGGAAATGATAATTTCATTAAATGTGATAAATTTACTGCTGAATTCTGGTCTTTACATTTTCATCAGAAGCAGCGACCAGTCTCTCCTGACTTGTACAACATAATATAAATATTCTACGATGACCTAATCAGAGTAGGTGCACTGAAATGTGTGAATGTGAACTGAACAGCGTGTTGTGTATGTCCATTGTTGTGTATCTGTGTGTATTCATGTTCAAGTACCTTATTTGAAGCCATCTCACTGACAGAGTGGCGAGTTTTCAGCGTCTCTAGCTGCTCCAGACACCAGTCCAGCTCGTCCAGAGTCTCTACAGCCAGCTGCTGGTGTGGCTCCTCTGCACCAGATACACACAACAAGGCATTATTGGATGGATTCAGCTCTTGGAACTTAAATTGGGATGCGATTATGTCGTTCTTGTTTGAAAGCGACTTGGTATTGCTTGGTATTAAAAGTATTGCTTTATGTTAACCTTCTATATGAATGCAACTGAAATCATTCATTCATACTCATAAGGGAGCATTCTTACACTGTGTGATGTAAATTCTTTCCCACACTGGATTTCATATTAATGAATAACATTAATTTAATGTTCTACGTATCTCTGACTAATAGTGATTATGGAATATCGATGAGTTAATAATAGCGCCTTCTAATAGCAGCACCAACCTGCAAGGCTGGTCTTGCACATGGATGGTGGGTTGCTTCCTGAGGATCGCGTCCTGTAGACACGAGAACGACCAAAGTCAGTAAAGAGACTTGCAGCTGTGATCGTCAACTGACATGATGAGATAAAAAAAAAGAGTTCTTCAAGCAACCAGGAGCATTTTGATCATAACATACTTGCTGGCCGGCCGGTCTTGCTGGCCAGTTATGATGGCAAAGTTACTACGAACTGTCCTCAGGCTGGCCAGGACCTGCAAAATAAGAAGAGGTGTTCATCATACTGTATGTGATGTAACATTTTTATTTGCACTTCTATTTGAATACATAAATCAAATGCTTTTCAAAGCAGGCTTTGAAACCAAATACCGTTGCTCTCATCTTCAGAGCTGAAGCTACACACAGAGGCATTCCCCAAAACGAGCCCTCCTCCACAGTATGTCGCGTCTTTGACTGCATTTGCAGCCAAACACTGACTCAGCATACAAGACAGAGCTTGCGGGGTATCCAGTGTTCAACCCATATAAAAGTTCCCTCTGCCAGTATGCAAATTTAAACAGCATGATCCAGCAGTGTTGGATTCACTGCTCCTTCCTCAGTGTAAAGTGAGCACAAGTGTGACGCACATTCCACGCAAGAGCCAGGCAGCACCAGCGGGATGTCTGATGCTGTCGCAGGGCCAATACAATGCTGAGGGCTGTTCCAGTGGAGCAGTAAAGCTCAGTCTCCAACCGTCTGCAGTTTAGAATTTGTTTTTTCAGCTAACAAGTGAACCTAATGTTTTGATTCATTTGACCTTCTGGTGAATTGTCAGATGTGGGTTAAGTGTGAAATCACTCACCTGAGCAAAGGGTGTGACGATCATGTCTTCTGTGTGTCTGCAATACAAAACGGAGCAGAACACACAGGAGGAAAAAGGCATCAAACACATGGGAAACACTGAGCGGAGGAGCATCTTTATCTACATAGATGTCTATAACCATTTTCATATTTCATGTGTGCTAAACAAACAAATCTGGAAAAAAAATTGTTTTAAAAAATCAGTAGAAAAGAGGTATCATGTTGACATGAGGACATCATTTGCTGTCATGTTTTATTTAAAAATATTCTAATTCATTGCTCACTTTTAAAAATAATTCCTGTTAAAAAAAAGAAGCTACATACTAAATAAATAAATATGCCATGCAATACTTATGAGAGGGTTGGTCAAGAAATAGACTTGGGGAAGGTAGAGAGGTTTGTGACATAGGCATGAGCTGGTGTATAAGACCAGAGTGTGTTGTTAAACTTGGTTGGTTCTGATAAAGTGTTACATGCAAACACAAACCTAACAGTACCGGTGTTTAATGGGTGTCCAACAAGGGTCAAAGGTGAGGTGTTGGATATTTAGTCATGTTTGTAAGGGGTGGTGGTGGAGGAAGGAAATGGCCATGAAACCATTTAGAGTGAATGCAGGAGAGGAATTCAGGGGGGACAGAGTCAGTGTTTTCATCAAATCTAAGTTTTATCATGTTCTTCTCACCGAGATGACAACCAGTTGACCTCCCAGTGCTTCAAGCTTTCTTCCCTTAAAAAACAGATAGGTAAGAGTCGATGAGGACAACTGTGGCTGCTTACTTTACAAATGTAAAGGTGTTTGTGTGTGGGGGGGAAGGGGTTCCTAGCTTTGGGACGTAACTGAAACATTTTCATCATCAAAAAAGAAAAAAGGATAAAAAAAAAAGACACAACATATAGAAACGTATTTTCTTTTCACTTCCGAGTCCAAGTACATCTGACAAAGAGAAGCAGACGCTCTTTCCTTTTTTTATGTCCTATCATACCACCTATATAAGACTAAAATCCTCGGACAACAACCCTTCTTATCAGTCTCTTTGCTTTGAAACATCCATAAACAGGGCATTGAAAGCACGAGCACCGCATCACCTAAACTGAAGCCCTTTGGCTTCAGAGGTCCCTCAAGGGAAATGCCAAAGAGACTACTTTCAAATTTGCAAATACAGTTTAGACCACAACTATTTGCTGCTGCTTATAAGGCAGCCAACCCTAAAACCAGTAAACCATGTGAGCCGTTCAATGGGGAAGCCTCTCGGCACAAGAAAGATAAACAAGTAGAGAAAGACATGTCTTTATTTATGTTTAAAGGCATTTTAATGTAATTCTATACTGGAATCCCCTGCATAGGAAAGTCTTGGACGTCTGATGCTTCCCTCGTGAATATACTGTTGAGATTCGACAGTGGACAAATACACAGCACAGCACACAGTGCATACATATACTGTACAGTACAGTACAGTACAGTTTATACACTGTGTCCATTAATTTTGTGTATGACCTAAAGCAAAGCAAATGGGCCACGGTGCATAACTTTTAGTGATTCACTTATTTTTTTGCTGATGTTTGATGAGTGAACTCATTCGCCAATTATTTGAATGTAACAGACACTTGTCTACATTTAAAAGCTAAGCAATATAGTTTTAAACTTAGCAATATGACCAAGTAACAGCAGAGTCATGAATGTTATTTCTATTTATTTTATTAATGTAACTAATGTAATAATTGAGATTGACTGAGAAGCTGTGTATGATTCTGTAGGGAGAAGGTTGACATGCTCTTGAATAAAACAAGGAAAATATATATTGCTTCAGTATCATGGAACAGTGTGGTTGAAATAAACTTACAGGTCACTGGCAGTGGAGGAGTTTCTGGAAGGACCTTTAGGTGAAAGGTCAAAGTCAGAGTCAGAGCGGTAGAGGAAGGATTCCCGCCGCTGACTGTGGGGAAAGTTGGCCTGTATGACCAGACCAGAGCCAGGGCTGGTCTGAGGGTCCAGAGGGCTGCGACCCACTGATAAGCCATTTTCCACATCAAAACTGTGGAGAAAAAGAAAGAAAGAAAAAATATTTTATGGAATCAGATGTAGTGGTTAGCTTGCCTTTGCAGTAAGAAGACCTCATGTTCTCCCTGTGTGTGTGGGTTTTCTTCGTTTTTTTCCCACAGTCTAAAAACATGCAGATTTAAGAATTAGGCAAATGGGACACACTGAATTGACCATAGGATTGAGTGTGAGAGTGAATGTTTGTTTGTCAGCTGGGATCGGCACCAGTGCCCCCCGCGACGAAGATGGATGGATGGAATCAGGCAGCTGACAAACATTAGAAATACACACTCTGACCTGATGCCTCTGTGATGTCCTCAGTTACTGCTACAGGAAATACACTTCACTGAGAACAGATGAACAAGCCTTAGATTTCATTAGGTTATGGAAACAGCAAAATCGGAGTCTGCTCCATTTAAAAGATTTGACTTTAGAGTATAAAATACAATACTCCAATCTAAAGATATCACAGGCTTTCATCAGTGTGTAAGAAAATCCAGCCAATTTTATCTCTACAACAGGAAATTGTGTCATTTAAAAGGAAGTGTAACCATTATAAATCAGTAAAGACCACAATAAGGACAAATTTAAGCAGGCAACAAATAGGATATGACTATGTGAAACACGTGGGAATGCATTTATCAAACCTGACGTGCTATATCAGCACAAAGAAGACTAAAATGAGCACTGCATTTAACAATGTGTGATGGGAAAAAGTCTGGAACCACAATGACAGGCTGTTGAGAGCCTGAGACAGAAAATGGTCTCTAATTCTGATGGCTGTATATTTGCCTCATACTGACGCTGGACTTATAACAACTACTCAACATGAGTACTTAGCATAACAAGGAGGAAAAAAAGGACATGGACAGCATGATGTGCACTTAATTTAAGGTGTTAAGCCGTCTCTGGCTAATGACATGCAGCAGAGAGAAGGGAAGTGTGAATATTTGGAGGAGGTATGCATGGTGGGCTCTGAGTGAACAGCACAGATAAATTTAGCATCAGTTTATTGATGTGGGGTCATGTGAGTGTGAGTCTAAAAATAGCACAGTGTTCAGGTGAGAGGGGGTTCCTCCTGATCAAACACGACAGTGGAGAAAACACCAAATAAAGGCATAGAGATAGAGAGAATGAGGCTCTTCTTCACAGTCTGGGCACGTGCCGGCCTCGATCCACAGCTCTATTTTCCCACAGCCCCTCTGTTTGACATGAGAATCCAGAAACACTACCAGTCTGCAGCTCTGCTTGGCAACACCTCTCCTTTTCTAAACAGTCTGGGGATACAGAGTAGAAACCCACACTTTGGCAAAACAACCGTGAGCACAATGTGGAGGATTGTGGCTATGCAGACACTAACAAAAACACTTGATATTATCAAAATGAATACAGCCCACTGCTGGGGAAATGATGTTTAAAATTAAAAACATCTGAGGCCCATCTAAAGAAAGGGCAGAGTACCGAACATCACAGCTCTAAATGCACTGTGCAGCTGTGAGAGGTTACACCAGACAATAAAGTAGAGCTGCAACTAACGAGTATTTTCATAATCGTTTCATTATGAAAATCCGTTATTTTCTTGATTAATCAAGTAATCGCTCCGTCCATAAAATGTCTGAAAATGTTGAAAACTATTCATCAGTGTTTCTCAAACCTGGAAATAATGAGTTTTTGTTTTGTTTTGTCCACAAACCAAAATGATTCTGTTTTAATGACTTATCTGTTATGGAGTAAACATTTAAGGAGCTTAAAAATCATGAAAGATAACAAAGACAAGAAAACATATTAGCTCATCTGAATTAGCTTATTTATACTATTCTCTTGTTTTAAGTGTTTGAACTTGTTTATTCAGTTGTGAACCCCTTGTCACAACTGAATAAATCCTTATTTGGTACGAGAGAAAACAGACTAATACTCACAATAAAAACAAGTGTTACTTGATAGGGCTGTTCTTAGGCACACAGCAGCTTCGGGCTAAATGCTAACGTAAGCTTGCTGAAATGTTCTTAATGATTATTCTAATATTTGTTTAGATGATGTTTAGCAGCTGTAATGTTTATCATGTTCACTTCATCTGTATTTGATCATAAAATACTAGCTGTGAGGGTGTACTTAGCAGCTTAAAGCTAAATGTTAACATTAGCTTGCTAAGACACAGTGCTAATAATGCTAAGGTTTGCCAACTGTAATGTTTACCACAATCCCAACCACACTATCTGTTCTTAAATGTGGGCACTGTATGGATTTAGATATGACATTAACATTTTTGTCCACTATAACATATCCTCAGTTAGAGTATAAATGCCAGTACATACAATATTTTTCAAAATAATCCATTCAAATCTATAAATGCTAAGCTCATAGGATCACAAGACAACAATGATTGTTAGTGTAAATTGTTGTGCCGATACATTGAACTAATTACTGCATCCATTCCACCACATACTTAAATAGCACTGAAACACACATTTGAATGAAAAATGACTAATGAAGAACGAGTGAATAATACAGCTTCTAAATTGGACACAACAACAGCAGCATGAAACCATCCCATTCATTCATGTTCAGCGCTAGGATGCTGCATGAGCCCCAGACATTGGTTTGTTACTGTTACATAACACCAGACTTCAGAACAGAAGTCGCCTTCCCTCCATTCATGTGACTGATTCAGACATTCTCACACAGCCAAGGAGACGAGTCAGAGGGAGGCGAGGAGGGGTGAGAGGGAGCAGGGCCATGGTTAAAAAGGTCAAAAAGAGACTGAGTGTAGAAGAGGAAGAGAGCACAAAACCTTTCTGAGACACGTTCATTAAGGCCTTTAGTGCAATTTGTGTGACTGTGGCTTGAAATTGAAAGGAGAGAGAAAGGGTCAAATGCCTAAAAGCATGTTGCCAACTACTGATCAGAGGTTTTTGTCAGAAATACACACAAGAATATGTCAATATCAAAGAATCGATATAGTATCATATAAAATATTAGTGGATCGATATTTTCTTACACTCATATGTACAAATGTGTATCTGGCTGCATGTGTATGGTATGAGAGGTTTATAGTAAAATTCTGAGATTGTACATGTAAATGATGCACGTGATGAGCATCACTGTACGGCAATGGGCCATCACTGAACACAAATCGTGCTTTCTCAGGCACAACAAGGGCATATATAGCTCAGAGCTTGACTCACTCCCCATTCTTTATAGCATCTCTTGTTTTCTTCCTTTGTTCCCTGATGGTGTTGCACCTCTGCTGCCTCTGTGTGCTCTCTGACCATAAATCTGTTTCAATTTTTGTTTTCGCACCAAGCTTCTGTCCCTGTGCAGCTAAATTTAGCCTCCATGTGCATCGGGAATAGACCGAAAGAGGCAGCGACGCAGCTAAAAATAGACTTTCAGGTAGCGTACAGAGACCTCCCCCATCCCTGTCTTCTCCCTCTGAGCAGCAGATTCTTCCCTCCAATCATGAATATTCATGAAGAAGTTTCTATTTGAAGGCGACACTGAGCTAAAATTAGACCACAGATCAAAATATCACCCACGTCTTTCCCTCCGTGTGATTTCCCTTCCAGTTTTCTTCCATCTGTCTCTCGCTCTCTCTCACTCAGCTGAGTTCAGTGCAGGGTAGTGAACAGAGTACTGACTTATGCATCACACTGGACTCTTTATCTTTCACTCACACGCACTCAGACACAATGTAGTTATATTGTTGCATCAATAAGCTGCCTCACAAGATTCCCATTGGAACAATCACAACATTTATAAATCAAACCGTATGAATAATAAATACAGTAGCAAGAATATTTGTTGCCCTGGTTGCAACTGATTGGGATCCAAATGAACAATGAATTGAAAGATAAAAGCATACTTTGTCTTCCTTTTAAAGGACTTATTATGTTGTTTGTTGTGTAATGCATTTACATGTGTATTATATCATAGCATCATATTAAAGTATTATTGTTTTTATCTTATCTTGTAATCTCATCACATAAAAGATCAGATAAGATGAATGGTCATGAATATTGAACAGCTGAATCAATGATTTCATTACAGCAGGAGTAGATGTAATATGGGCTTGAGGGAAGTTTGTATGTGACAGAATTTGTATTTTACTGAATACAATACACACACAGCAGCCACTTTATTAGGTACACCAGATGAACAGCTTGTTAACGTAGATATCTAATCAGCCAATCAAATTGAAGGAAATCCATGCTTTTAAGCATGCGGACATGGTCAAGATGATCTCCTGAAGTTCAAATCAAGAATCAGGATGGGGAAGATTTAAGTGACTTTGACTGTGGCATGGTAGATGGTGCCAAACCGGCTGGTCTGAGAACCTCAGAGACCACTAACCTACTGGACCTGAAAAAGAAAAAATATCAAAGGTCAAAGAAGCCTAGACTGGTTTGAAATTGACAGAAAGGCAATATTAATTAAAATAACAACTTGTTACAATGAAGGTCAACCTTGAAGCAGAAGGACCACAGCAGCAGACAACCACACTTGGTATATTATTCTGTGTCCTGTGTATTAAAACTGCCCCAATCCTGCCGCCACAGAGACCGCATCACATTACTCAATATTGTATTTTGATTTTATGGCTGGGAGCTGTTAAACTGAATTGCCCATTGTGGGATAAATAAAGTTTTCTGAGACTGAAACATCACTTGAACTCAACTTCCACTGGCTCCTCATCCAACAACAAATTCATGACAAAATCCTCCTGATCATCTACACAAAGCCCTCCATAACCCTGCTCCCTCCTACCTGACTGACCTCCTGTCATCCAAAATATGTTTCACCCAACCCAAGCACCAAACCAGACCAGACCAGACCAGACCAGACCTCCCTCAACTGCTCAGAAATTCTCCCTCATTATCCTCCTTTAAAACACACTGTTTTACTTTTTGAATTTGTAAAGTGCTTTTACATACCTTTTAAAGCACTGAATAAAATGCATTAATAAAACAAAAACAACATACCAACTAAGTATTCATAGTATGAAAAGTATTCTAAATATGTTAACAGAGACATTTGGTGTTTTTAAGAGGTCAAAGGTTAGTGCCCGGGCTTTGCCTCTCTGCACATGACCTCGACAGGAAGCTCCCACAGTTACACCGTGGCTCTCTTCAAAACTGACTCCATTGTCTTTGTCACAGTCTCGCCCACATGCTACGTCTCTCCCTCCTGCTACTGCCACAAATAACACACAACACACTCTGAAACAAAGTTGAATTGAAATAATGACAATAGTAACACTGTTGCATGTGCTTTTCAACAATACACCACATATAACTGTTGGTGAGTGATGTCTGATGCTGCTGTTCTGTCAGTCACTCAGAGAAGAGACACCCTCTACTGGGCTTCACTGGGATTGCACAAGACAGACACTGGATAGCTCACTATTGGCAATGAATATATTACATATTTTGAAGATATTACAGTTGTTAGAGATAGAAAATGACAATTTTTTTACGTTGGTTCTTGAAGAAATCTTTTTGAATTATATTCAAGTTTTATTTTTTAATCAAGTCAATTGTCATTGCTGTATTCTATATCACGCTGCAGTTTGTGTCAATACATTTTTGATGTTTTCCTGATTCATTTATAAATCATATTGTGAATCATTGTCACAAGTATTAACCAGACTCAAAGCTGTGCAGTGAAATGTGTTGTTTTAAAGCAGTGCAAAAACCCAATTATACTTAATTATATTAAATCGTCACACTGGAGATATCAATCAATCAAGCGTCTGAATTTGTTTTATTGACCAATGTGCTTTGACTTTACTTGACCTGAGAGAACCTGTGCTCCACTGGGTATGAATGACAACAGAAGTTTGTGATCAATGTACCTCCGGAGTTGAAAAACAAAACAAAAATGTGACAGGATACAAATGTTAAATGTCAGAGCTTCCAAATGAGCTGAAACACATGCTTCCATCAGATGTGATTAATAGATTCACCCTAATTTAGCCTCTGCATTGACACCCTGGGTTTCATTCAAAGCTGCTTCAGAGACACGCTCACATGCACACACACACACACACACACACACAGTTACAGTCCCTAAACCATGTTCTAAAGACCAGAATTGAGTCAACCCTCTTGGGCATTATAAAGCATTTTATTATCTTAAAAAAACAAAAAACAAACAAAAAAAAAAAACATAAAGAGAGGTGTGTCCCCGCATTTGTTTTTTAGGTGGCGAGCAGTTAAGTGTGATTGATGGTAACCTGTCAGTGGCCCTGATACTCGACACCGTGCCTGCGTCACTGTCTGACACGGCGACGTCAGTCCCATCTGTGGAGCATTAAAATACAGGAGCTACGGGGCAGAGCAAGAGAGAGAGAGAGAGAAAATGAGCAAAAGAGAAGAGAGGCCTGTAAAGCAGAGCAAGCTGTCACCTGAGCATTCATTCATCATCCACAAGTCTTTACTGTGACACAGCCGAGCGTGGAAATCGTTTCGCCAAAGCCAACCTGCTGCACCGGGACGGGCACTTATTCAACGGATATTTACAACATTTATCACACAGATCTCGTCCAGTGAATAGAATAGAATAGAATAGAATAGAACAGAATAGAATAGAATAGAATAGAATAGAATAGATATGCCAAGTGGTCACACACAAAACAAAAGGAGGTGTGCATTATTCGGCTGATCAGCGCAAACAGAAAACAAGACAGACAAAAGACAAAACTGCATTCCTCCCATCCTGTGTGGTCATGAAAACTAAGTTAAGATGCAAAAATTGTATAATAATTGCGATATCTATAAAAAGTTATTAGAATATGATTTTTTTTGACTATGTTGTGCAGCTCATGTTCTCTTCAGTATTACACAGCAGGAGGACGAACACGGGGTGTCCGACTGTTTTTGCTGGTTACATTTCCTTTGACCATTTTAAATCATTTATATGACTTGACAATAAGCAGACATACAGTATAGAATAAAACGATATTGTCCTTATATATCCTTACTATGTGAACTGCCTTGAACAATGTATGTTGTGATTTGGCGTAATACACATAAAAGTGATATAATGACATGATATGTAACATTTCTACATTGAAATGGCAAGACGAACAGTATATACAGTATTTTTTGTTAAGAAGGCTACTTACATTCATCAAAACACTGGCAATTCTCTTTGAATCCACAGAAATTTTGCATTTCTGTAAGTTTCTGTTATAGGATCAGTTTTGTCCTAATGTGATGAGCAGCTCGGCGCGAGCAACGTTTAGCTCAACAGAATACAGTGAACTATAGAAACTGTCCGCCTGGTCCCATTATGGCTTTAAAAGCACACTGGGAACAATTCACGGTGACATTTTCTGTGTGTGAGTCGCTGCATGACATTTAGGTCAGACCAGTGTGGTTTGGTGTGGTTGTTTCTGCCATGGCCCCTCACACAGGAGTACAGTAGTTGGAGAACCACCCTGTTTTGTTTGTTTTGTCCTTCCTCTCCTTTCCTGCGACAACAATCTTTTCTTTTTGGCCATGCAGCAGACTGACAGATTGATCTGTTTTACCTGCTACAATCTGATCGGCTGTCATGTTTATTAAATGTGTTTAAACAGCTGCGTTTGCTGAATGTACTCTATGTTCTTTCCATTTCCATCTCGCCAAGATGAGGTGCCTAAATTTCATATCTAGGTGTTTTGCAAAAAAAAAAATGTCAACCTATTCCTTGAACTGTTTTCCGTGGCAAAAACACATTAGATTTGGCTCCCGGCGCTCCCTGTTTGTGCCTCTGTCTCAGTTACTCACTAATCCCCCCTTGATTAAAAAACATGAAGGAAACAGCTCCATGCTGCATTTATGCTGCAGCTCCTCCTCAAAGCATTCAGCAAAGTTACACTGAATTTAGAGTGAAAGTAGAGTTTACAGCTGCTGTAACGTGGCGTAGTTTCACACCAAACATAAGTGATAGTTAAGTATAGATGTTGAGTAACTGTGAAATAAATGTATGCCCATTGTTCAGAATCAAGCAAAAAAACAAAAAACAACAACAACAAAAAGACAGAAAGTGAAGAAATGGAGCTGACACAACAGAGAGGCAGGAACACTGAAGCACTTTACTGAGCTTTGTGTAAACTGAGAAGAATGAGACAAAACGTTGTGAGAAAGACTGCACTGTTTCTATGATGACGACAAGAGAGTTACTTGTTTAGTTCCTCCCAGTGCACATGTGCTGTGCACGTGCTTTACCAGTATTATACGACACATATTAAAGTTTATTTGTGTAAATGAATGTGCCAGAGTATGAAGAGTGCATTTCTTTACCCAGCCAATTAAGTTTTCACTCTACCAACGTGCACATTTGCAAACACATGACCAGGCAGACACCTGACCAACAGCTGCTCTGTAAATTAAACTCTCTCTCTCCCAGTGTGTGTGTGTGTGTGTGTGTGTGGCGCCACTGTCTCTTTTTAAGTCTGTGCTCTGTGATTAAGGCTGAACAGTTTATTTTGCTAAACTAACAGCAAAAAGCAAAAAAGACAGAAAAATAAACACAAAGGTACTCTGTGTGTGTGTGTGTGCAGTTCTTTCATGTGAACTGTATTCTCTGTGACTCCTCGGTGACGCCTGTAATCATCACCTCAGACCATGGCCTAGTCTTTGGGGAAAAAAACTCACACGCCATGGTTTAGTTGCCTGTGCACTGGAGGAAGGACGGCCTCTCATACACTTAACACAGTGAATTAGCTGCTGATATGATTTTTTTTTTTTACTGATATAAGCAAATGTTACTTCCTTTGCTATAATAGTGTTATACTGTTGGAATTGGTCCGATTTCATAAAAAAAAAAAAAAGAGTTTAAAAAGATTATATCACTGAGTTTACAGTATCACAGGATACTGAATCGTGAGCCCTGTATTGTGATGCATATTGTATTACCAGATTCTTGGCAGTTCCCAGCCCTAATGCATACACAGACACATACAAAAATGCTAAATTACTTATTATGCTATGAAATACTTCTGTCTTAGAAGCCGATCGAGTCTGGTGGTGAAATTCTATTTTTTTTTTTTTTTTACATTTAACCAGGTAAAAGGCCCAATGTGACGGAGAGCTCATTTACAAGGGTGACCTGGCCAAGAGGCACACCTTAATAAAAATATCACAAATACAAGATTATAAACAATACATTTAAATAAAACACTGTTTTTAAAGGTGAAGCGAAAAGCCTCAAATGAAATGAAGTCCATAACCTCTGCACACCTGCAAACGCTCAGCCACGACCCGGCACCAGACAGTGACTTTGAGTGTGTGCGTTCATGCACGGACAAACCATGAAAAGCCCAACGTTACATGACAGTCCACCGTACTGTAGCCTACGCATGTCTGTGTGTGTGGCGGATCTGTTGGTGAGGCAGATAAATGAAGGTTACTGCACGCCAGACCACCATAAGAAGACACAGATGATTTAAGAAATGCCTTGGAAACACTTTTAGACACATCTATTACTACAAAATGCTTGTTGGCTGTAATCCCCGCTTTCCTTTGCCAGGACCAGTGACAGTTATGCTCGGTGGAAGGCAAAGGATGGCTTTAAAAATTCATAAAACAAATAGGAGATTCATGTAGTGTGACTGAAAACCTAGGCTCATATATCCTGGCTTCATTGACCCGGCAAACGTAGATAAGTGCCTGACCTCTGGCACAGGCACGGCACATCTGTCTTAAAGACAAGAGTTTATGAACATACATATCTGTAACGGGGGGAAAAAAGCAAAGTGCTGCTTGACAGAACTGGCATCTAAACGATACGTGTATTCCAACATTCACACTCGGTGATTTTGATGAATTAGGGTAATAAAGATTCAATTTTCCCCTCCTCTCCTCCCAGGTTAAATTGACAGGAATATTAGGTTTCTAAGAAAATGCATTTTTGAAGCTGAACCTCACTTAACTCACTCTATATGCAACCTGCCAACACTGTCATCTTTGTAGGGCTTGTATTTCATATTAAATTACCGTCTGCATGAATCATACTCTCTCACCCCCCCCACTCCAAATAAAACTGTATTTGCTGTCAGTGGTTGATTTTGAAATAATCTTTAGGATTTTTGTGTCGCTTTCCTGGCTGTGGTAACTTGCACAATGCTCTGTGTCAACTGCCACTTCATTTTGTTCTTGGCCTGTCTTATAGACGGCATTTTAGGAAAATGACTGTAAGTGCGCAGACAAGTGAACGTGCCTCGAGCTAATGAGGCCAATTGCTCGTGTGGTCAACAGCGTAGAAGATATCAAGTCAGATAAAAGCAACATTTACAGTACACTAAACTACTTTATATGAAAGCAAGACCAAGTGTAACCGTCACAATAATCACATTATAACTGAACAGCTGAGGCTGAAAGAGAATCTAAGTAGTCGTGAACCAACGCTCTCAACCTGGTCTAGTCATATAACCAACTTCATAGTGACCCAGCCTGTGGTTCCACCAGAAATAACTGAAGAAACAACAAGAGAAACACTTTTCACTGTCCCTCAAAGATTGGTTTGACAGCAAGTGTTACTTCTTTTGTATTGTGCACCTTTTTTGATTTTATGTCAAATCTAAGAAACACTTTGAGGCGTACGAAGGACAGGTAGGACCAAAATAATGTTATTACTAGTTCTTTCATTATTTTAAATTTGTCATCACCTGCTGCTGACTGGCTGCAGAAAAACGTCTGGCCCAGTTTGTAATTGAATAGCCCTGCTCTAAACTAACTTAAAGGTCTAGCGTGAACTACTTAGTGTAGGGTTTATAGGCAGAAATTGATACCACCTATAAATATGCCAATAAGTATATACCTATAAGTATGTTTGTGTAAAATTAGAATCATTTAGCATTTTAAGCCACTTTTAGACTTAGTAGAACAAGTACACCCGCCATTTTTGAGCCTGGGTGAACCTGCTAGAAAGTTGATTTACACACTTCCCATCAGCGGTGGTTGTTCTGCCCTGAGGCGTTTTCTTTTCACCCCTCGACGTGCGTGAATGCTGACGTCAGTAACTGCATCAGAAACAAAACCAGTTGAAGGAAGAAAACTAAAGCGTCAATAACACAATGGAGCTCAGTGACAAGGTTTTCATTTTTGTGTTGTGTTTTTTTTTTACTTCAGTTCCTCTTACACTTGATCAAGCTAATGAAATATAAGCTACTGAACACTGTCCCATGACGCACGATTTTGCATAGCTGCCAAAAATTAAGCAGACAAAGAGGAAATTAGCACGTTAACTTGCAATGCAGAGTTGTTTAAACCTGGTGTGAATGACAATTTAACACATTCCGACTGGCCAACATGTTTGCACCTCCAGAAACAAACAAAGCATGCATTTCTCCTTTTGAAGAAGGATCTTACGACGCAAACAAACAAAGAAGAATGTCATCCTTCCCGTTATGTGAAGGTTCACTGGCGTCCGTAATCGTAGTCCTTCATTTGTTACAATCTGCAGTCTTGACATTTGTTATCGCTAATTCTTATGATAGACTTAGACTTAGACTTCCTTTTATTGTCATTGCACAGAAAACACAGCAGTGAAAACTGGCAACGAAATTACGTTGCTTGGCAAGCAGCTCATATGATGAGATGAAACGTAAGAGTTTTACTGAAGTCAACTTGGGGGAATACAATGTCTTTGTCACGTGGTCCTGCTTTTGAGACATTTCATTTCATGAGACAATGAATGTCTGCACATAATTTCAACATAATGTGGATTTATTGACCTGTTGGTTGCCATCCACAGAGCACAACTGCAGTAGAGAGTCAAGCTTGTTTATTGTTCCTCACTGGCCAACAAAGTAAATTACAAGTACATGTGCTGACAGATGACTTTTATAGCCTAAAACTGAAATCATAGGATAAAACTTTAAATCCAATATGCTGCTACTGTCTTCTACTGGATTTTTTTTTTTTAGGAGAATCATATCGAGAGGGAAAAAAACATTAAGTCATTAAACTTCACAGCTGAAAGTTGAAAGGAGAAAACTATGACCACAACTGGGCAGAATTAACCATCACTGCTGATCCAGCATTTCAAAAGAAGAGATATGGGACGCATCAAGAACAGATGTATTCAACACTTGAGTTTATATGGTACGTGATGCACTCACATAAACATAAAAGTATTTGTACCCGTGCCACATATCCATCTAAGGACAGAGGGTTAGTGTTGTCTTGCTGTTGTCTTCTGTTATTAATGGAGAGGCACGCAAAACCTTTTTGGTGTCTGTTGTCAGAAGATTCAGATTTACATCTTGGCCCCCCACAGGTTCTGCCTGTTAGCTTCAGTTAAGCCACTGTGAGGATCCACTCATGAGCACCAAAACATTTGATATACGTACAAAACCTACAGTATCTGGAATGCCTCAGTGCCTACATCAGCTCGCTGGATGCCACTTCACTACTTATTTTAAATGGATGTCTGGGATGAGGAGGAAATAGAGACGCGCAGAGGTCAAAATAAAGGTAAAGACAGGAAATTACATACAGTATATAAATATGTAAGAGGATTGTGGTTTTTTTTATGCCATGTGTTATTACTGTTGTCTACTGATTCTTATCTCCTTGTTAAATATATTAGTTTTTCATATTAGGCACTGGTAAGACACCCTGCACTGTGCGTGTCCTGTGAATGAAACAGTAGTCCATGGCCAAGTGGAAAGGGAACTTGGTTTGTAACTGAAGGGTAGCCTGTTTGAGGCTGAGCAAGGAACCCAACCCCCATTACTCAGTGGCTGCCTGCTGCTCCTAATTCTAGGAAGGTTTCTAGTGGGTTAATGGGTTAAATGCAGAGAGGCAATTTCCCCTGCGGGACTGATAAAGGACTAATTTATTTAGTAGTGATGGGACAATATACGATATTGTTGCTCACGGCAATAAAAAGCACTAAAATGTATTTTATCGTAACAATCGAGAATGGAGAAAAACATCATGAAGATCCTGTCCAACTCACACATACTATGCTTGTGGGTTTTTTGTATTTGCCACAAGGGGGAGCTGCGTCTTTCATCATGATTGTATTAAATAAATCTTTTAATTAAGGTGCAGAAAGAATGCTATACCTGTTTGAATTTAAAAATCTAAAATTATTTTGGTTAGGATAATCGCGACGGGAACATTTCTTTATCGCCCCATGTCTCGTAGTGACTAAGGCTGAACAATTTGTGGAAAATATCTAATTGTGATTTTGTCTGACAGATATTGGTGAGCAATAGAAGTCTTATAAAGCTTTATGTATGTTCATTTTCTTTCTTCCTTTGAGATTTTGAGTTACCAATTTGCGATTTAAAAACGATGAATCAATCGGCCCTGGTGGTCACTGAAAACATCAATACCTTAACTCAGTGTTTGCATACTTTCCACATCACACACATCTGCTGACGCTCTTTGACGAACACTGCTGCACATAATGGGAAGCAATTGAAGCTCAGATGTGTTCAGCTATGTGTGCAACAATTCCATTCTTCAAATTTTAGTACACAGAGGAGATCTATGCTTGTTTAAGAGCAGAAGTCAGCTACATTTCCTGGCATGGGACTTGTGGGTAATTAAAGTGACAGGACAACTGCCCTTTTAAACCCCCCAAGCTCACAAATGTTCTGCATCACATCTGATAAACAATGATCCTCTCTGAGAAAGAGAATGTAATGTAAACACTGCTTTATCGCCGCGTCCTCTTTCAACCTTGACACTGGCTCTGAGGATCGCGTGTGCAACAACAGAACTTATAGTGGACTTTTCCTGTGAGAATATTCCATAATTAAGTGGCATTTGACCCTCCTCCATACTGGTAGAATACCAGTATGAACATTTCTTGTCCTTTCCTTGTTTTATTTTTAGCTTGTTTAGGGGTTTTTTCTTCTTCTGTTCCTATTGTTTTATTATACACATTTAGACAAGATGTCAATAAATAAATCATATATATATATATATATATATATATATATATATATATACATACATACATACATATATATGTATGTATATATATATATATATATACATACATATATATGTATGTATATATATATATATATATATATATATATATATATATATATATACATATATGTATATATATATATATATATATATATATATATATATATATATATATAAATATATATAAACAGTGGCATTTGAGCCACAAATGGCTGATATTGTTGTAATGAGATGATGTCCTATTACAGGCTGGTCGGTGGATATAGCTGCAGCAAAAATCACTTACACCAACCCTACCCACAAGAGTTTCCTGTATATTACGTGTTATTTGACTTTATTTCACGTTGATAGTGGAATTGTGCAAAATGTGTGTACAACTTAATCAAATATATATCAGTATAAATGCAGAAAGTCCAATTCATTCTTGACGAAAGATGAGTCAAGTGTTGAAGATGATATAGATTTTATGTAGATGTGAACATAAAAAAATGTTTTTTGTAAATATCACAGCTGATGCAGTCCACAGATATCCAGTGATAATACCATTATCTCATTGAATATCAGATTTTTCATTTGCATTAACAGTTTCAGTGGATGCTGATAGAAACTTTGAGTGATGCAGCAGTTGTTACAGGTAGAGGAGACCACAGGTCATTTAATATTATTATAATACTATTTTCTTCTTTCTAGTAGGGGAAATTTGGGCTGGGAAATAATTCCTTGACCCTTTTACTGTGGTATAATGTATTTTCTCATTTACCATTTATTATTTACCATGTGACCATTTTACCTTATACTTGTTTCTCTGTTTAACAAGTTTAAAACCACTCTTTCCACCAAGAAATCCTTTTCACCACATCCTCCAGCCCTAGTGGACCATACATTTATTGGTTTATGCAAATAATTTTGTACATTCTTAAAAAAAAGTGTTAGTGACCTCAGTTGTACGACTTTTAGTCAGAGCTAAGTGAACTCTGATCTAAATAAGAGCTCTTATCAGCTTTATTTATGTATGTATTTATTTATACACTGCATTGTTCGATCTGTATTCAGTGCAATGTGCAGCATGCTGGATGACTGTGTGTGTGTCTGTGTGAGGGAGTGAGAGACAGGGAGAGAGAGACAGAGAGAGAGAAGGAGACACTTAACCGGAGAGACAGACAGAAGAGTGAGTAAATGAATGTAGCTCTTAATTACCGCCTGCGTTTCTGTATGATGTCAATAGGTCTGTTGACAGCGCACGGTGATCCCCATTTGTTCCCACTCCTCACAGTAATACTCCGCTCCACGGAGTAACAGAAGAACCCACAGTTCGTCGGCACACTCATGTTTTCTTTAGCCCGCTCTCTCTCAGTAACTCTCCCTCACCCTCCTCTTCTTGGCGGCTCCTCCGCTCTCCTCCCTCTCTTGGATCTCCTCTTCAGCTTGGGGCCCCTCTCATCGCTCTGAGCCCTCCGCTTCTTCCTCGTCTCTCTGGCGGATGGGTCGGACTGTCCGGCTCTGCGCTGCTTCCCCCCGGGACTTCTCATTACCTCCGGCAGCGGAGTTGGACTTCACGCCTGCTGCAGCTCCAGCACCAGCACTGGCTCCAGCGCACGCGGCTTGTGTGACCGGCGCTGGTTAATTCATGCTTCTGTCTGTCTGTCTGTCTGTCTGTCTGTCAGCTGCTGAAAGTCTGCTATCTCTCGTTCTTCCTTTCTTAGTGGATGTTTTGGAGTGAATTCCTCTCGGAGCACCTGAGTTCTGAGTCTTCACCACTCTCTGCACAGATCCTTCAAACGTGCTCCAGTGCGCATCTTGTCTTGGCTCTGTGTCTAAATGTGGCGCTACATTGCAGCGCGCGCTCTCTCTCTCTCCCTCTCTCTCTCTGTCTCTCACTCTCTCTCTCTCCCTCTCCCCTCTCTCTCTCTCTATCTCTCTCTCTCTCTCTCTCATTCACTCTCTGCTACACCTTGATTCACAGAGAAAACACAGGTCTTCTCCTGACCTGCAAACTTGCTCCAGTTTGTCACAGTAGTCAGTCTCTCTCTCTCTCTCTCTCTCTCTCTCTCTCTCTCTCTCTCTCTCTCTCTCCCTCCCTCTATGTGTGTGTGTGCAAGCATGTGTCTGAATTTTGTGTGTTCTGAGGACCAAAAAAACATATAAACCATAGGGAGCAAGGACATTTTACGAACGTGAGGACATTCTGGCTGGTCCTCAGGTTCCAAAGGGGCTTCTTGATGGTTAAAGTTAAGATCAGAGTCAGGGGCTGTGTATGAGTGTCCTCACTACGACTGCTGTGCAGACTTGTGTGTGTGCGGCATACTGTAGGGGACAGTTTTAGTGAGTGAGGTCAGAGCTGAGAAAGGGGGCAGGATCTGAGCCAGGCTTGGTTCCTCCTGCTGCCCTCTCCAAAATCATTTAACACTCTCTCTCGCTCTCATGCACACACACACACACACACACACACACTGGTTTCCATGACTTCAGAGGACATTGCATTTACATTACATTTCCTGGAGACTTGCTCTAACCTCTAACCTAGATTATGAGGACTGGATTTTTGTCCCCATATGGAAGACAAGTCCCCATAATGTGACTGTCTAAACAGATTTAGGTCCCCACAACATAAGGAACACCAGGTACACACACACACACAGTGTGTGCGCGCACGTGTGTGTGTGTGTGTGTGTGTGTGTGTTGAGGAGAGAGGAATGTCTTGTCTATGTTAGGTAAAGGGATTGATGACAGGATGAGTATGATAGGGTATTACAATAAGTAGCTCTTGGGACAGAGCTTGCTGAGAATGAGGAACATGGACACACACACTCACACACACACACACACACACACAGGCCTCGGGCACCAGCATGCAAGGTCACAAATAGTCAGGTGGCAGAGTATTTTTAAAAGAGTAGAAATGTGAAAAGTAAACATGAAGCCTCTCAGTGTCCTTTATATCAAACCTTCAATTGCAAACCTGGATAGAGGCCATGAATTGACATGTTAAAGGGTTTTGTTCAAATGAGCCGTTATGTGAGTGAAACAACCTCTTATTATTTACAGAGGGTGTGTTTTCTGATTGCACACTTTGTTGTCACCAAGCCCTTTAGGACAAAGCATTTCAACACTACAGCACAAAGGATTATATTCAAAATACTTTACATGTACTTTGATGTGTTGACCTTTCACCTTTCCTGTCCAATCATAGCTCATGACCACAAATATGCAGACCTGCCAATTTTATGGAAACTTTCGATTTCTTCTGATGATACTAGCTCTGTAATGAGGAAGAAACCCACATGTCAAAGAGTTAACTGCTAAATGTTTCACTTTCTCATGGTCAGTGTGTGTTTTGCGCAAATTATGCTGGAGCAGCTTTTAATCTGCACATAATAACACAATGTGCTCTAATGTATGCTACAGATGTTAGCATGAGTGGCTTATTTGCTACTTGTATATTAGTAGAAAGTATACCCTCATAGACCACAGAACACATCATTAACTAAAAGTACATTAGTTTGTCGGGTTACATGTTTCACTAAGAAAGATACATTTTCAATATATACATATAAAATATACATAGATACTTCTCCTGTATGTGGAAGATAATCTCTTGAAGTTTTAGCATTTAGGCTAACTTCAGCAGCTCTGTTGCACTGCTTTTCCTTTAAACGTCTTAAGCTTTGGTTAAAATCCACTCAAAAGTGCAAATGTGAATAAATGTAATTGCACTAACGTGTTTCAGGTCAGACACACAGGTCGTCTACAATAGGTTTTTAACTGCTATGTATGTTAGCTAGCTATTTACTGTTTTGGATATGATAGGCCATCTTATGTATTGTCATTTTATCAAAATTGTTCTACCTGTCTATTAGACAGACAGACAGACAGACAGACGACTTTATTAATCCCTTTGGGAGGTTCCCTCGGGGAAATGGACAGCTCCAACATCCACACACAGCACTGTTAATTAGTTTTCTTATGAATTCTTACACAATAGCAACTCCACTGTTCCACAAAATGCCAATAGTATTTGCTAAAGACATCAACAACCTGGTTTCCATTAAAATGTAACTGTTGTGTGAGCACCGGGTGTAACAGCAAACAATCAATGGGGGTCCAGCTTTCTCTTATGCATGAAAAACATCTCTGGGAATGGATTAAAGTCAGATTCTGCAGCGTGATGAAGTTCAACTTAGCAAATTTACCAATGGCATCACCCCGCATCACTGTGGTCTTGTAAGCAGGGCCGGCTCTTGGCATAGGCGATATAGGCGGGCCCCTCTGCTGGAGGCCCCTCCAGCAAAAAAAAATTTTTTAAAACTACTATATAAAAATGATTTTCTATTCCTAGTCGCCCTCATTTGTGTGTTCTCTCTTGAAAAGAGCATCAACCGTGAAGTGTCTAGGCAGGTGTCATTTGATGATACCATAGATGCTTTTCCTGCAAGGAAGTCCAGACGTGTACAATTTTAGTTGAAGTGAAAGACACGCTGGAAAGAGTTACCTGACAGTTTGTTGTTGTTGTTCAAATGAAACTGTTGTGATTGTTCTTGTGGTTGCTGTAATTCAATACTTGAAAGTTGTGATTTTTTGCTGTTTGCTGTTGTTGTTCAAATTAAACATGTGTGATTGTTCATTTGGCTGGTGTAATTCGTGTGTGTGTGGGGGGGGCACCGGAGAGCAATCTCACCTAGGGCACAAAATTAGGTAGAGCCGGCCCTGCTTGTAAGGTAAGGTAGAGAAACGAGTGGCAAGAATTTAAATGAAAAAGTAAGAAAATATGTGTGGTTATAGGCTGAGGACCATAGAACCACTGCTTCATATTGAAGTTCGGACACATAAAAAATGCCATTTATGGATATCAACAAATTATCATTATAATATTTTCTTTCTTTTTTTCAAAGCGAAGGTTAACACAAAATTTGGTTTTAACTTCTTTATGACAAACACTTATTCATATATCAAACAATTTGATATATAGTGAACCTTTTTCCAGCTCAACGTGCATATTTATAAAACTGAGAGAATTTATTCCTTCTGGAAAGAACAGTTTCTCTGACGTAAGCTCGATGAAGGATGTTTTGAATTAAAACCTTACAGTGACCTGCACTTTTGACACTTTTTCATGACAGGAAAATTGTTCTCATCATGTGTAGTTAAACAAGTAAAGTCCTTAAAGAAATGATTTTTTCAAAAGTCCCCTGTTATCTAGAAGGGACACACACACACACACACACACACTCGTGCACATGCACAAACAGTCATTGTTTGGCAGTGATACAGACACTTTCACAGTCCTCAATGTATCTGCGTCACTGTGGTGGAAGATGGATGGAGGGAGAAAGACAGACATTGAGTGTTTGCCTCTGCTCAGTATCTTCACTTCTCTCCTTCAGACAGTCAAAGAGCTGAACTGAGGTTGATACGATGTGGTGAACTTATCTGTTAAACCTCATAAAATAGGGAGGCATCATCAATTGCAGCTGACCTCTGGGTTGTTGTTTTAATAGTCTATTATGTGCCAAGAGGCCTAATGACATCATGTGTTGGCTACATGCAGGCATGGCAAGCATTCCTGTATAATGAGCTGCTCAGAAGTCAGTGTGCTGCACCGTTTGTCACAGTTGTTTCCTGTCAGTGCACACAGTTTGTTTGTAAAAGCTGACTAATTCATTTTTATTGTGGTATTGGCCACTGCCAATAATTATATTTGAATAAAAATAAAACAATTCACCCAGTACAAAAACATGGTTGGTTTGGGTTTCATCTACATGTTTTAAATATAATTGTTGTGGTTTTTTAATGAAATTGTTAAAAAATATTTAAAAATGACTAACCCAATCTACATGTTCCATGTATTCTTGGTTCTCTAGCACTTAGTTTTAGTTTATTAACTAACAGTGATGATGTCAGTGCACAGCCACATTTAGCCTGCTTCAGGTGTGTTTGCTTATGTCTGAAATATTAATGGAACCATGTATTGAAATACATTGTTTAGGTACAGGTCTAACAACAAGAAGTAACAAATTAATGCTTGGAGGCTAAAAATGGTTTATCCAATCATTTATGGTATGACGAGACCTGTTTATCTCAGATTATTATGTATTTTAAAATCCCTTCGATGCACCTTCAAAACAGCTACATTACACACCTACAGCACCAAAATGCGTTCATAAAAAAATGAAGCTATAAACATTCGATAAATTATTATTGTTATTATTTTATTTTCTCCTGATGATTTATAAATGTTTTTAAACCTTAAACTGCCAAGTTTTTGTCATAATGCATCAAAAAGAGTGATTTGAATGGGTTTCAATAGGGACATTTTTGGCCATAGGTGTGTTAGTGCGAGCATTTTATTTAACGTTGTTTACAATAGACAATAGAAAATGTGTCTTGGTGTGTGGTTAAACATGTATTGCATTTAGTCTGTGACCCAGAACAGACTTAATAAATTATATACATATTTACACGAGAGTTTATACTGAGGGACTGAGTGTTGGGTACGGAAGAGTTCAAGAGTTTAAAAAAGCAGCTGCAGAAGAGCCCAACACACACTCGAGCAGGGAAGCCCATTCCTACATATGTAAGAGGATCTCCAGGAAGAATTATTCCCACAAAATGACCTCTTCCTTGAAAACACTTCTTTCTCACGTAAACAGTGCAATAATGTGAAAACCGTGTCTGCATCGGAAATACATGAAAAACAGGTTTACAGAACTTCTTTCCCACCGTGCAAGAGAAAAGCAAACAAACTAAAACAAATGTCTTTGTGGTACAAACACTGTGTACGTAACAAAGCAGCAGCACCGGGTGTTAGCATGTGGTGCTTCCTATAATTAACTGAGTCTCAGTAATGTCAAACGTCATGTCATGCATGCACTGTAGTAAAGGCTGTCAGTGTGTCGCCTCATGATTCATTAGGCTGCCATCTGTTAGCATGACGGAAGGATTTAGGTCTGGACTGGTTTGGGGACCGTGTGGACGATAGACTTGTTGGCACACATGGAAATGCAACACGCACACACACACTCATACGTATGCACACACATTTAAGACTTAAGGGGACATTAACTCTAACCTTAACCTTAAGTTTTTGCTGCTGCTGTTAACACGCCACAGTTAAAAATAGATGTCTGACTTTTTAACAGACCTCAGTTCAGCATTTATCTTGATCTTAACATGTGAATGAAATTAAGGCGGCATTCAATGACCCATAAAAAATGTATTATAAAGCTGTAATTTTCAGGTAAAAAAAAAACCAAAAACCTTAATAACCACAACAAGGATGTCTGAGGAAAGACAGACACTGAAAGTTAAATCCTGCACTGAGATTTGGCGTCAAGTTTCCATTTTTACAAAAATAAAGTTGTATTCTATTAAGACAATACACAGTTATTGTTGTTTTTCCTGAACAGGCAGTCATTGCACTCTGAGTATAACTTAGTCAGCTTCCCCCTCTAGTGGTTACAGGGAACAATCGCCCTTTCGGCGCTACTTTTGAACCCAGCACTGAACAAGACTTTCCTTCATATTTAATTTAATAAGCCAATATGACAGTGTGCTTATTTACGCTGTTGTACTGAATGATTTCAGTTTCTCTTTTATCGTGGTAGGAGTACCTTAGTGAATATATGGAGATCAAATTTCTTTCCAGACAATACAAGTTGAAGTTAACACATTGTATTTCATCATTTTGTGAAGCCCACTTCAAGTTCCACTTTATAGGTTAATATAGTATGTAAATAATCTATTTTTTTACGTACCTAGAGATGATGTAAACTTTGATTTGGTGCCATATAATCAAACTGAGTTGAAGCTGATCAGACCCTTTGGACCAAATAATATCATTTTACAGGCCACACCTTTTACTTACAACTAAAGTGGCAGCGTCTCCACTCTGTTTATTATACAGAAGAATCAGAGAAAAATAACAACACCTTTAATTTCCTTTTGAATTTGCAGTCTTGCTGCCGCCACAGTCTCTATGAGGTTCAGATAAAGTGAATATGGTTCATTATTGTCCACTCTCTCATACAGTGGAGCTGTTCATTTTGACTTTCAGCAGCATTAGTGCTGTGTCGGGCTGCTGTTGCTGCCAGCCTCAGGAATCGATGAGGCTCTGGAGGCAATTGGGGAAATCAGTCATGCTGAAAATATGGAGTACAGCAGTGACGCACACAGCAGCCAGTCCACCACAGCCACACAGGCCCTATTGACTAAGCTGGGTGTACGTTTGGGAGGGGGTTGGCAGCTATAACGGGACCTCTGACATTGACACTGTTGCCCTTTGGTTGGTTGGCCTCACTTGACACTTTTTTGTGTCGTTTAGAGCAACATATAGATGTAATGTACAGAAACAGCAATATCTTGAGACGTGTTCCCATTTCTTCTGGTGCCATAACTTCACATGCAACTTATGACGAAGGTGTCATATAGTTGGTGTTATATCACATTTGGTTGCTATGACTATAAGGATAAACACATGAAAACAACACATTTACTCCTAAACTGTGATTCTTCTGCTTAACATTTGTTCTGTTAGAGTTCCTGTCTGTGCAGACTTGATAAACCAACTATGAAATAAAAAAAAAACCCTTGACACTTTTTGTTTGTCGTCCACATCAGTGAAATAAGTCTTCTCACGGTCTCTCAGTCTAACCCTCTCCATCCAATTGCTGTACTAAAAGCGGCCCTATCTCAACTCTCATCCACTCTATCACGTCTTCACCACCCTCTCATCTGTGCCTTTAGCCACCTTGTCTAAATTATCTCTTTTTTCCAGTCTGTCCCTCACCGTCTTTCACCGTCGCTCTCTCTACTTCAGATAAAAACGACATCTTCTTAAACTGTCAGCGCAGCACTGACTATCTCCTCCTGATAACCACTGAGAGCTCTCTTCTGCAGCCATATTCGGCTAAATGCACTGACGCGGTGTTGTTTAAAAGTACACTACGCTGCCAGAGGAGCCATAAAAAGCATTGTTGAGAAGTATGTGTGTGTGTGTGTGTGTGTGTGTGTGTGTGAGTCATAAGGTAGGAAGAATGGTGCCCTGGTACTCTTAGTACAAGAGAAGAGTAAGAGCTGTCTCTATTGTGATGGACACATCTGAAATACAAGAGACTGCTTTGTATGTGTGAGTGTGTGTGTGTATACACTTGTATTTGACGTCTCTTTGGGACTTGTTCTGCCATAAACACCCATCTTGTCAGGACCAGTAGTCCTCATGGAGACCCAAACCTGGTTGTAATGAGGCATAACCTCATTTCTGAGGAACCTGGTAATGATGAGGGCTAAGTGGTAAATTTAGGTTAAGGATAGAGTTAGGCATTAACAGGTTGGAATAATGTTTTGTTTTGGATTTCAGCATGAGGGGGAACATAGCTGTGTAACGTGTACGTGTGTTGCGTTACATGGTAAAGTTATTCTTTCATTAAAAATATCTAGTTTTTATTTAGTACTTTTGATGGTAACTCTTTAATTTATACCCATATGGCATGGTAATCATTTTTGAAATGTGATATTATTGTAATGCTATCTTGTTTCTGCAGTAATCAGAGAGTAATAGCTTGGCCAAAACAATGGAAAATGTTTGATTTAAAACACAACAAAGAGTTTTATATTTCACAGATGGTGGCCTACAGGAAGCAAAATATAACCTGGTATTAGTGTAATAGTTTCACTGTACAAGAGTTGTGATTGGTGCGTAGAGTGAAAAAAAAAATCAAAGCATTCTAATGCAAGAGTATGTTTCAGCACTTTTTTTTTATCATCGAAGTTGCGAGGCACAAATCAGGTAAGAGGAGAATAGAGGCTTGTTCTGTTCTGTACTTCAGTATTTCTGGCTGTGGTCTAAAATCTCCTGCTTTGATCTCCTCATATGATTCAATCAGGCTCATGGCTGGAGGAGGACAAATGACAGAGGCAAGGCACATGCCTTATGCCCAGAGTTCAGAGAACTTTGCCATATTGAACACTAACCTGAAAAAAAGGTCTGATGTTTTTCCCCCTTTAATGTGAGGAAGAAGATATTCCTGATGAACATGTGTGTGTGTGCGTGTGCGTGTGCGTGTGCGTGTGCGTGCATACTGTATTTATATGCCAGGTCTTCCCATTTCTTTACTCTTTACTCTGTTTTAATTCTTTTATGTAACAAACTCTGCTGCAGGGATCTTATGAGAGCTGTAGTAAATTGTATGGTTGTTTTTTTTTTTCTTCCCTAAATCCCACATGCATACACAGTTGTATCAAGTTTCAGCTGCACTTGAGTCAAACATTCACTTCAGCTTGCCTGCAAAAACCACCATTTCCCACCCAAAGCCATAAAAAGTGAATTTGACACATTATCTAATTTTCCTCAGTTGTGATTCTTAGACAGAAAACAGGCGTGAGATGTGTCTCATGCTCTGCTGCTCTCATGGATCATTGTGCACGATCAGCAACGTGTCACTATTTCTTCAGTCTGCTTGTGAAAACAAAAAAAGTTGAGGACCACATGACAGTCATACCGTGCCTAACAAGGAGAGATATTGGTGTACAGATCCATCGATCCATCATGCCACCCCGAGGCCTGCACTGTCAAATCCAGCACACAAGAGCAATGTCCTCTGGACTGAAGAGTGCCAGGTCATTTAATTACAAAAACAAACCAATGCCATACTGTTGACATGTTTTTGTCATCAAAATGAGCCTCTCGCATGAGCACAACTTAAAATATAAACGCAGCATGATGTAGACATTGAGACAAAACACCACTGTAAACACATAATCAGAGTGTGTTGTGTTTTGAGTCTTCACATAACAGACGACTAAAAACTCGGCCTTCACTCAAAATCACATACATACCCAATGCAGGAGTGTCTCCGCGTGGAGAAGTTGCCATGCATCTTCCTCGAAAAGCGCAAGTCTTTGCTCATCATTTTTACGGTGGATAAACAGCTCAAGGATAGTTCAGAGAAATGTCAAAAGAGCAGCTCTGGGAGGTGGGAAATGCACAAAGTCGACATGTGTGGTGCAACAAAAATCCCCATGCTGTCGTGAATGAGAGAGGAGAGCTGTCCAAAATTCCTTTACATTATCTGTGCTCGCGAGAAGAAAGATCCCTTTGAGAGGACGGTGCAGGAAAAACAGGTCCAAGAGTGACAGATGCAAAATGATGGCAAGATGCAAAACAGGAGAAATCAGTGCAGAGTCTTGTCAGCTGCACCTGGCAGGAGTGTGAATGAAAGGGAACAATAAGAGAGGCCTGCTGTATTTATTACACACTACACATTAGCTGTAAGTATTACTCTTTCATTTGCTGCTCAGCTTTTGGTCCTGATGATAAGACTACGTCTGTTTGTTTTTGTAGGAAAAAAAAGGTTCAGAGCTTCTCTAGAGTGTGTGTATGTGGGGGTGTTTGACTTTGTTTGTGTGTGTGTGTGCGTGTGTGTGTGTGGACAGCCTAAAAAAGCAAAGAGTTTTGTCTCTAAGAGACGTTTGTCCATTCAGTATCATCTCACTGACAGTGGTGCCAAAATCAAATCAAGATAATTTAAAGACGGTGTCAGCTGTCAGCGCTCATCTGGGGCTCGTTCCTCACTCATTCTCCTTCCAGCTCTCCATCACAGACGTGCCAGGATGAAACGCCTCTCTTGTGCATGTGTCTGTGTGTTCCCGTACTCCTGAATAAGGGAACGGAATTCCTCCAAATGAGCTGCTCGCAAATTCCTCAACAATCAGCCCTGGACATGTGTCTGTCTGTTTAAAAAAACAAGTCCAACAGCACTGACACAGGGCTGTCCAGTGCTTCTGTGAGGCCGCACAGCCGACACACTGGGTTATTCTTAGTGGGGGAAAAAGTGAGATGGAAAGAGTGTTATAATCCCATCAAATGCTCCCTGGAGTGGGCTGTCCCAGGTCGTCCCTGTCAGTGGGCCATAACAAGACTTCTGCTCTCTCTCCTCCTCTTCTCTCCTGAGAGCGGTGGGACCAAACTCAGGCTTAAAACAACAAACAACAACACTACCTCCCCTGAGAGAGCGAGAGAGAGCGAGAGAGAGAGACTGTGGAGGGGTGGGTGCTGCTGGGTTGGTCCAGAGATGAGATATGACAAAGGAAGTTGGGCAGTAACACATTAATTGCTTAGTATATTATTACTTTAATAACATTAAAAGTATTAAATGATTCCACTCAATCACAATCACTTGGTAGAGCTGCCCCGGTTCGAATCCCGCATCGGACAGTCCTTTCCTGCATGTCATTCCCCTCTCTGCCTCCCCATTTCCTGTCTTTATCCACTGTACTATCAATTAAAGGCAATAAAAGCCCAAAAATATATACTTAACAAAAAAAAGAAAGAAAGAAAGATGGTGGCATTTGTTGTTTGGCTCTGGTTTGGGATGTTTCTGGGTGCTAACACTTGGCCAGTGTGTTTATATCCTCCAGCCAAAAACAGTGAGGAGTGTATGTGTGTGTGTGTGTGTGGGGGGGGGACGACAAGTATCACAGGAAGTTCATTTTATATACCACATCGCTGAGACATTACTATTTGAACAGTAGCCTATATAAAGAATAGGAGGAGGGGCCAACTTTCAGCCCACAATTCCTGCGCGCTCTACCTTTAATCGAAAGTAAAGCCGAGTGACTGCGTTCCTCTTATCAATTAGTTTTTTTTGTCCTTCAGATTGTATCTTATGATGTTGTGTGCGTGCGGCAGGTCACGGCAGGTCATGGCAGGTCATGGCAGGTCACAGAAAACAGTGAAAGATGGCAGTTAGTTTTTGTTTCGTTTGGAAGTTCTGCAGTTTGTCGACTAACTGCTGATGAAATAAAGAGGATTCAGTTTCAAAAGTAAGTTGTCGTTCATCACTTTTCGATTGTTGTCCAGTAATAGAATGAAAAATGTAACTTATTATCTTTGATACCAAGTAACAGGTAAAGTACTATTATTACATATTTAAATGAGCAATAAGTAACTCATGTCACTTTGTTTGTAACTTGCCCAACACTGGAGAGAGGAAGAAAGAAAGTGAGAGTGAAAGAGATGTATAAAGAGAGAATAACAGTATTTTCGGTTGTTGGAGTGGGACTAATAGAGGTGAATTGAAAGAAGATAAAACAGGCTTTTGTTTTCTTGCAGTGATCGTGTGCAAACTTTGTGTTTTCGTGTAACCGGCCTGCTTCCATGCCAGGCTGCTGCAGCACACGCATACCGGTCACTCAATACTTCAATATCGCATGTGAGCATCCGTGCTTTTTTAATAGATTAGTCAATTTTCATCCTTTCAAATTGAGTTCTACTCTCATGCCACACTATAATCCAGCTGATTCATAGAATATCGTCTCCGGTGTTAACGAATATGTGACTGTGAAAATAGTGAAGACAATAATAGGTAATGAAGCATGAAAAATTTTACTTTTTCATGAAGTTATTAACGTTGCACTAATGTCAGACTATTTAATATTTAAGAAATAATGAGACCAATTAGAGTTATTTAGGTTCATCTGCATGGATGTACAGCATATAGTTAAACTAAGCTCAGTCCAAGTTTATTACATTTGGGCGACAAAGACTAATGATGTTTCTCAGCAGCACCACACTGGCCAGAACCTTCACTATCAAAACCATTAAAAAACACAACTTCCTGTCAATAACTGTCCTGCCACAGCCTCACAACATAGTGGCCTCTGGTGGCAAAAATTTGAAATGCAACGTTGATTTCCATCTGTTAAATGCGTGAGTGTCCTTATTTTAAACAAAGAACATACACTTAAGTCAGACTGGGAGTAATTATTCTTCAGTACATTCACAAAATATTAAGTAAATATTAAGTGAATAAAACGTTCCAGTGGCTAACATTGTTGACTCACAGCAACAAGGTCATCGGTTTGATACCAGTTCGACCAAGGAGTGTGTGTGGAGTATGTTAAGTTCACATGTTCTTCCTGTTTGATCTCTCCAACTTCCCCCCACAGTCAAAAAACATGCAGATTAATGGGATTAGGTTAATTGGACACTCTAAACTGTCAGCCGGGATTGGCTCTAGCCCCACCACCCTTGTGTGGAGCGTAAACATTCAAAAACGACTCGATTAATTCAGAAATGTTAGTGAATTATATGAGCACAATGTGATTTTGTATAGATTATGTCGATATCTAATTGCTCACTAACTGTATCATTTAAATATATTACATTAGCAGGGTTTAACACAGTTAATGTCATATTTGTGTTGCCAAAATATCACATGAGTTAGGATAACACTTTGGCATTTAGATCATATGGTTGCATGTGTAGTATATGTATTTATTGCTAACTTTCATTGAATTAATCTAAGAAACCAAAACTTCCAATCTGTAGATGAGCATGTATATAAATTAAAGTGGTAATTATAATGTTTATTTAAGCTCTAACAGCCCATAAAATCACATCAGGACAAAAACGACCAAAACCTGGCTCATACGAACATTTTTTTCCATTTGACATGATGTCTGGATGAGTGGAAACAGAGGATTAAATCAACGTGGACACACAGTGAAAATATCTTTGCAGCTATGTTCTATATCTGAACTGCTTGCGACGTTTATTTTCCGCTGGAACTCCAGTTTGTTTAATTCCTACTCGTGGCCAGTCATCCTGCAATAACTCATCCCCATGCATTTATTTCAGCCCTGACATTATGGGACACTGCACATACCCCGGCAGAGGGACGCGTCTAACGGCTTGACCTCGGAGTTGTATAATAAAAGCCCTGACATGTTGAATGTCCACGTTATCGCGCAATGATCTCACATTCCGGATTGAGCTTTGAAATCTCCTAGACTATACTCTTGACCTCTACTATTTAGGTTTTCAAAAAACGTCCAGAAATCAATCAAACAGGAACGTTACAGTAAATCCTAAAAAACCCAACATTTATTAAAGGTGAATTAACCTGTAAACAACGTTTTCTAGTGGGTAATGGCTTATTTTGGAATGTTTTTGTGCCAATATAAGCAGTGTAGGGTTTTACAGCAATGGCTGTAACTCTCCTCCGGCTTTTAATTTTATTTCACAGGGGTGAATGTGACCGAACATCACATTTGCAAGTTGGAAACACATTGTAACAATCGAGAGCTGCTTATACTTACATCTAAGTGTGTATGTGTTGAGGACCGAAGGGTATACATTGACAAGACGATGTGTGTGGAAATTGATTTTACAGCACTGTACAACTTTCCACAACAGGCGCTTCATTTAAAGAAACCTACAGAAAAAAAAAGAAAAAATATACAGTATCTCTCTGTTTCTATATCCGTCCCCGCATAAAGGCCCCATCTTTCAACAAGTTGGGGACTTAAAGTGTGGTTTAAGTGATCATATGACTCCTGCCTTGACATACTGTACGTTTACCATGTAAATGTTTAATTAGTGTTGGAATTATGGGCTCATAAAAGTGAAGCTATCACCAGGTACCATCGTGGAGCCGGCTCACAGCAACACAGCTGTGCTCTTTACAAACAACAGCACGGGCCAATATAGACGGTGAGAAGAATGTAGAAAATAAATGAGTTAACCGTGTTGAGTTGGTCACAAAGAGACGGTGTGTGTCACTGTTGTGTGGATATTAAAAAATGCTTGGTTTGCTGCTGACAGAGCTGCTCGCCTGACAAAGAAGTGGAAAAACAAACGAACAGGTAACCTGTGAAAAATAAACATTCCCACTCGTAGGAAACAAAGCACTAAACTTATAACAGCTAATGTCCATTTATGAATACAGGCTTTTCCTTGTCATTAAAAATCTGCTGTGGGGAATGTGTTCGTTAAATTGAAATACAGAATACCAAATAGGACTATTCCTACAAGTGTTGTCCCATCTTTTAAATATCACCTATTCCATGTATAGACCTCTCAAATCCTGACAATGAGAGGTTTTTATTTAGCAGAATGTCCCCTCGAGCACATTGGATTGCTTCTGGTGGTTCAGTTGGTTTGGCAGAAATGCAGCAGAACATGAACATCTTGTGGCCAGGATCGATTTCATAACACAGGCTTAAGGGCAACCACCTCTCTGGTGTGATAGGCTTCCCCTCCGGCACAAACATACACCGAAAATAAATGTAACATGTGCAGATGAGTGGAGGGAGTGCTGGCCATGAGACATTACATTATTACATTACATGTCATTACATGTCATTTGGCAGATGCTTTTATCCAAAGCCACTTGGAATAAGTGCTTTTCAACATTTGAGTACAAACAAGAGCTAGAAGTAAGTAAGTAAGACATGAACCGTCTCCTCTGCTCTCAAGAGCACAAACAGACGCACTGAAACACAAACTAGAGCTTTTAAGAAAGATAAAAAGACTGAAAATATTCACTGGTCTGTATTGTGACATGAGACAAGATATCCTTTTCGATTTTGAATAATAAAAGGTATCTGTGATGATCTTTCCTGGTTTTAAAGGCTGATGCATTGATAGTCAAAGCTTATATTACAATTTCATGTTATAGCAGAATTTGACCATATTTATAGCCATTTTCATTGTTCCCAACACAAATATCCTGTGTTATTTTTACCTTTCATGAGTCCAGAGAAACAACCTGTGTGCAGCTTTATAACCCCATACTGTACATCTCCTATATCAAGATATAGCCTAAAGATAACGGCATATTATTTATCCGCCCTTGCATTTATACCGTGATATATATCAATATCAAATGTAAAAAGTGTATCGTGATCAGACCTTGGTGCAAAAGAACCTCAAGTAAGCATTTGTAGCTCTAAGTTCTAAGGCATTGCTCACATATTTAAAATAGGAGCGTAGTAACAAATACACTCATATTTGGATTATGGAGACATTAGGTTAGTATATGGATGATATTTCGTACATCCTTCACCACAGCTGCGACAATATTCACCTGCACTGCACTGCTCAGAAGCAATTCTGAGTATGGTGAAATATGAACAAGGGTAAATGTTTGCATGGTGCATTCACTGGAACAGCCTTGTCATCATTTCAAACGTGTGGACTCTACCTGGGCGTGTGGGCGAGTGTGAATCGGCGTCTCTGGAGGTTGATGCTGCGATTCATCAACAACTTTCGGAAGAGAACTGGGGAGTTTCGAGGAGACCCGCGAGGGGAATCCCTGGGCGAGCTCCTTGGAGATCCTCCTGGTGAGCTTGCTTTGGACCTGGGCATGAGCTGAATGATTGGAAGCCTGGTCATCCTTCTTTCCTGTGGCCTCTCCTCAGCGTCAGACCGCTCTTCCTCAGAGCTTTCAGTGTGCAGATCGTTCATAGTGAACGGATCAAAACCAGGAGCCACGTGTTTGCTTGGTTCCTCTGCTCAGTCTTGGCACTTTTGGTCCAAGGAATAGTCTCTAAAGCGCTTTTTTCCGCGGTCCTCTCAAATAAAGTGTACGTGACGTATTTGTGACATGACATATGCTTATGATCCGTCCTGTTTTTCCAAATCCAGGTGAAGCTCCTGCCTGTGTCCCAGTCCTCACTCCCTCACATTTGAACAGATCCTGGACCTGCCTGTGTCCACTCCAACACCCTGCTGTTAAAACTCACAAATGAACTGTCTTTAAAGTCCAAAAAGAGAAGAAAAAAAAACCCTCCAAAAAGCCAATGAAATAACCTCTATGTCACATTTTTCATCTTTATTTGAACCCTAATAGTTTTTCTTGTCTCTTCCTTAAGACCAAACTGTCAGACTGGGCAATAGACAGGAACATTAGTGTTGATGTACTCTCTCCGCCTCCCTCCCTCTCCCAGACTGTGTTTACATTATTCCTAGGCCTTCCCTCTCTCTAACTAAATATGGACGTCTGATTTACAGGGAGGAGAAACATGACGGATCACCTCCTTCAGTTTCTCTCCCTCTCTTGCTCTCTCTCCAGTTCTCTGCCTTCCCCTTTCCTTCATTCCTAATCTTACCGAGCATATTGTTTCATAATTACTTCCCCTCTAAGTTCCTGCTGTATAAACATTAAGCCGCTGCCCGGCCTGGCCCTCCAAACTCATCACTCCTACACTCTTACTAACTCTCACTCTTACCGACTTTGCACAGTAAGGCTTTTCCTCTATTCCCTGAGGTGCTGTTTGTTGTTGAGCTGCCTATTTCCTGAGAGACAGTCTCTTTGCCTTTCACATGCTCTGAGCTTACCAGGAAGAGTCACATGAAGGGCCTCGGACTATAAAAAGTAGAGGTAGATAAAAGCTATAGAGAGCATGGTGCTGTCACGATGGCGCTCACTATCTATGACTACAGGCAACATCATCTTCAGCCCCACCCAAGCGCTTTGTTTATCGTTAGAGAGAAAATGAGAAAAGGTCCTCCTGTGATACACGACTTACAGCTATGAACACCGACGAAGTCTGGGGGAAACTGAAATAACCTAGGGAGCTGGAGCATCTGACACAGGACTGAACCTATGACCAACAGCTGGTAGGGAGAAGAGGCTTGAAAGATTCTTTGTATGGATATATGCTCGTAGCTACTGTGCTGTATGTGTTCTGCAGTAGCAGCATTTGTTTCACCATCACTGCGGTTGTAAGCTACATTACATTAAAGTCCGTGTCTGTCAAGCATGGTCACCAAAGCATGTCTCACAGGACCTGGAAAAATCAGTGTACAACACCGGATATGACCTTTAGTCCCGGTGTCCCAGTGAAACAACTTGTTGGAGTGCCGCTTTGACAGTCATTGATCCGCAGGTTTGCTGTTCAGGCTTTAGAGCAACACATTACCCAAGGCATACATTCTGCAAAAGTCTGTTTTAAAGCTGTATATTCATTATTCATTGTCGAGGGACGCTGGGCGAAAGGCAGGGTTCATCCTGGACAGATCGCCAGTCAGTCAAGGAGCCAAAATATAAAGACAAATCACCATTCACCTCCACTCTCTGTTTAGAGACACCATATAGCATAACCTCAAATCTGCATGTCTTGAAATTCCAGGAGAGAACCCACGAGGAAACATGCACACAGACTCCACACAGAGAAGTTCTACTTTAAAGATAGATTAGATATCCATCCATCCGTCTTCTAGCGCTATGTCCTCCACATAAGCTGACATAGGGCGATAGGCGGGGTAGACCAGTCCATCACAGGGCCACATAGAGACAAACAACCATCCACTCTCACGCTCAATTTAGAGTGTCCAATTTGCCTAATCCCCAAATCTGCATGTTTTTGGACTGTGGGAGGAAACCACGCAGACAAGGGGAGAACATGCAAACTCCAAGCAGAAAGGCCCTGGTTCCAACCGGATCGCGAACCATGGGTCTTTTTGCTGCAAAGGCAAGAGCGCTAACCACTGCACCAACCTTGTGGCCCACGGTGCACATCAATGACTTATTAATAATATCCGTGATGGGGGTGCATAGAGGGAGAATCTTCACCACTTCACTTCCAATCAAAATATTCTTAGCATCTTTTAGCTGATTGTTCTGGTTCCAGGGCTCAGGCTCTGACTCAGTTCTCTCATCAGTCATGTTTCTAGCAAAACTATAAATAAATGTAAATGTAAGTATACACATTTCTGCTGAATCAGAGACGGAATATGTTTACAGCTTGTGCTGCTGCCCCCAAGTGGCTAATAATAATAATAACACATGACGCATGTGACCATTTTACATACATTCACAGTCCCTATATAGCAATATTTGCACTCTATAACACAGGGAGCTCTGTGAGGGACAGACAGAGACACACTCAACAGACCTATGGCAACACTAACTGTCCACAATTAACTGTAATTATACGTGATTGTGAAGTAAGACTTTGTATCGAAGTGATGCATAACATCAGAACTAAACATGTAATTCTTTTTGATACTAAAAGAAATATTCTCATTTCAACTACTACTACTAAACTGAGGTACAGTTATGTTCATTATATTGTAGCCATTTTCAGTGGTTCCCACTTAAATTGATTTTACGGACAAAATTTATTTTATTAGGACATAAACTGGCCACAATGCGTCATCAGAGATTGAGGTACATGTCAAAATAAAAATATTGGCTTTACTCATAACAATGGTGCAGCCAGCACAAAATACAGCAACAATCTTGGGCTTTTTTTCCCCTCTGTTGCTTTCCGTTAATCCCCTGCAGCAATGATGTCTGTCTGTCTGTCTTTCACAAGCTCACAAGAATCACAAGATGATTCTGGGCCCAAACAAATCCTAATTCAGAAGCATCTTCATTCCAGTCAGACTCCCAACTCCCAACTCCCAAATCAGGAAATGATTTCAACTTGGGCCTCATGTGTGGGGGTTTCTGTATCCATAATCAAAAGAGGACAGGAGGACAGACAAGGGGACACATCCCAGGACAACATACTGTATCCACACCACGATCACACCTGATGTGGGCAGCATCATTGAACGTGTCCAAGCTTTGACCAGAGGAGAGAACGGTTTGGTTTGTGGTGAAGTTTCTTGCCAGATGGAAACTCTTCCATCTTTGTTTTTTTTGTTTTTTTTTAATCTTGTGTGTCATGCAGAAGTCTCTTGAAACACGGGGTTGAAGCGAGGTTGTTTTCCACATCACCCAGTGGACTTTCTTCTTCTTTTTGGCTCTTATAGACTCTCTCTACACTGTTTAAAAGGAAATGTTGAAATTATATGTCAGCGTTAGTTTGAGTCTGTTCAAGATCCTGCGCTGCAGCATACGTTGTAAAGTACAGTTTTCTGGTCCATGTCACACTTTTCATCCCCAAACTGACAGGAGACACTTCTGTTATGAAGGTAGGAGTCCTCCTGTTCACAGTGATCCTGCTCTGTGTCACGTTCATTTGCCTCCTTCTCTGTGTTGCCTTACAGGTCCTGTGTGTGGGGGGGTTATTGGCAGAAGTTGTATATACTGTATATATACATATATGTATACAGTAAGTATATATATATATATATATATATATATATATATATATATATATATATATATATATATATATACGTATATATATATATTTAGAGCCTATGGTAAGGGAAGGTTTGAGTGGGGGAGTTTCACCACTAGGTGTCAGTATTTCTCACACACTGGATCTCTAATGCTACTTCAGTACTTTTGCTTCACTCATTTCATTTCAAGGCCGATCCTGTGGAGTTTGGAAGAACCACAAAGCAAATGTCCCAAATATGAAAATACAGTAGAGAGTGACCTGTGCCATAATTAAATGTCATAGACGAAATGTTAATGTTACAGTAAATACTTTTCCATCGTCACAGGACAACATCTCAGAGACTTTAAAAACCTGTACGAATATGATGACACAAAATGAGCGTTATCTTTGTTCAAGTTTGACATGTTCTCCCTGACACACGCAGCACATGGCACTATCAGGTTTAAAAAACGTATGCCACCCCATAAACGACTTCTCTGGCACTGCATCACATTTGCTAATCAGCCTGTGAACAGGCAAACACATGGTCCTCTCCTCTGACACGCAACCAAACCAAGTGAAGAGACTCCTGCTGTGTGTAGTGCTGCTTTACACCTGCTGCTACACAGACATTTATGGGATATATTACAGTATATATCATGGACAGCAAAATATTTGACTGTACATTCACACGTTACTGGCTACTAGTTTTTGATTTTATTGTAAACTTAGTAAGTTACTGCCAACTGACTATTTATTGTAACTTCACATTACTGTGACTTTGCTGTATTTTCCTGTAGAAAAACTGCATTTTACTGTAAAAAAAAATCAAACTTTAATAACAGAAGTGATTTAATGTGTAATCATCACAGTGTCTAAACCCTTATTCCAGTGTCTCACCTGTAAAATCTTGATTACTAGCACATTAAATATGATCACTGTGCAAGATGAAATGTTATTAAATATACATGCATACATCATATACCATTGTTTTATAATCATAATGCCTATGAGCCCCCGGGGGACAACCTTTTCTGAATGAAATTGAATTGAGTCTGAATCGGTGAGCAGAGAGTGTTTCGTTTCATAATCTCTTAGCAGGGCCCGTGGAACATAACTCACAAATAACCTTTCAAAGTGAATTACACACACAATTACGCACAGACACACACCAGCGACAAAGGTTTGTGTAAGATTTGTTAGCTGTACACGAATAAAACAGCCGGAAAGTGTGATACAACTGTGTCTTTGTCCAGAACGCAGACATATCTGATCTCCTCTGACATGCATTACCTATGTCGTCGACCAGGTCTGTTTGCATTCCCTAAACACACACACACACACACACACACATTTGCATAGCTCTTCAACTTACAAGATCACATTGACCTACATTCATTTGGACAGATGAACCATGACCATTACCAGTTAATGTCTAACCCTAACTGTAACCTTACCACTATTCAAATCTTAGGCCTAAACTTAACCAGCTGCTCAGAAATAAAAGTCTGCTTCATTAACACACATGCACGCACGCGCGCGCACACACACACACACACACACACACACACACTCTAACAAATGTAGCAGCTGCAACTTCAGTGATTTTTCAGTGAAAGATTGCAAGAACATGACTTGTCTGATCGTGTCTGGTGATAGTTGTTCAGCTTCTGTTCAATCACCATCATCATCATCATCATCACTGATGAACGCTCGAAATTCACAGGAGATCTGCAAGGTTATCTTTAATGTACCACAGTCATGGGGGTTAATCATCATTTTACTCATACTTTGCTATTCAATTATGAATCAATTACAAATCCCATTCCTAGAAAGGTGCTAATTCACGGACAAAGGGACAAAGAAAAGATTTGATTCTATTTGTTAAACATAAATTGATGAATGCACAGTTGTGAAAGATTCAAGTTAATCACTGTCTGATTATGGTCTCGTAATTTAAATAAATAGTTGTTGTAGCCCAACACTAATCATAATACTGTTTTTCCTAAGTATACCTTTACATCCATTAGTAGACTGTGGTTTATTCTAGTGAAGAGCATGAGCTCCTGCAACATGGACACGGTGGAAGATGACGATGATAAAGAAAAAGCATCAGTGACTCACAAGTTCTGTGTGATGCAGCTGGTCAGAGTCCCCAGGCTCCGGGAGTGTTTGATAGTGCGGTGCGGAGGAGCGACCTCTGGTCTGCAGGACAGCCTGGGCAGCTGCAAGGTGCCCGAGAACAGGCGCTTCACAGCACACCTGCCATCTGTGTCCTGCACAGGCTCGGTGCTGGACGCCTGCTCCGAACTGTCCCACTGTCTCTGGTCGGCAGAGGAGACGGACAGAAAGACCAGGGTTAGACCAAGTTTGATTTTTAAACAAATCAAATGAGACTTCATCGATCATGAAAAAGCTTCATTTTCTTTCGCTTCATTTTAGATACTAGAACTACTAATGCACCTTTGTCATGGGCTTGACTTTTATATTTCCATGCTTAAATGTCTCAGGAATCAATAAAGGAACAGAGGTCGACCTTCTTGAATAGTCAAGACATATTTGATATCTGAAGGTTACATGTGTAATCTACTGGCAGAAAATGTGTCACCGCTTATGAAAGCCCACGTGGCATTTATTTTTGAAAAGTTTATCTGATGTTGGGTCCTGACGCTCACAGTGAGATGACATTTTAGGCTTTAGCTCTGAGGGCAGCTGTCTTTGAGCGTCAGCAATGTTGAGGGGCAAAAAGACAACGGCGCTTGTTTTCTGCTGCATCCTGTGACCTTATCTCTCCATCTGCTCCAGAGTTCCACCTTCCAATAAACTGTTAGCACACTCTCCGTGTCTATTTCTGACCAGAGCGAGCCAGAACACTGTGGATTATCACCGTCACAAACGGTCCCCTCTTTGTCATTAGTGGATTTCTCTTCTCAGAAGTCACAAAGACATCGACACAGAAATCACTGACAATTAGGCTTGTGTTTGAACACATCGTTCAATATTTGCCACAAGTCAATGAACATGAGACAAATGCTGTACATCCAAATGTATCTTTTCGCTGTTAAAATGTTAAAAACAAAAGTCTGTCCACAAGAAAAAACACAGAGCAATAAATCAAAGCGTGATCAAAACAATCACCAGAAAACCATCTTGTTCACTTGTATAAAGCTATTGTGACACCTGTCTGAGCTCGGATATCAATATCAATGAATGAATAATAAATAAACATGTGTTAAAACATGTGTAAAAATAAACAAGACATCTAGGCGGCTAGGATACAAACAGTGTTGACTGTTGTATTTGAATGTTTTCTTTCAGTAAAAAGGCTTTGTTAGTATCTCTTACCTCAGTGAAGTTGAAAAATTTTGATGAGTTATTTCTCCTCATATTTTCTGCTACTATATCATGGGAACCAGACAACAAGCAAGGAAATACCACAGAGGAGGATACAGGAACCACATTTAACATCAGATATGAAGAAGTCTTTGGCACCAATACTACCCTGGGCTGTCACTCAGTGAAGAAGCACATGGACCCGCCTCCTCAGGAACACTCGGCTGCCATTAACTCAGTCACCGGTGGTTGATTAATTGCTAACAAGGTGTTTTTATACGTATTGCGTTTCCTGTTTCCTTCTTGTTAAAGGTTTCCTTTGTCAAAGCCGACAGCTTAACCAGAATGTTTTATTTCATAATGAGCAAAATGAGCATTGGTGACAAAGTGTAAGGATTGGAGGCAGCGAGGTGAGACTGCAGCAGTGGAGCTTCCTGCATGACAGCTCCTTATTCATGTGTGTCTATCAGACTGTAGCATCACATGACCAACATCCAGACATTTAGACTTCTGACACCTAAAACTTTTCCATTTAGGTTTTTTTATATATATATGTATTTTGTGTTATATATATTACATACATATATATATATATATATATATATATATATATATACACAGTATATGTAAAAAAAGCCAACAACAAAAAGTTTGAATGATTGACTTTTTCTAACTGTGAACTATAATTGACTGCTATATCGTTGCACCCACATGAAGCGTTTAAAGAGAAAAACTAAACATTGTCACATGTCAGGTTTTATCTCATTAATCCCACCGTTGTTCTCAGTTATGCCTTCTGTTAGGTTCTCTGGTTCGCTAAATAATAACATATAATTATAAAAAATAAATCACTTGTATGGTTATTATGGTAGAATCATAGACCAGGTTAATGAGTTTCTCTCTGACCTCCGTCTCTATGTAACGTGACGTTTGTGTCTTTTATAAACTCAGGTGACAGTGGGACCGAGAAGAAGATCTAATAAGATATAATACCGTCTAATCGAACAGTAAACGTATACATCAAGAGCAGAGCTGCAGTCGAAATATGAATCATGAAACAAGCAATTATGTTATGATGAATTTGTGGGACAGTGTTGTCATCATCTATTTTGCAGTCGTCCCCCAAAGACTGGGTCAGGACCCACAGATGGATCCCAATTCATAATCCCAATAAAAATGTAAGAGTTATACCCACAGTGGTAGTCTACCCACCTAAAATAATAAGCTCGAAACATTTTTATCATTAACAATTTAAATTATCTTTAAAACAAGATCATTTATGTCCCCACATAAACACTGAACTTCATCTTAACAATGATGAGAACCTTCATTATCAAACCCAGAGGCAGAATGAGACAAACATGTTTTTAATTGTTTCAGTTTTTACCTTTTCAATAACGAGACAATTCTCAGTTAGTATTCAGTGCATTTATAATTTGGTCATTTTAAAAAATTGAGGTCATCGAGTCTTCCCTTTAGAAAGGAAACTGTAAAATCACAAATTAAAAAAATATATCTTTCATTAAGCCATTATAGGCCAGGCCACACCTGGAGGAGAGCAGGTGTAACAGCTAGTGCTGCACTGCTCCTTCATCCTTACGGCTGTAGCTTTTTAGTGTCTCTACTTTCCTCCACAGGCCGGAGGTTTAGGGCCCTGCAAAAAAAAAAAGAAGAAAGAAACCCAAATAGGTTATTAGAAGTCCAGACAAATAAAGAAATAATGGATATTCATAATTGTAAAATACCCAGAGTGCAACTGTACTAAATGGCAGATGTAAAGGTGGTTGTATTTAGTGTATTCCAATCACATGTCTATGTATCAACTGCCTGCACAGACATCGACTCCGACGACCTTCCACTTGAAAGATAACAAGTTAACAGATAACACTTGAACCACAGCCTGCGTGTGACGAGATGTGATTAACAACCACTGTACCTTGTACATGTTGCAGACCACAGTGAAGAGAGAATCCATGGCTTGATCCTGAAGATCTTCTGTGTGCTCCTGCAAATGAAGAGAAATGAGTTTCTTAACGACTGTAAAAAAAACAATCCTCTCAGTGAACAGGCTGCTGGAATTTATTAGTAGAAGAAGAAGAAGAAGAAGAAGGGGAACTGACTTCTGTCTCTGCACACTTGGAGGATGTAGCTTTGACTATTGGGACACACCTGTAGAATTTATATAGTATACTCCCCTGTACGGTATTCATTTATCTTTTTTAAAATGGAAATAGGAAACTGTAACACTTGAATGATTTTACTTTCAAACAGGAACAGTCTACCCAGTGTAGATGCTGAAACTGTGGTGAAAGATCATTTAATAACAGATGCATCCAGTGTGGACCTGGTCTTAAGACACCGGGGTAAGACTCTTACCCCATTAATGGTCACCCAGGGCACATATTTGTGCGGGGGGTTCAGCGCTTTGGTCTTCATGGCATTCAGATGCATCAGCTGGTTTCCCTGATCCCCCGTCACACAGCTCTTGAGTTTGTCCAAGCTCAAATCGGGGTCGTAGATTTCCACACACTACAAAAACAAACAAACAAACATCCAATAGCTGCAGTGAAAGAATATGTTGATGTCTTGGAAAAGAGGAGGTAGTAAAACAGACGATTAGAGCTTAATGGCCGACACACAAACACACGTTTCCTTACACTCGTGGCCGACTTGATAACATCAGCTGAGGATTCCATACAGAAGATGATGGGGAAAGCGCTTTCTGTCATGTTTAACAAACACGTCTAAAAGGAAGAACATACACACCATTATACACGTACTGTATATCAAAGTAGAATAAAACACAAGGCAACACTTTACCTCAATCATGTTGCCCAGACATTCTTGTTCTCCATGCTGACAGTCATAAACATACTTCTGCCCATCAGGTCTCTCCTGGAGTTGGGGGTGAGGAAAATGCTACAGATTAACAGCCGCGGTATATATATATATATATATATACATATATATATATATATATATATATATATATATATATATATATATATATATATATATATATATATATATATATATATATATATATATATTTTCTGACCATGTTAGGCTCTATTTATTGTGGATTTTATGTTCCCGTCTGCCTCTCTTGTGTGATGAAAGTATAATCCCACGACTTACCACAGCGTTTCCGTAAGGCACCAGAGTTACGGTCATGATTTCCTGCAGCAAGACCCAAGTGGGGAAGAGCATGGTGGTGAGGAAAAGTCTGCAGCCGGGACACAGACTCTCGTAGTAAAGCCCGACCTGGACTGCATCAACGGTCTGCTTGGACCTGGTGAAGATAGACTCAAGGCACTGCTTCAAAACCTGCACAAGGGAGCAAAAGTGGAGAGGTGGACTTGAGTTTGATCTCTATAGCTTCAGACACGTTACAGGAGGTGACTCGCCAGTGATTTGGGTCCAGACTTTTCAAAAATCAATATACAATATCAATGTAACTTGATGCCAAATTAAAATCAGCTGTTGAGCCACTCATGGTGTGTAAACATGTGACACTATCGTGTGTCAGCAAAGATACTGATGAGGGACTAAAGTTACATGTTACATGTATTAAAACGCCACAGACTCAGATTGAGTCATGTTTCTGAACGTTTCACTTCCTCATTCTCGGTTTGTTTGTTTTTCCACATGGTTTAATCGTGTCAGGGAGTGCAGCTCGCTGATCAAACGGTTCATTTGGGTGTGTTGGTTTTCGGTGAAACTAACAATTAATGAATGGAGAACAAATGCACACCACTGAGGAAGTGTGATGAGAAATCTCCTTCCTCAAGGCATCACACTGTACAATGACTCTGCACCATGATTATATCCTACTCTCTACTACGGTTTTCACCGCACGGCTACTTTTTTCTGTATTCTGTAATTCATTAGACCTTCAATTTATATAATGCTATAAATTAGAGGTAGCATTAGCAGCTACTTCATGTATGTTCCTCATCAGGGGATGAATGTACGAAATGCACCTAGAGGTTTAAATGGGTACTGCACTCTAAATTAACCATACTGCAGAGTGACACACCCGGACATGTAGTGATGGGAAGTTCGACTCTTTTTACTGATTCGGATCTTTTACTCGCAGACAGTAAATTGAACTAATCTTTTTTTGAGTCATTTCGTTCATTTCGTGGCATTGTAACCCAAAACATATTGGGTTTTGGGCAAAACTATATGTCTTGTTTTGCCCACAACCCAACTTTATACACTTTTAATGATGTATGTGTTATGTGGAGCAAAGAAACCAGAAACAATATTCTCAACAATAGTCTCTTTAACTGTCCCTTTAAGATATTGAGTGGTTTCCAGGCGGTTTAAATTGTTAACCGGTTTAACGACACTCACGCGGAGGTTAAACACTGACCAACAGAACATAACGTCTTGTTGTTGTTTGACCTCATGAGCTGAAGTGAACTTACCCCGCAGCGAGAGGCTGAGTCCAGAGACGAGCACCACTGTGATGGAGGGAGGGAGCATGAAGATGTAGACGGAGACACAGACAGAGACAGAGCGCAGCACTGACTCTTCAAACACACGGTTACTAACAGCAGCAGCAGCAGCAGCAGCACAGGAGACTTCATCTTTATCTTTATCTGCAGCTGCAACACAACACTGACTTCACAACACGACTACACTTAGCTACAGTGCTTCTGCTGCTGCTGCTACTTCAAATAAAGCTCCACCTTTTAAATTATGATTGGCTCCCTGGTCATGTGACCACGGCGCGTCACCTGTTACCAGCAGAGTTTCACCTCGAAGCTGCCGTCAAGTCTCTTGCACATATCTACAACTCAATTGTAACCCGTTCAAAAGTACAAAATTCAGCAACTTTTACTTCACTACATTTCCTCTAACTATCTTTGTTTCTACCAAATAAAACCATTAGAAGAAGAGTTGGTAATGGTCTATATTTATATAGCGATGTTCTAGTCTGATCTTTCATATCCATTCACACGCTGCAACATGGGGTAAAGTGTCTTGCTCAAGGACACATACAGACTAGCAGAGCCAGGAATTGAACCCACAACCTTCCAGTTGAAGGACAACCCATCTTCTTCCGTGTTATCCTCCACATGAGGGTCACAACAGCGGGGTTCACCCTGGACAGGTCGCCAGTCCATCACAGGGCCACATGGAGACAAACAACCATCCACTCTCTCACTCGCGGCGTGACAGTGGATGCAGAAAGGCCCTTGTTCTGACCGGGTCGTGAACCCAAGTCCACTTGCTGCAAAGGCAAGAGTATAAAGCAAACAGATAAATGTTATTAATAGTGAAATAGCTTGAATTCAGCAATGATACACTCATATAAACATACTGATGGGTAGTTTATTCCATATCTACCACTCAATCCTCCCCTAAATGTTACACACTGGACAACTGACGTACCTACTTCTCATAAACAACTGCTGGATTATATGAAACATCACTTTTCTATCAAGTTGATGTTTCGAGAGTAGTTCATCAGTCAGCGATGCAGTGACGTACGTCTGCTCTGCTGTTCCATTTATACACGTCCAGGATGTTAGGAGAGAGTCCGTCCTCGGCTCAGGAAGGACTCTTGACTCTGACGGGCAGCCCGAGTGTCAGCATGCACCCTGAAAGTGAAGAAGCTAAATGGAACTCAGACATCATTCGTTTGAATTATTTACACCCATGCTTTTTCCTCCGGTGGGGGGGAGTGGGGGGTTCTTTCTTCTTCCACAGAAAAAAGAACTGAAGTCTCATGGGATTTTTCACCGCTGTTCCTTAAGTTGCTCAAGAACATTCACACTACACAGCTCACACCCTCCAAAAAACACAAGTGTGTGATTCCCTCTGCTTCCTGTTTGCCACTTCCCAGTTTGTCTTTATTTTGTTAAAAGTCTGTCATAGTTGCGTTGTGTGTTTTTGCTTTATTACATCAGCCTACGACGTGGCATATTATACGTTTTACTTTACTCATTTGTATTTAACCTTTATTTAACCAGGCAGAACAAAATGCTTATGTACAACTGTGGCCTGGCAAAAGGCGGGGGGTTTGAGGGAGAAAAAAGGGGCTGTAAAACAAAACAACACAAAATTTTATTTAAAACAAACACAATATAAGTAAAAAATAGACACACAAGGGTGATTACATTGATGATCAGCATGTAAATATGCTTCACATGGTCGAGATGACCCGCTAAGTTTCAAATTGAGCATCAGAATAGAGAAGGAAGACGATTTAAGTGACATTAAATAGGACATGGTTGTTGATGCCAGAGTAACTGCTCATCTACTGGGAATTTCACACACACAACCATCTCGAGAGTTTACAGAGATGTTCAGAAACGACAGAAAGGCAACAGTGACTCAAATAACCAGTCATTAAACCAAGGCATCAGAAGGCCATCTCTATAAGCACAGGTCAAAAAATCTACCACCGGGTGTCCTCTGTACCTGTAAAGTGACTCCAATTAAATGATGTCTACGTCAGTCAGGGAACAACAAGGACATGACTTGAAGTGTGACACAGGGATGATTAACTCAACAGGATGATGAAGCAGGAAAAAAAAGAACCGGGGTCATGAGAGCACGCTCCATTTTAAGTCTTTTATTGTCTTTTAAAATCATTGCATCAGCATAAAGAAAGAACCGTACAGATGAAAGAGAACCTCTCTGAGGACAAACATCTCTGAAGCAAGCTGTACACGGGAAAGAAATGTTGCATCTGAATTATGACAGACCAACGGAGGAAGGATATCACAAGGGAAGAGAAGAAAGAACCAGGTTTCCGTGCATAGGGAGTGGGCACAACAACTACTAACAGGCCTCTACTGTGTGACACAACAGTGCTCCCTCAACGTTCAATTGCACTTTGGTGTAGAGTAGCTTTATCTGCCCCATCCATTTCCATTCAACATGTTTGACAAGAGGAAAAAGACCACATTCTAAAACTGAGAAAAGTATCCGTTGCTGCCGATTGACTGGGAAACAACAGAAGAGCAGCCGAAATGTTGCTGCTCAGCTCGTCTCCACGTGGATCACTCACTCATTCTGGATCCTGACTATCAACTACTGTACACCAGTGAAACACACTGCATCACATCAAACCTAGAGTCAAAAAAATAAATGAAACAAACTCATTGACTGGAAACAGGCAGGAAGTCAAAAACGAGCTGAGAATATTATTGGATGCGTTTTGGTCTAAGGAATCACCCGACCAACCACAAATGATTAGCCTTTGCATTTCAGAATTATTTGATACGTAGTGCAAAAATCAAGAAAAAAGACAATATCTTTCCTGAACGTCCAAACTTTTAAGTACTGTATTGGTTCACTGTTTTAGTTTTACATGACGCTGGAAGTAACCCTTAAAATATTCTTTCAATTGAGTCGATTGAACGATTTAATATAAAACAGCAAAAGATGAAACGGCAACACCAGTCCTGCGCGTACAAGGCTCAGTGTACGGTGAAGTAGTCAGCAGGCAGAAAGTGAACAAGAATGATAAATATATACGTATTATGGACAAATTAATCTTGTTGAGCAACTTTCTTAAGAGTTATTACTTTGACACTGAGGGAGCACTGATGTCACAAGTACAAATTAAGAGCAAGAAAAACAGAATAAAACAAAACAAAACATAAAAGCATTCATAACATGTTCAAGTTTAAAATGACAGAGGAAATCGAGAAATATAAATCAATCCATCGCGACCACTTTGAGGATGGGACAGATTGATTCTCAAACGCATATTTACCATTTGGTTAATTACATACTGTAAACATTTGTATTTTTTCTTTCTGCATGGAGGAAAAATATTCAAGCTAGCTTATTTTTTCTTTATAGGCTCTGTAAGGTTATCAATAACAGATATAAACAAACAAACAAAGCAATAACCAACACATGGACAGACAACTCTATTAGCTTTTTTAAAAAGCCAAAAATAAAAATTATTTATACTCAGGCACCATAAAAAGAACACTTTCTAATGCCATCATTGTTCCATGTACACACATCTGCACATAGGAGTGATCATGAACCGTTGAATCAAGTACCATTTCTGTCAGATTTACAGTTTTTACTTTTATGGTTGTTGTTTTGTTTTTTTTTACTTCCACTTAAGCCAAACACAGAGTTCCACCAAAGGAAGATACAGTAGTAACTTCTACAGTTGACTTTTACAGCGTTGGTGTTCAATCTGTGGTGGATCTGTGTGGCGTCACTCCAAGTACGTCTCTTGTGGAGCAATTATTATTATTATTATTATTATTTTTTTTTTAACACTGCCTCCACTCACAAAAGCCAGAAACTTCCATACGACAAAAACAGGTTTCTCATGTTCAAAACAAAACAAAGCAACTCTTCTAATATTCAATAAATGCAAAACAGCCATGACTGCATTTAACATATTGCTCTGTAAATATCAACACATACATGAGCTTGCTTCATCTTCTGAATGCACCTGATATTCATGCGCGATAGATTACACGTACGTGGATCAACTGTAACCACAAAAGTGTTTTGTCGCTTGCGGTTACGCTCACTGCAGCCGATTAGTAAAACGCTTGCGTTTCAATAACTGCTCGAATACAAAGCACCCGTGTGGAGCAAGTCTAAAGATCGAGTTCACATCAAAAACCTCTCTCCGATTTGTTTCAAGCGCGACCCAAACCAGAATTATTACATAATCCAAAAATATAGATATCTTAGAATATATTTCAAAATATTTATTCTCTAGTATGTATCGCATTCTTCAAACCTCAATAGACACCTAATATAATGTGATCTTATAGTCAGTGAAAGATGTGCTTTGTGTGTGAGGCCATTTCAAGATATATATATGATTTACAGTGTACCAAAGCTGATGAAAAAATATTTTTATTTCTTGAATTATCACGTGTTATGTAGAAAAATGTTTGTGTTTTTTTTTATCCCATTTTTTACTTAGAAGCTCTGACACAAATGCATATTTACGAATTTCGCGAGATGAAAAGCTTTGAGTTTCAGAGACGCGTCTAATAAAAGTCTTCATCTTCTCACTGTTCCGCACACGTCCCACGACGGGAACGAGCTTCATTGCTACTTACGTTATACATTACTTCTAGCTATTAAACCTGATGTACATGGCATATATGGCAGATCATAGTGTAGAAGTACAACTGCTGTATTAAAATGACTCGGCCCCACTTTTCTATTCTTATATTAAATTAAATTAAAGTAAATTAAAATAAAGCAGAACCACACGGATTGTGTCACTCACTGAAACAAGTTGACCTTTCGTGAAATAAACGGAACCTTGATTTAGCCACGTCGCCCGCAAAAACATCCCAATATTTCACTTTTTCCTAGTGGTATCTATCCACGCACCTGGTTCCACGGCCACACAGTGAGATACATATTTAACTTGTCTCCACATACAGCGGACATAAAACATGTAACAATATTTTAAAGTTACTTTTCAAAAAGTCAACTGCAGATCTGCAAATCCTTTTTGGGAACATTGTTTTAGTCACTGTGGAAATCCCCACCCACCAAAGAAAACAACAAAAAAACACGTATTGGGATGATCTTCAGTCTCAAAGTAAAAAAACAAACAAAACATGTTTATATGCTGCTGAAAGTGTGTACAAAAAATGACTATAGTAATTGGGATGAAGTGACCATTTAGAAAAATTTGTGTTGATTTGTCTCGTTAAATTGAACACTTTCGCTAAACGGACATAAAATTGCATAAGAGTTTTTTACAAAAACATCAAAACGACACGACAGCTGTTTGACTGCGAAACAAAGAAAAAAAACAAAAAAACGTCTTTCGCTCCTGACGTGCTGTAAGGAAAGACAGTTGTATGGTTGCTGTGTGATGAGACACTGTCTGGAGTGACGTGTGGAAGAAGAGAGGACAAAAGTGCAGTCGCAAAAAACGTGTTGGTCCAACAAACTGGATTAATGGATGTGTGAGCGGTGGCGAGTGTCCACGACAGGAACGGCGGACTCTTACCACAAAACACAGAGATGTGAGACAGCTTATCAAAATGAGCTTTAAAACAACTGGGTGGTGGATATGTACAGTTCACATTTCTATCTTAACTGAGTTTTATCAAGAGAGAAAAAAAAAGGAAGTTGGATGAGAGAGAGAGAGAGAGAGAGAGAGAGAGAGAGAGAGAGAGAGCACCCTGCTGTTGTATAGCCCCCAAAATATAGAGAAGGAATATGTAACAATTATATAAATGTAACAACAAATAGGCACAACTACAACCTGTCACTCTCTATCTATATCTCACACACACACACACACACACACACACACAACAGCTGAGCAGACGTGTGAACCGCGGCACGCAGCATGTGTGGTGACGGCACCATCTTGTGGAGCAAAGCTCCAGTGATGATAGCGAGGGAGAACAAGCTCATCACAATGACTAAAAAGGCACTTCTAATTGTCGTCTAATTGTTCTCTCTCTCCCTTTTTTTTTTTTAAATAGCCCTCTAACTAGAAGCATCAGAATCAAATTCTAGGGATTTCTACTTGTGCAAAGTACAGTACAACTGATTCGTCCTGACTGAAATTAAAATGATTTTAACTTTTCAGGCTGAGTTACATTTTTTTTTTTCCTCACTTGAGAGTGTTACAATATATCACACCGGTGTGTCGAGTGGAAAATGCTGCTACCTGAACTCTGTGAATCTGTCAATAGTTTAAACGCGGGCTTAATATGAACCAAAGATTTACTTTCACCATACGCACCAGTATTATGAAATCAGCTTTTAGGAGCAACTTAACAACTTTTAACCCTCCTCACCAAAAATAAATGCATGTAACTCTTTACTGTGTTAAAAAAGCAGTGCATTTCTTAATTTTTTTTTGTCTAAAACGTTATACTGCCAATGACGTATGAACTCTTCATTACCTTTCTCCAAAAATACCTTTCTTTATAGCAAAAGTGAGCCTACTATATCTATGAACTGTGAGAATATTCTTCTAAATGTCATAAATCTGTTTAAAAAAGCGACGTCATGTGACGCCCGGATTCCGTCAACCAAACATTAAGCGCTGCTTAATCCTGCTTTTGACACAAAGTAGCTGTATTGTGAGCAGAAGCTAAGCCAAGTGAACAAGAGGAAATACTCTGAGCACTGTACATCTTAAAATGTACTACCCCCCACATGACTATGGTGCAAATAGTACTACAGTATCATAGTACTACTACATTCACCACACATCATTCTGTATATACTCTACAAAAAGCACAATTATCAACCACCTAATAAAAAAAAAAATCAACAACAAAAAGGGAACACTATCCAAACGAAGGACTACTCCATGCACATCGTACTTGATAATCTCTCAGACCACAGAAACCATGCTGGATGGCACAAAGACGGGTTCTGTTTTTCTCCTTCTTGCTACATGAAAATACATCCTTCATTTGGCTCACATTAGTTGGATACTGTGCATCCTTAAACAGATTCTAAGAGCATAGCAAATAGTCTGAAAACATAAAGAGACACAGCGGTTAAACTTTATAAAAACAACAACAAAAACAAATCACATGCACGGTCCGCATGTGCGTCTGAAATATACTGTACAAGTTATATTACCGCGTACTCTCTCTTTTTGTACACCAATGTTCTACAGCTCTGTAAGTCAAGCTTCTGATGAAATGAACAGTCCAGCACGAGGGGTAAGAAGTACCGCGAGCAAATCAGATTTAAAAAAAACAACCCCAAAACAAAAACAATAAAACATCTGCAAGGACGCTGTACCGCTAAATCAATCCAATCTAAACTAGAGACCAAGCAAATACAGTACCGAAGATACAAAAATCACATAGATTGATGCTCTGCAAGTGTCTTTAGCGTGTAGAGACGAGACACTCACGACAAGCACTAACAGTTAAGCCTTAAGTCAACGGCTACAGGTGCTACAGTATTTAACAGGATGGAAAAAAAAAAAAGACTGAAAGACAAACATTTAATACAGGAATCAAGTTCCATTTAAATGGAAACATGAATTAAGTCGAACTGCATTTATCAATGCACCTCTCCATCTAGTGTATTGTGATTAAAAGGTACTTCTATATTCACAATATACCAAATATGTCACATGCATTTCTACCTTGATATACAGTATTTACTGTATGTCGTACCTCGTCAATTAATAAGGAGGCCACGCTGAGAGAGAGAGACGCGAGACAAGCCAAAGCAGTTGGAAATAAAGATCATTTCATAAAAATATATACCTACGTGTGTATTTTTAAAGCTGTAGCTTTGTCTATGTCGACAGGCGCTCGTTCCCTCCGTCCTTCTTTCCATCAACCTAAACGTGCCCCCTTCCTTGCTCTCGCGACACAGGCTTGTGGTCATTCAAAGCTATTGCTATGGCACTTAAACAAGACCCAGCCGTTTCTCCCTCCTCCTCTTCTTCTTCACCCCAGGCTCTGCTGACAACCCCCCCTGGGTCCACAGTCCCTCAGCCGCTTGTAGGTGTGATGCGAGCAGCCTGGTTCCAGTCCATGTAGTGGATAACAGCTCAGGCTTTTGTCTACAGCAGGGGTGCCCACACTTTTAAAAGTCAAAATGATCTACATATATGTATATATACACACATAGATGTATATATTTTTGGAGGGAAGTCAGTGTCGTACGTTCCGTGAACTGTCCGAAGGTGCCGCTCGCCTCACACGGCATAACAACTGCCTCAAGCTATGGACATATACTGCCGTTACTTCCTGTGGAGCCGTATGGGCATTTCAAAATAAGAGTATATCGCGATTGACGTATAGGGCACCCCTGGTCTACAGAGTTTGCAGGCAGTCTGGGGTTGACAGATTGGGCCTTTGTCTATGGACACTCATCACGTGTTCAAGGCAAAAAAGAGAAGAAAACAAAACAACAATAGTGCCTCAAATAAATTGTACCATCATCCCATTCCATCTTTCCACACATATTTTTGTGTGCTTATTTTGTATCTTCTTTTGACACATTTAGTTTCTCTGTACCAAAGATATTTCCTCACACTGTACACGCACACTGTACAGTCACGGCTGGCTAATGTGACACTCTTGTCGACGCATCAGCCAGGCTAACTGTACAGTGCTTTAGTTACCTTTAGCGGTGTTCTAATTTTTAAGCCATGCTGTTAGCTCGCAGGGAGTGCTCTTTACTGGACTGGGATCAGTGTGTGAAATAAGCACCAGGCTCCAGCCAAACGTGTGGATTTTAAATGGTGGCTGTCGAGTCTCTTTTGGCCGCCATTTTGACCACATGAACATTGTTCAGGAGTGAATTTTGTTTCCCACAGTGCATCTGAGTGAAAATGTAGTTTTCCCCACCCTGGTAGGCGTCCAACGGCGTCTGCTGGTGGCAAATTCATCTGGAGTGCTGGTTCTGGTTCTGAGAGCAGGCCAGGACTGGGTAGGCTAGATTTACATTCAGGTGGTCATTGTGTTGGACCAAGGAGACGTTTTTGTAGTGGAGAACCAGGTCTTTGAGGGATGAATACAGATTGTAGGGCTCAGCAAATCCATAACCTGTGGCCGTCTTGTAGATGACACAGTGCTTGGTGTCCCCCTCCACACTGAAAAGAAGGACAGTCTTCATGTTTACAGATGATCTACATTGTCCTAAAATCAATAGTGTTACAGCCTAAAGGCAGGACAACTCTCCCAATTGTGTGTTTGTAAATTTTCTGTAGCGCAAATGTGCACTTTTTTCATTACTGCCTTGTTTCTAGTCTTTCTAGTTAGCTTCTGACTGCAGACTTACCACACAGACATGAAAAAAAAAAAAAATTGTTTAGTCCACAAAACCCCATTATTAGTGTGAAAAGCTCATGAGATAAAAACAAAAAAGGAAAACAAACTTACACTACAGAACAGGCGTACGAGCCCTTCTGCGACTGGCTCTCACGGATGAGGAAGGTTCCGTCACATTTGCCTCTCAGCATGTCCTCAGCCTGGGTTCGTTTGATGTCACCAACATACCAGGTACACTCATCGTGGTGGGGTGAGCCTTCATCTTCCTCGAGCGAGTAGGAGCTGAAGAGGAAGAAGAACGCAGCAAACACCTCAGTATGTTTACATGATGTTAGAAAACATGTATTCTTGTGTTAGTCTCGTCTTAACCTGGACTTTTTAATGACATGTTTCGGAGTGAAGTTTCGCTAAATCATATTACATCGGACTAAATTTAAAAAAACAACACCACCAAAGCATCTCCATGATTTTTTTCCAATTTGTTGCAAATAAAACTAGAGAAGACCTTCAGGTACTGTTGAAGTGACTTGGCTATGAGATGCCGGTAAAACTTCTAATGCGACATCTGATGATAACGTCAGCAGCCGCAAGTAAGTCCACATGCGACGGCACCCAAACTATTTTCTCAGGCTCTGCTTCATTTGAAACACTCACTCATCAGCATCGTTCTTTATGCCCAGCCACTCATTGATCTTCTTCTGTCTTGTCCCCTTCTGTGTGAGCCATCTGCAAAGTCAGGAGCAGCACAGGTTTAACGCTGACAGACACGTCTGATGCTTGTTTGTGTGAGTGTGTATTTCAAACCCCCCTCACATCAAATACTGGTCTCTGATCTTGCGGAGCTGCATGAGATCCGGCTTGAGGCTGTTCATCTTCTTGTCAATCTCTCTGTTGTCGGAGACCTGCTGTCTGAGGTCCTGCTCCAGTTTTCGCTTGCTGTCATGGATCTCCTTCACGCGAGATTTCAAACGCTCCGAGTTGCTCTGGATCCTGATCCAAGAGAATTATACATTTAGGTCTATGTATGAAATATTTAGCAGCAAAACAAAATGCATTCATTTAGTGCAACTTTGAGTTGGTGCAAAAACCTACTTTTGTATCTCCTTTTCGTTGCCTTCACGCTGAAACCGCTCCAAAGACTCCCTGCTGTAACGCTCCTGAGTCTCACACTGCTCCTCAAAGATCTTGATGGTCTCATTGAAGGCTTCAATGGCTGTGCGCTTCATCTGCAGCTCCTGTCGAGTAAAAGGAGATGAAGAAAAACTATGACTGTCCAGATCTGTGTTGTATTTCATTCAGCCTCATGCTGCTCAAACCCACACATTTATTTTCCGTCAAAATGAAGTGGATAAAATTCTCTAATATCAAATCACTGTGCATTGGCAACAGCTTGCCAAGTAAGTGAGATACATTTTAAAATTGTGTGTGTTCTGTATTTCTATGTGGTGAACACCTACCTGTGAGGTGCGCGTGTATTCCTCGTACAGGCAGTCGTACTCGCGGCTCTTCTCCTGGAACTGCTCATGATAAACCTTCAGCTGCTCTCCCACCTCCTCTATGCTGTTCTCCTTCACCAGCTGAGACACGGAAACAGTAGACGGGCGTGATATCAACGACAGTTTAATGAATAACATAACTAAACAGATCTCAAGCACAATGTGCTTGTCATTATTCCTAAAAAAATAACGAGGTCAACTTCGTTGCTGAGGATTTCGACGATTCAATACTGGGAAGTGAATTTGGCAACAAATTCACTTCCCAGTATTGAACAAATAGTGACAAAATCTGCAGCTTCACCAACCTGCTGGTATTTGGAGATGGGGTACAAAAGCCTGGTGTCCAGTTTGGCGTTGTACTGGGCCAGGGACTCATGGCGGTAGTGATTGATGAGCTCCACTACAGTCAGGAAGGTTAGAGGCTCTGAGAAGCCGTACCTCCCGTCTCTGTGGTAAATCTTTATGAGCTTGTTGTTCCCTCCTTTCCTGCAGGGGGAGACAGGAGCCACAGGAGTATCAGAACCAGTTTAGCTGTACACAGGCTTAAGGAGTATGTCAGTTTAGGGAAGGTTTAAACAAGAGGTGGAGCTTTACCTGAGGGTGAGCGTGTACTCGCCCTCTAGTTTACTGGAGGCATCCCGCACCAGAAAGGTGCCGTCTGGAGTGTCTCGCAGCTTCTCGTTCACTTCCTCTCTGTAAATACAGCAGCATACTTCATTACTGCCAACTTAGCTTTTATCACAAAATCTTAATAATTAGGATTTCTTAAGATTGTCGCATGGCTCAAACACTGCCCTTCTCTCAAAAGACAGAAAACTTAACAAAGATGGAAAAATGAGTATTAACTGTGATCAAATCTTTCTTCACAGTAATCGTTTGCTTTCATGCTTTACCTAGAGATTTCTCCCCAGTACCATTCAGCATCATTCAGCAGGCTGCTTGTGTCCGTCTTGGCTAATGGTGCCATTTTTGACTTGACTGGCTTTGCTGGAAGAACTACAAACACACACACACACACACAGTGAAACCCGGGAAACAAATGAAAAGATGCAAATGCACGAAATGTCTCTTTGCAGGCCTTGATTAGAAAAAGGGCACCTGGAGGAGTGAGGTCCTGCTCCATGGTTTTCTCTATCAACAACCTCTCCACCACAAGGGCAGGGAACTCCTCATCAAGTGATAACCTGCAAATCAACCAATAAATGAATTAATTAATCGATCCCAATCAACATTTCAACATTACACCGGCTGGCATATTAAGCTGATTCAGACTAGATACTGCAGCAGCTCGGAACCCTAATCAGACCTGGTAATTCTCATCCATCCTGAGTGATCTGAACAAATGCTGACAGCTCTAAGTACCAGTGTGAACCTCAATGTCTTAATATACTAAGATCCGTTCACAGAAAACACATTTGGAGATGACATGTGTGAACGCAATTTATCCTCAGGACGCATCAGAGAAAGATGTATTTTAATGCAAAGTGTGAACAGTTGTACATAACGCTGTCTTCATGTGATTGGATCTGTCAGGACAGATGTTAATACCAGGTGTAACAGCTCACAGAACAAATCATTTCAACTTCACACACAAGAAAATGATTTACCAAGGGGTGGAGGGGCCTGTCCGTATGAGCAATGGTCCGAAGATCTTTCCCAGTGTGTGTGTGTCCAGGCCATTGCTGGCCTGCACCTGGGTGACCTTAGCCAGGTGAGTGAGGAGGTATTGAAGGGTGAGGCAGTTATGGAGAGGGACTGTAGTGGAGCTTTCGAGGACCAGGCTAACCTCTCTGTCATGGCTACCAGCTACCGCACCATCTGGAAGAGTGATTCAAATAAACATGACACATGCACACACGAAATCCCACACTGAATAAATATGTCTACAATGTCAATTATACAGTCAGATTGTGCCACATGAGAATACTTTGAGTAATGACAATGTATTTTCAATGAGGACAATGATTGTTACTGCAAATAGGACCAGTGTGAACCAGAAATTAAATCATGGAATCCTTTATACACAGGAGAATCCGCTCAAGCATTGCTAACATGCCTCATTGAGCTCATCTGTCTCTCAACACTTGACTCTATTCTCTCAGCACTGACATGTGACTGACCTCAATCACCAGCATACAAGGCTCAGTTTAGGCCTCATGTAATTCTAAAATTACCACCATTTAAGCACTTTTTTTTTCTTCCACTTAGACAAGATCACCAACACACAGCATGTTTTTATGGCTTTTTTTGTGCAGTTACATTCATGCCATTTCCAAATGACTTCACACAATGCTGATTATGATCAGCATTGTGTGAAGTCATTTGGAAATGAAATCAGAGATTCCACTAAAGAAATGATCAGCAGCGTGTGGACAGCTGTGCCTCTGTCCATGAGGATGAGGAAGCACAACCAATATTCATTCAGAATAAATTAGTTTTAAATTAAATGGCCTAAAAATCCAGCGTCTACCACTTTATCGTCCTCATGAGGGTCGCCTAAAAATAATTGCTGGTTAATTCTTTTTGTCTTAATTTCCAAGTTATAATTGTTAGTGGCCCACTGATATTAATGATGGTAAAAGTTTTGGCAGCAGTGCTCATTAATCTAGCACCACTGCTGAATCACTATGGAGGACACACTGTCATCAGCTTAACATGACTCTGTTTGACGCCTGACAACATTCACACGCTGCAGACAGTCAGTGATTTGTTTTCTGTCACGACCGACCGAGACTAGGAGGATGCACAACAGCATCATAGCACTGGTAAAAGCAATTTCGGAGTATGGCTTAAGAAGAAGAAGCCCCCCACAAAAGCTAGACTCTACTGTTAAGAAACCTGAACACTCAGCAGTCCAGGTTTTAGATAAACACTTTGTAGTAACTGGGTAGTGGTGGAGTGTGGTGAGTAAAGTTGTGGCACTTATTCGGAATTCCTTGAGAGTTACACACTGGATTTTTAGTGGAACTATGTGTTCAAAAATACTAGATTTAAAATTTAGATTTACATAAAGAGAACATAATTTTTTTTAGGACTATGGCACTGGCTTTGGATGTTTGAGTCCAAAACTGAGTGTTACATTACTACAGATCATTTTATGTATTGTGTTTTTTTTTTTTTTAATCAATCACCACATTTGTTTACCATGTTTCAACCTGAGTTCCAATAACACTGATTTGCATCAATAAAACCCTGAGCCACATCTGTAAAGAACACATAAGAGTTGAAAACCTGTCCTAATAGGACAAAGGTAATACAAGTGTGAAGCTGGGGCACTTCCCCATAAGGTAGTCTACAGTACCTGCTGACTGTTGCAGGACCTGCTGCTGCAGTGTGACAACAGTTTGGAGGTGAGGGTAGATGCAGGCAGGGATGACGGGTGACGGGAGCTCTCTCAGGTAGTTCAGGACACACTCAGAGAGGTAACCTACATCTTTCTGACACGCTTCACTCTCTGGACCACAAAGAAATACAGCATACAAAGAGATTTAGAGGCAAGATCAGGGAAACTTTCACCAATATAAATCAACCAATTCTTTATTCTAATTTATTCATTTTGGACACTTTCATTACGGTTTAGGAATCCTGAAACTTTTAAGAAGCAGGACTAAGGGGTTCAAACCAGGCCAGACGGGCTAAAGTGGGCAGGAAAAGTGAATGGATTACACATACACATATACATGCTGTTAATATACATATTGTAAGGTTCGGGTAAAAAGGAGCATGTGTACAGTACGGTGCAGTACATACTAAACAATTTATTATCAAATGGATTCACCAGAGCTGAGACTGTACACTGGGCTTTCGGAGCCAGAGGAGCCGACCGTCCTGTACAAGGTCTTGGTGTCCAGACCTGAAAAAGAAAGAAAATGCAACCGCTTTGAAGTTCACAGTCCACAGCTTTACAGAAACCTAGTCTAAACACAAAAGAAAAAACACAGTCCAGAAGAGCAAAGTAGAAACTCAAACAGCAAGAAATGAAGCCAATATGAAATGCATATGGAAGTCAATAAGGCAACTAATAGATCACTCTAATGAGATGAATGACTCTATGCTAATGTTATACAATAACATTTGCAGACACTCAACACAGACATTTTATCACAAGTTGGACAATGTAACAACAACCTGTACATGACAAAGCAGTAACTAATCCAGTGGTCTGTCAAATGCTATAAAATAGAGCCAACCAATGTTCCTATTTCTATTTTTTTTCTTCTTCTTCTTTTATTGTGGAAAACGCGTGTTTCATTTAGTGACTCTGAATGCCAGAGAGCACAGACATTCTAAATTGTCCAAACTAAAATACTGCATTACAAGATTCTTTTCAGCACATTGTTCCGTGAGGGAGAGAAAGATTTTATACAACCTGGGAAAATATTCCTTTTTTTTAACTCTGAATGACTGAAATTCCACACACACACACACACACACACACACACACACACACACACAGGGTCTAGACAGCTTCCATCTAGGAGACAATTCCTTGGGACAGGCCAGTCTCAGTTAGTTGTGAAAGCCACACCATGCAGTCAGAGTGTGTGTGTGCATCAAACATTGGGGAATAGTTCAGTATTTCTGCTACATTACGGTATTTACATTCAAAGGTAGACATCCTGCCGCCCCTCTAACATTGACATGTTTCACTATTTACAAGTGTAAGAAGAATTTCGGTGGGTGTTTCTGACGCTCTGTTCTTAAACTCTGTCTTTAACATAATGTACAAGATAAGTAGTGATTATTTCAACCATTTTTGTATAAAATTTTCATCACAGATATCATTTTCTATTGAAGACCTGAAACTAATGAGTAAGACCATTAAACCCTCAAGAAAATGTTTACTGACATTATACATCAAATACATTTCTCCACAACCAGCAGATTCACCCTTAACTGACACTCACCCTGCAAAAAGGAAGATTACCACCAATCTTATATACATGTGTTTTACAGCTATCGAAAACTTGAACTCCAAGAAAACAACTATTAAAAATGTATAGAGATAAACTTTCTTCATGTCATTAACTGTGTAAATACTGTATACTGTATAAAATGGCACAGTATGTTGTACAATAGAAGCTTAGAGATTAGTATAAAGCATAAACTGCAAATAAGAACAAGTTCTGTACTTTAAACGCATGCAAATGTTATTTGCATGTGTGTTAATGTTGGCATACGTGCACATGTGTGAATATAATCAGTTCTTTTGATAATCAGTTAATCATTTCATTCCTTCAAAATGCCAAATATTCGGTGAACCCCAATCTTTCAATAGACAGATTTTCTGTTTTCTCGGTTTTATTTCACAGTAAACTGAAGTGTACTGTGTGGAAGGAATTTGCCAAGGCATTATGAATTTTTTCACAATTTGTCACCATAACCATATTAAATTAAAATTAAAAAGGGGGGGGGGGAGAATGTCCCACTAACCACTATTTGTTAATAACTTAATGAAGTTCCTCTGACTTAAACCCACACTCCATGTAGAAAAAAACTACATGGAGTCTCTCACCAAATGAGAGTGTGCATGATCTGGTGCTACATCTGTGTGACTGTGTGACTGCACTCACATGTCTATAGATCTACACTTGTGCAACTGCTGGCATGAGAGCAAGAGGCAGATGGTGGGAAGGAGACAGTTGCATGTAGATGAAAGGCGGGGAGGTGGACAGAGAGAGAATCAGTGGGACAGACGGATACGATGGCTGGCTGACATGGATATACCTCTCTTCTCTATGGCTTGGATCAGGCCGATGAGAGCCGGGGGAGCCGTCTCTGGTGGTGTGAACTGCTCACTCAGGTCCAGCACAGAAACAGCTGAAACAACAACACAAATCACTGTTACACTTCTGGCACAAAGCCTCTGAAAGACCCCAGGGGGCTGCAGCACTGACAAGGGAACAGTTAACAAGGAGCAGTTGGAGATATACAGACTGTGCATGTAATATTGTTAGGTACACTGCATATACAATTTGTGAAGAACACTAAATAGTTACAAAGAAGCAAACCTGTTTTTTTGCAAAGTGATATAACGAAAACCTTTCAAATGTAATTAAAACAGAGAGGATCCTGTTTTTGTAGTCTAGAAAGTGTAGTTTATGAGAAAAATGATAGGAAGAATAATAAAACCAGGGGAGCAGATTTGGTAAAAGTACAAACGAATGAAAATAGGCATTACCCTTATGAGTGAAAATAAAAAAAAGTTCACAAATAACTGCTAATGCCAAGCAAAAAACTTTATCTACTTTACAACTCCCTACAGACTAAATCAAACATCTTTTCAGTGCGAAAGAAAAAGGAGAAAGCAAAAGAGAAAAAAAGAGATCCCATTTCCCTCCCTCACTCCCCTCCCCTATTTTGCCTTTTCTTCTCTCCCCTCTTGCTTTCTCTTCTCCCCTCCGTTCTGTCCTGCTCAGTGTTTCACCTTAGCTCTTTGCGTGAGTGGAGCACAATAAAGGATTTAATCAAAACTCCTGAACAAGCAAAAGCCCTGTGGCAGTGCGCCAGACCAGACCAGACCCGACCTGGACGGACGGGCGGCAGGCAGCGCCTCCTATTCGTCCCAAAGCAGAGCTGTGAGCTGGGGTCTGAGGAGGGGGAGGTAGGGGGAAATGCTGGGAGCAGGGAGGGCCTGGCCTGGCCGGGGCTTGGCAGTAGGCGCCTGTTCCTGGCACAGCTCGGCTAAACCGCTGCTGATTATTAATTTGAGGAGTTCAAACAAGAAGCGCCGCGTCAGCACATTCCGTCCCCGTCTTTTACACACACACATGCACATACATACACACACACACACACCCTCTCTGGTTCTTGTTCTCAGTCTCCCTGGATGTCTCCAGCCCTCACTCTCTCACTAACGTGCTCTATCTCATTCTTGCTCTTGCAGGACTTTGTCTCATTGTTTTCCTCTCTCCTGGTCTTTTACTCAAGTTTCATTAAATCTTTCTCTTTCAGCTTTCCTTTTTTTCACCGTCTTTCTCCATCTGTCTGAAACTTAGCCGTGGCCGTGTCTCCTGCTCCATTTCTGTGATGTGCAGTGCAGTTATTATTTTATACATTTTAAAACACCAAACAATACACAATTGGCAATTGCTTTTATCAGCATTTTATCTGATCTGCATTTGCTATCAGCAGGACACCATCAAAATTAGTGTATAATATTATGTGATTTGTTTGCATTTGTTTGGTCAGCACTCCGACCTATGTTTATCAGCACAAGGTCAAGCTGTGGTTGTAGCTCAACTTCGCCATTCTTGTCTCAGTAAACAAGCACCTGCAGGGAAACTATTTATTGAACTATGTATTTGTAATTCCTCTACCATGCTAGAAAAGACAAAATATGTTGCCTAACTCAACTTTATAAGTCAGAAAAAAACACTATGAATGGAATGTCATCGAACAGATGCAGCTGGATTAGCTGATGAGGACATCGGCAGCAGCAGATACAACCACAGCTATTTATGATTTAGTGTTGTTCATGCTCCGAGTTGGTGTCCCAATGAACAGTTTATATAAATTAAACATTTATTAATTTGGCTGTTTTTATTATTTCTTTCATTCAATCAACTGCCAGCACAAAATAAGTACAAAATATCCTCATACAAGAAGGAAAATTAATTGACATATTTTTCCAAGAAGACGATGAATATATACTCACTCCTACAAACATGGTATTTCGCTGTATATTTCTCTCTGCTTGAAAAGAGAACAAGTAAAACTTTGGCTTTCATGCAAAGACGTACGCTTTCTTTTCTCTGGCAAAGCAGTCGGAACTGTCTGGGCACGGGAATGATACGAGACAAGGGAGAGAGCGAGAAAGTGGGGTTGTGGGTAAAGTAGCAGCAACTCCTTAGTCAATTAGAACCACTTCCTTGGCAGACGACAAGCTAAGAGACAGACATATGACTTGAAATGTCCATTCAAGGTAGACAGTGGAAGGGAGGGAGAGAGAGAGAGAGAGAGTGTCAGAGATATAAAAAGGTATTCAAGGTATTGTTGCACTAGTTTTGCACTCACATTTTATCAAGTGTGTCCTGGTGCATTGAAAGTTAGTCTAAATAATGCATGGATTCACAGCCGAGTCTCATGACCTTGTTTTCAAATGTCTTGGAAGAAAAGTCCTAATCAAACCGAGTCATTCAACAACATCTGCCAAAGAGAGATGACTCACAAACCTATGTGCCATGTGTTTGCTGTCCAAACATGAAGTAGAGTGTGTGAAGGTCAGAAGAAAGTTGCAGATCCTGTCTCTAAGGCAAAAGTAGGCTGAACGAAGGAAAGCTATGCAAAGCTAAATATTTGCTCTCTATCTCCTGCATCAGTATGCTTATGTAATATGTAGCTGGCTCTGCGGCATTCTCCCTCTCAGAGCTGTGTGACAGAATGAAGCTTCTCCGTGTGCAGAGATATTGTGTTAATTCATTCACAGGATTTCACGAGTCTAATCAAACCTCAGAGGAATTTTCACTTGCTGTAGATTTGTGCCGATTTTATGTTGATGTCTTATTAAACTGTAGCTATGATATGTAGTTAAACTGCCACTTCTTTTCTAACGTGTTACCTCCTTTATTGGGGGGAAAATAACATTAAAATATTAGGGCATTGATTCACAATTGGAGGGAAATACTTGGCAGATTAACTTTGTATTATGATGACCTGACCTGCTACATTTAGCCGCCCCTGCTAATAATAAGAAAAATACAATCAGGCCAAGTAGAAAACAAAGTATTTTTAGCTTTGTCTACTCAGTGTTCACCAAGTTACTGCAGTAGGAAAATAAATAAATCACTGGTCCAAAATTAACAGAGCCTCACAGGACAGGGAAAACAGGATACAGCACAAACATGAGCTTTCAAATGATAAAACAATCTAGTTTCAAAACCCTGGATTGCAGATAACACTGATAAACAAAAATAAAATCATTTGTGGTAAATTGGCAACTGCTACTTTTAGCTGTTTCTGTTCATCAAGCCTGTAGAAATATTGGGATTCTGCAAGAGAAAACTATTTTTAAAATAACTGACTAAATATTCTAAACACTTTCATTCTAATTGACAACAAATCCCACAAAAGGGAGTCAAATGTGTGGTTCATATTAGCTGTAGCCTGAGTTTTGCCTAATTCAATTTACCATCATCAGTGAAGGGCCGATTCTTACAATTAAAATTCCCACAGAAGAGCTATCTGAGTTTCCTGTATTTAATTGGCCTCCATATGCAAGTATTTAAAGCGAAAATGCAAATAAATCCCTTTATTGGCAAATCTGGGGAACATCTATTAAAGCCCACATAGACCGGAAGCTCCAATTAACGCTGCGTTTGTGTGTGTATCTGCGTCATTACCTCGTTTATGAAACCCTAAAGTTTCAGAACAAACAGTTCAGCCACTGCTGAGAAAATAGTGTTGTATTGTTTTCCTGGGCTCTGCGAAGCGGATCGGCACTTCCTTAATTTGATGTCATCATCAGAAATCCTCACCACTCCTCTCACCACTTTAGCGCCTCCCGGTGCGGGCACTAGTCCGGGCACATCCGGTTGCGTACATTCAACCGCAGAAGAAGAAGAACTACTCTCATTGTAGCTGCTGAGATGCAGAGCATCCACCGTGCCAGAGGGGGAGCTGTGTATCTGAGAGCTGGCCTATCTATTACGTCACTTCCAGGTACCTGGCCAATCACCGGACAGTGGGAAAGCTCTCGTTGGCTGGCCAATCACAACACAGTCCACATTCTGGGGGTGTGGTTTTGGTCTGAAACAGCGCGGCTGACGAGAGCGTCAGTGAGGAGATATTTTGATCGGCTCGTTTGCAGCGATTAGGAGGTTTTTAATCATGAAAACAAGTTAATATATGTAAGTAGACCTCCATAACTAACATATATGTGTGATACAAGCATTCTATGTCACCTTTAAAACATATTTGAACCATGCTGTTAACTCCAAGCATGTGTTCCTTGTGTGCAGTGCTGACAAGGCCAGTTGGTGTCTGGCTCACGGATGGTGTGTAACGGTGTGTATGCTGCTGGTCAGGTTTCAATGCTGCATGTCTTCACTGCATCCAAACTATGTAGACAGGCAATGCATCATAAACAGACACTATGGACTCTTCTGTCATAACATGCTTCAGAGCTACACGTGTACAACTGAGGCCCTGCGACCATGTCAAACATGCATGATCCCCTCCCAATGCTGGACGTGGTCGCATAGGCCTGCCGGCTCCACTCGTGCAAGATATTGATGCAGAAATGTGGTATAAAACATGTAAGGTTGAGATATACTCAGTGTAAAAAAAATAAAAAAATAATAATGTTTCCTCTTAAAAACAGGCCCAGTCTCCACTTTGCATGCTGAAAAATAGATTGATAAAATAACAATATATTACATCAAAACAAACATTTGTGTGGTGTTCTAGAGACTGTTGTTACATGATGCTTTAGTATCATGATCAGGATCTAAGTATTATCATGAGGACATAATGTATATGTTTATGTGCAGTATGCCTGCAAGAAAAGAAGAGGCATTTAAGTGTCATCACACTAGCATTGTCCTGTAGTAAACTGCCAGAATCAGCCTCAGCAAATCTAAGAACAATACCAAACTGTAGATCAGTTTTAAAAAAACTACTTAAAAAAGTCTGAAAACATGCATTCATCTCCAACATTTAGCAAGGAACATACTGAAATCTCAATATTTAACAGAGGAGTCTGGTGGATTTAAAGAAAGCCAAATCACAACCCGTATTTCAGTTCAGTGACTGTTGCGCTCGTCATGCAGGAAGAACAAATGGGTGAACAAATCTTTTTAATGAACGGATTCTAATGATTCAGTACAATGAAAATAACTGCTTTTCCCATCAATGTGCACTATAAGGGAGAGCTGGAGATTTGCGCTTTGGATGAAACAGACCCTGCTTCTGTAAAACAAGTCTACAAGAAATAACTAACCCACTCTTCGTTAAACTGAAAACTTCAATTTAAAGATCTGGCCCATTTCAAATTTACACAAATTATGTTCAAAGCTAAAAGCCAAACTATTACCATCAATATCCAAAGGTTTCAACTGAGGGAAAAATCTGAATAATGTGCTTTAAATATGGACATCATTGAATAAGTTTAAACAGCTGTTCAGAAACAACAAACTGAATGGATATATAATGGAACATGGTGTTTAGATGATCTCACTATGAATGTTTCTCTCTTATCGTACTTGTTACCCGATTTTTTTGAGTAGTTTAAATAATTATACAACAGGAAGGTTCACAATGTTTGCCATTTAAGTTAAGTAAATAGAGGGTAGGGCTAGATAAGGTTTTTCCTACTCCTTACAGACACAGAACAATGAGGGTATTTTATTTCCTTTTCAGCTTAGTTAGAGCTCTTCATTTTGGTTTCTAAGGCTTTTTTTTTTTTTAATTTGTCCAAAAACATCAATTCATTCATACACTCATGATTTGTAATTATCAACACTAAATGCTCTACTGTTATCGTTCTGCTGAATCAAAGATGGCCACTTTGTTCCACCCCTGCTTTCAACAAGCAACCGTACAATCTGTACTTGAGTTGGTGGTTTGCTCAAACGATTAATATTTCATTAAGAATACTTCATGCCTAAATGCGTTGCGCTCTGAAAAGCTCCAGGGATAACATTTTCTACAGCTCCATAAATTATTACATGCTAAAGTTTTGGTAAAAGTCCAAGAGAATAATGCAACTGTCAGAAGAGAAACCAATTACAGCTGGTTCCTATATTTGCAGTTGGCTGTGGCCTCGGCTTACACTCATCTCCCACCCTTTCCAGCCTCTCCATATCTCCTTCCCATTCTCTTTCGGTAGTGCTCAGCCGCTCTCTCACCCCTCCCAGCCCCTCCATGGGTTCTTTGAAAGTGTTTTCCTGGTAAGGCACAGGGAGCGGAGAGTGAGTGGAGGCCTCTCCTTTCTGAGAACTGGCCCTGCTAACATGGTTTATTGCTGCCCAGAGACAGTATCAGACGTGTATGTGAATCAGGGAGGGAGGACGGGAGGGGGTGGGGGGCAGGCGGGTAGAGGGGAGGGGCAGCAATGAGAGAGGGAATACGAAGGGAGGAGTTTGCAAAAATGCCAAGCCATGGTTCACTTCAGCAGGCAGTTAAAGTGAGGCCAAAGAGAGGAGAGACCGAAATGAGGGAAGGGGGAAAAAAAAACAAAAAAACTCTGGGTTTTTGTACAATTATTTCTGCTGCAAGTTGAGTAAGGTTTTGCAATTGTATCTGGAGAGCGAAAATTATTTTTGGTCCAACTTTGCAGAAAACAACGCCTAAAACACACAGAACAGAAACCCAAGAACAAAATAGAACTCTTTCATTTTTCACTATTGGAACATTTTTTATGAACTTAAGCAGCTGCGTTGTTCGTCGACATACTGCAGTGACCAGATTTCTGAAATACAAACGAGAAACACGATTTACTTAAAATCAGTGTGAGATTAAGAAAAACACGGTTAACCGTAATGTTTCTGCCTGTAGTGCTAGTTCACAGCACAGAGGTTTATTTCTGTTTTTAAAATTATTAAATCAAACTAAACCTGAAAATAAGACTAGTCTAAATACACAATCTCCCACTACTCCGACACTACAGAGCTGGTACTTGCGCACACACACACAAAAAAAAGAAAAAAGGAAAAATGTTCCAGTCTTGGTTCAAATGTATTGTTGGGGGTTGAGTAGAAATCTGATAACCAGGCAGCTGCATGTAAATGTGGGTTTTACAGCCACCAGGTTGCTGCATAAAAACTGATTTTTACTTTTTTACTTTATGCATTTCATCTACTATTGTGCTTTTTGTGCTGGTGTTTCAAAAAGCAGTCACCTCACAGGCTTACTTTCTCTTTTCTTCTGAGGGCAAATACACTGCTAAGATTTGTGTTTGTGGGTTCTGACATCACACGTGTTTACCCAAGTTTAGCTATACGTGAAAGGATGGACACTTGGATTTAACACCTACCCTGACCACCAGAACACGGTGCTGCACCTTGATACCAAATATTACGATCCCTGTGAATAGTAAATGGGCCACACTAACAATAGATCTATTCACACCTTCGGGGAAATGAAGATGATATTTGTAAAATAACCCCGCCCCCCCATCCCACTTCTCACCTCACTTCCCACTCATCTCTCTTGCTTCTTCTACCCCTTTTCTTTCCAAATCAGACAGTAACGCCTGCTGCCCAACTGGTTTGTCTCAGTGCCTGTCAAATCAAGAGAACTGTTGTTCTTCTCACCTGCTCCTGCTGGAGAAAGTTAAAGGAGTGGCCATGTGCACAATCTCTTCACTCTTCATGTTTTTATTTCATTGCTTAGATTATTTGATAAGAACTCTGGACACCGTATTATCTACATTTGTGCTGCGACTATGATATCCCCTGTTTTTAGGACTTTTAAGAGAAAAAAAAATACTGTGAAATGAATTCCAACTAATGAATTTGAATGAGGCCCAGTGTACTTTGTTGTACTCGATGAATAGCCAGTTGGCTCAACCAGAGGTAATTCAGAGTTCACAGCCTACGTGCTCAGAGTGGTACTTAGCCCATTTGTCATAAAAAAGCACAGGGGATTTGCAGAGAATACGGTCTTTGACAGAAGACAAATGCATGCTTTTAGATGAAAAATAATATAAAAAAATTTTATTTATCTGTTTTGGCCCTGTGCATCTTAGCCTCTGGCATCCCATAGAAGGAAGCAATAAATTAACCACCTGAAGCCAAAAGCAAATGAGGAGAAATCATGGAAATCTTGGTAGAGTAGAAGATCTTTGCTAACAAATCATAGTTTTGACTCGGAGGTGAGCTTGCTTAAGTCGCCCAATCCATGCCATGTCAATGTTTGACTTGGACACTGTCGTAGCTGAAAGCAGGCACTTACCACCATGAATAAATATCAGACATGCCCGGAGTCACAGGAGTGAAGAGAGGTGTGAAAGAACAGAGCACTTATCTCTCAGGGGAAAAAATGCAAAACTCTCCATTTGCACAAAATACGAACACACCTATCGAAACATTAGTCTCTGTTCAAATGTCAGGGAACTGTTTTTTGTGCCAAAAAATGCCATTAATATCTTTCTTTTTTGGATTTAACAAAGAAATCAGTCTTCGCAGCCCCTCCTGTGGGGAGTCGATAACGTCACGACGAAGGAGCTGCACGTATTTTTGTGCAGATTAGACCAGATACAAATGACTGAGCTGGCTGCAAAGAGCCGAGGCTTATGACATTAATTAAAAAGGGACATTGTTAGTTATTTGGAATTATTTATCCATTATTTACTCAACGAATCACCATTAAAAATTCAATATTCAGTTGGGATCATCAGCGCAATGAGTTGAGATTGTGCAAAAATATTGATTGAAGTTTAATTGTTTTACAACAACAAAAGAAGTTAGTATACCTCTTGAAATTAGACATTCAGTTTCTTCCTGAAAGAAATAAAAAATAAAATGAAAAAAATTTATTTTCAAAAAAACGGGGGAAAGCTGGACGGAGGCCAACGCAGCTGTGCACTGCCTCTAACCCGAGAAACTGGACATACGAGAAAGATGTAATTTCCTCCTTCCTTCCCCTTGCTTTTGCTCCGGGTTGTCGTGGCAACTGTGGCAAGGAATCTCATCTACCTTTCGATCTGTGCTAGGCAGATTGTGCGTGGTATCGTCGACATTCACGTATGGTGGAGGAAAAATAAAACATTTAACTAGTACTAAAAACGGCAGAGAAAAGTTGAATTACGTTTAAATTACGACATATTTGGGCGGTTCTGAATTTTGGTTTCTTGAGTTTTCATACATGTTCAGGTCACCAAAGATGCTACCGTTTGGGGAGAACAGGAAGAAAAGTAGAAAAATAACAATCAGAGGGGGAAAAAAATAGGACCTTTACACCACTCTATGCATGGGCTGTAAAAATATCACCGCACCTCAGACATAAAGACAGGTGCAGATGCGGAAATGAAGCACAATGTGACCATACTGAATATACATATTGAAAATATGCAACCGACTAGGAAAATGGATAAAGACAACTGAGAAGATTTTCTTTTAAAAAGAAATGCACAGTACATGTTCTGTACAATAACTCATTGGTCATTATCAATATCATAATATAATTTTCATTACAATACGATTCTGGTTTCTCATAGAAAACTTCAATTATAAAATTAAAAGTTTTTGTGCCGTGAGCTTATTATAAACTTTATAATAATATATTGAAAATGACAGCGCTACAGTGCGTCTTCACAGTGAATATCGGGGGAAGCGTGAGAGCATTGGTGCAGCAGAACATCATCATCAGCTTTTCATTTTGGCACATAGGAGACGTGCCTCACGTATGTGACCCGTGCTGCTCTTTCTGTGAACAGTGCTCTCTCCTAGTTTTTCTGTGAGCTGCGTGAACTTTACAGCAAAATACAGAGTGGATATTATCATTCACCACACATGTCGATGTCTGTATCTGCTCACAGACACGACGCGCTCCGTACCCATTTCACAGTCAAAGCACTCCAGTGTTTGAGATCCCGGAATGCATTCATTTTTCAACAAAGCTTGTACTGTAAAATATTAGGAGGACCGATGGATACATAGACGGCATCATAGGAATGAGTTCATAACAATGGAGGATGGACAGTCATTTAAATTGTATTATGTAATGTAAAACAGAAGCAGCTCTGCTGTAGGCACACGCCGTGTTTGGACAACAGGTGAGTGAAACTCAGCAGATCAGTGACGTAGCCGTCATGCACCGCAAACGCAACCAGTTCAGCCCCAACCAAGTGGACAGATATCTTCTACTTAAAACATCCTTACCTTGAGAGGATTCTGGTCTGGGAGGAGCAGGTAGTGGTCGCTGGGACCTTGGTTGACTCGATGGGAGAGTCATCTTGACAGGGCCCACATATTCGACATAAGTCCCTGGGAAGTCTCCTCTCTGCCTGGTACGCTCGTTGTACCCGAAGAGCCAGCCCAGGCACTCTGGTTGCTCCTCACAGCCCTCCTGGTAGTTCTCCATGGACAACAGAGTGGCCTTGCTGACTGTGAGAAGATCACCAGGATGCAAGTCCAAGTCCTCTTCCTGGTCCTTGGTAAATGCATAGAGAGCACGGTACTGAAAATCCTCTGCCGCCATTTTGTTATGGAGACAAAAGTCAAAATGGCCTCTAAAAAGAGGATTAGATGGTGCAGCCTAAGTGCCACTGCAACAACAGGCTAACAAAAATCCTCCTCAGAACCGGAAAGGCTGTTGAGACTAAATTCTGGTGTTGGAGGTAAGTTTGTTGTGGGGGAAGGGGTAGGGGAATAATGGGAGGAGGAGGAGGAGTCACCCGAAGCTTAGGAGCATTTTCAAAAGTGGACAAGATGGCGTTCTGCTGTTATGTCTATGGCTGCAGCAGTTTCAGACCTGACCGGTGTTGGTGGACTGGTGCAATTTCCTCAGCTTGATTCCTCGGTTGAGCCAGATGATGGAGCAGAGGGAGAGCATTGGCAACATGCTCTTTCAAGCAGCGAAAACCTGCTGGCTTGGTGCTGTTGGAAGAGACGGGAAAAAGACTTTGCTAGTTGAAGGCCCCGTGTTGCTGGCTCTCTGCGGAGAAATCAAGCGGTCGGATTGGGAGACGAGCAGCAGAGTGGGATGGTCTTTAATCCTCTTCCGTTCTCTCTGGCTCCCACATGTTCTGGACGGGGTTTCGACCGACCTGCACAACATAAAAACACAAAAAAATATTACAATTTAGTCTGGGAAAAAAAACAATAATAAAACCAAAACTGTGAAAAATGAGTGATTCGTCATAAGTTCTCTTTGATAAATAGCCACAAGTAAAGCGCCCATATCTATGTGAAACAAAGCTCAAAGCGGTGCAAAATGGCGAACTGCAGCAGCTCGGTGCATTTGTGCAGTCTTCGGTTAGGACGGAGAGATCGGATGATGCTGCTGCGTCATAACCAACAGCACACTGGGTCCCTGGACAGGAGCCTCCATTCCCTCCATTCTACATTCACACCCTCAAAGCCTTAACTGACGCATCACAGGGACAGGAAGTTTTTCTTGTGAAATTGATGTCCCTTCAACTTACAAAAACATTAGCGATTAACAGTACTGGAAGAATTTTAAGGATATATTTTCATGTGTGCATGCATAGGAAACTAAGACCTGCACCACTGCTGTAGGGCAACCATAATTTACTCAAACATGCAGAACCTTTTTTTTTAAAAGTTCTCTCTGCATGAGAGAAAAAAAGGCAGCTCTGTGTTGCCTCGGAAATATTTCGGGCTTCATTCTGTCAAAAACCTAAATCATAGTGTGCTAAGATTTTTTTGCATGAGAAAACCAAATGCACAGTCAACTGAAAAGAACAAAGACGAGCACAACATCATACAAACAACACTTGAATTTAAATAAAATAACACTCCTACTCAATCATATCATGGTGCTCGCATACAGCAAAAGGTCAATGGTGAGGAGTGACGGAACCGCATCAAATTTGATGAAGATGATAGGCCCAGTAAAAGGCGAAGCAAAAGTACGCGAATGTGCCTGGATAACGGCAACATTTCGATTCCAAAAGAATGAATTTTATCGCCCAGTAAAAATTCATCAGACACTCGATACAGAAAACACAAAAATCTAAATTTCTAGATTATGATGTCCATGGTGAGATATGGAAAGTTTGTTAATCTGGTTTTCATCTGAGATTTAAGAAAGGAATATACAGTGCATAACTGGCGCAAGAGACAGGGAGCGATCAAAGGAGAGATTAGGTTTTCCAGATTAAGTACGACATCTGTGGTCTGTGGCCCAAACCGAGGACAAGTGTAACGTTAACCTCTCTGGACGGGATCAAATTATGTCAGTGACCGGACGAAGCAGGTAGATGGGGAGGCGAAGTTTTGGTTTTCTATGTCAGGAGTAAGAAGCTATTTGGGGCAATTTCCTAAAATGTCCAAATCCAAATAACCAAAGGCCTGGTTTGTGAGGCCTGATGTTGTGCAATCACTTCAAAAACATATCTGAATGCACAGTGCTTTCAGTGATGCATTGCAGATGCTTAAATAAAAACAGGTAAAAGCTGAACCAAAATGAACATACACCTCCGTTTTGCATCTCTGAATACTTAAGTGCATGCTTTCGAAATCCAAGTCTAGATTATTCTCTCTCCGTCCACCACATTCAGAAAGCGAGCAAACATTCACTGCAGACCTCCGTACGTAAGAATATCTTCTTTTTACAAAAACAAGATTTAAGAGTTATCATGACAACAGAATGCAGCAGAGTACAACACTCACCCCACTTTTGGTTTAGAGAGAAGCCCGACAGGCTAAGCCAGACGCTCAGTCCAACATCCTTCGAGTCGAGAAGCAAGAGGTGCCAGGCTAGACACGTGGCACTGGCATACCCAACCACAGCCCGCAATCCTCACACCACCATGCCCACCCCCCCCAACCCTAAACCCCCCCTCCTTCCTCTCTCCACCTGCCACCCCCCTCCAAAAAAACACACAGAGTCCTGCCTCCAACTGACAACCCCCATCCTCGGCAAGCAAAAAGGCTCAGTCCTTATTCTCCAGTTGCAATGTTTGATTTGTTTACAGTCAGAGCATCGGAGCAGAAAAGAAGTAAAAACAAGATGAAGACGATGTAGAACAAAAAACTGTGCGCGGGGAGTGCTCTTTTTCTGTAATCCTTCTTTATTATTTAGTACTAAAGCAGAAAAAGTCCTACGAGGTGAGTGTAGAGTCGTCTCTGTTATGGTCCTGGTCTGATAGTGCTGTGGTAGCTCACAGCTCAGAGAAGCAGCAGCTGGAAAGCTCAGTCTCAATGGATCCATCCCTTTTTTTGAAAGATTTCTTTTTTTATTCTGTCAGAGCAGACAGCAACAGAAAGCAGTGAAAAATCAGTGAGACTGAGAGAGACAGAGCACTATCAGCAGAGTCCAAGCGGCTGAGTGAGACCACAGGAAAATAATTAATGAATAGGCAGCAAGCAACTCACTGTTGCTAGAGAGAGGGAAAGATGACTGTGCACTCTGATTGGCTGCTGCTCTGGCCATGTGCTCCTCAGTCACCACAGAAGCCGGGCAAATCAAGGAAATGTTCTAATATTAGAAAATGTATCTAGGCAGTGATCAAACATCTCCACCGTTTCCCACACACTTGACTATTTTCATTTGTGTCACTTTGGTCATTCTTTATCACCTTTGATGAAATTGTGGGTTAAAGTAAATGAAACTAAAAGAGGACGATGATGATGATGATGATGATGAAAAACATGACATGTAAAAATGGAAGGCTGGAGCCAATCCCATGAGTCACGTAACACTCAGGCAGTGCAGTGGCATGACATGATGTATTTGGGGTTTTTTGTACAAAAAGAGAAAAATGTGTTGAATCTTTTTTAAAAAAGAAATAGGAACATTATAAAAAAAACTCAAAACTCTTTCTTGGGTAAATAACTATTATTTATTTATGGATTGATTTTAAAACATGAAGGTAGGTAGTTTTGGTGGTAAATGAAAATCGATTAATTGGTTGGTTGTTTTTTTAAAAAAAAGGAAAAACAATGATTCTCTATGTCAATTTGTTGCATTTCTGTTTTATATAGAGTATTAAAAACACTAATATTTTTCAGTAAATGAACAGTATATAATGTATGTAACAATAGATATGAACAATAACCAGAAAATAAAGTGATAAACTGCTGATGGATAAAAAAAAACAACAAATACTAAATATTCTCTGTCCAAAGAATTTAAAGTACTGAACCTTGCAGACCAAGGTGCTTCAGCTTCACTACATCTTATTCATGCAAATAGTACAGTAGTAGTAGATAAAAAAACAAAAATAGAAAAAATATAGAGATATTTAGGTGACACCTTCAATAGTATAAATTATATGTAATTGGAACCTGGAGTGCAGGGCTTTCACATGTAAACGTTACATGAACTTAAATAAACGTGAATCATACTAGTCCTAGGTGAATATCTCTATGTCATTATTATAACAGATGTTTAGACATGGTGGCGACATGAACGTAGTTATTCAGAACTGCAGAAGGGAAAAAAAAAAACCATGATGTGTCTTTAACACATCTCAGACAAAAGCTAAGTGTTTTGAGTTGCTGCTCCATTGTAGAGACATGCAGAGTGCCTTTTGCCCTACAGCTCTCTTAATCACTTCAGTTTCAGTTCAAGTAGCTTCACTGACATTACCAAAAAATTATGTTGCTGCGGAATCACAATTTCATTTTACATTTCTCCAATTATACATTAGACTTACATACATTAGTATGCGCATCTCTGACCTGACCCAGGACTTTACCATTCCAAACCGTACCACACTGTACCACACTGTACCAAACTGAAAATGGCAATTCTCAACTGGAACGCAGTGGACTGGAGAGTGACATCGCACCCAGTTCTGAGTTCTAATGTAATTACATTCACTTTTTTACAGTGTATATGGTCTATCGGTACAACATATTCTGGTAGTGGCATGAACATTATATAAAATTACATTACTTTACAAACATATTTTGAACCTCTGCAGTCCCTTGGACAAAACTGTTCTTGCAACATTTTTCGGCACTATAGATAATTTAAAAAAATAACAGGTCCAATAATATGAGATTCCACACAACAAAACTGAACTTCAACCTTCATACTAGCAACATTTTGGAGGCTGCTTCTCTTCTCTGTAATATCCTAAATCGTTACATTATGTAAACCAGGAATTCAAATACAGCAATTGAAAGCATTTACTGGGAGGAAAAAAAACAAAAACAATAGATGCATTTCTTGAGTCAATACTGATATCTATGATTGATAATATGTCATATATCATATGTACCTACACAAAACCTTAATACACATGTGCAACAATCTACTGTAAATTTATCGTCAGGAAACGAACACAAGTTTCTCTACAGACTCAGGCAGGTGTTAAACTTCAATTATGTTTGACCCCTACCATAGCATCAGTCACTGAGACTTTCTCAGAATTATCAGTATTATCAGTCACATTTATTTAGGTCAGTGTAAAATTCTGTGAACTCATAATTTCTGCTAAATCGTCAAAGGTCTGAAGGGGAACATGCCACGGCAAATCCAGGCCTCATATCAGCAGCGGTTCTCCCTACAGCTGTGTGTGATCATTTTTCAACAAGAGCTGAAGGGTTAATGTGTTTAAGCATGTAGTCTTAGCTTCGTACTTTTTTATAAAGGGATAAAAAATGCTGGGCTAAACACTGCTGTATGTCTCAGAGACTCAGTTTAGGGATTTTTGTGATCCAAAGTTTTCTGTTGTCCTTAAATGACATTTACAGAGGCAAATAAAAACAGTGACCAAACTTCAGATGTTTACACTATGGTCACACTTATTTCTTTAAAGCTTTTCATATGTGTTGGCCCTTTACAGCCCTGCTGATGAGGAGTTGACTACAGAGCCACCACGCATGCAGCCTGGCCTCGGGCCATCTGTCCACATGGAACTGAAAAATCTACTGCGCCACAGACGGGGAGGACAGGCCAACAACATAGAAGCTTGCAAGGAGTTGTTTTTTTCAGCCTCCAACTCAAGCGTCTGCATTTTATTTTAATTACGCTACCATGAATTCTGTCCATCCTTGGTAGCGCTAAAAGTTTGCTTTACTAAACAGAAACAGCTGCTCTGCAGATTATGCAGCACTAAGACGACACTGTTCTGAAAAAGTCAACTGTGTCACAAGGCTCAACAGTGAAAGATGACTTCAGTATTTATTAAACACCTCTGCAGGTTTAGAACACTAGTCTAAATCCATGTTAAGCCATTATGACTAAACACAAATACAAACAGACAAATTTCATCGAATCTGACAAATCTCCAAACTCTGCACCAGCTGATAATACCAGAAGCCTTTTTTTGCTGCGTAGTTCACATAGCAAGACACAGATAGCATCTTTCAAATAGTTTAACTGGGTGAATCATTAAAATTAAGTATTAAAGCAAATCAATTTTGTTTGTCAATGAATAGGGACAAGACTGAGAAAACGAATTACTTCTAAGGAGGATAAAAAACGGTCTACATACACCTGTTTCCGGTGTTTGATTGAGGGCAGCATAACCAACTAAAAAGTTAAAGGGGATTTTTGATTAAATTGGTGGGTCAGATAAGGACAACACAAATCTTAACAGAATTTTTCAAAATTCAATAAAGACGATGTGCATTTCCAACTAATAGTGGGTGTTAGGTAACCGACATAAGCAGTAAATGGCACAAAAGTCCGAGTCACCATAGAGGAACCTGACTATTTAAATAAAGAGCACCGAGCCAGATCAAAAGAGTGAGGAAAGGGCTTTTTGTTGCTGCTCCCCATCACCGATTGTGGGATTGAAGGAAACCGACTGCTGTGAGAATCAGAGTGGCCTTGGCAAAGGTTTTGAGTGCTTTGTAAAGATATTATTTAAGATTCTTGTTTTCCATTTTTACGTTTACTAATAAAAATGCAGATTTCAGTGTGTTGCAGCCATTATTAGTAGACTTTATTTTCAGTCAGGATAATTATGACAGGCTAAAGGCTCATATCATCCCAAATCGAATGTTGCATCACCCTAAATTCAGTACTAAAAAGAGAGGGGGGTCTCCACATTGTTGAGTTGCTTGTCTAATTATGCATTTCCATTTAACTGTTTGGTGCATGTATGCATAACACTCAACACACACCAAACATGTCAGGCCTTCAGCAATGTTGGGCCTTCACACACTACATGTCAGCAGTCAATGTGAAGGCACCGATAGTGTAACACAATCTAGCAGTGTTGTGCACAGGCATAAGCCAGAGACTGCTTTATGACTCTTGCAGTACACATCTAAAGCAAACATAACAACAAAAACAACTCTTAAATATGTAGTCTTGATTTAAAAAAACATTGGGAATTAAGTCTACAACTTTATCTCAAGTCCCATGTGTCATATATGTCAATATTGAAAATTATTATTCTAAATAAAAATAATAAAAAAGTACACTTTGAGAGTTGAAGAGACTAACATGGTCTTTTCAGTCACTTAACGGGAGACACACGTCAACTGTCGACGAGCGCTGAGCAACATGCAGCTAAGAATACAAACTACACGTTAGCGTGTTTAATGGAGCAAATAAAGCGAACAAAACGGGACACAAACTTGAGTATAAAAGTTAAAACGAAGGCCGAGTGGACAGCGTGGAGCTGCGTGCGGAGAGCACACTTCCACCAGGCGCTTCCACCATTTTCCAGTACAGTGGCCGTCGCTGCCTCGCTGTACTGGAAATAATGTGCAGTAAGTTGGAAAAACTCACCCGCGTATATTTTCTTGACTCTTCGCACTTTTTCGGCTGCGGCGCTTTAACGTTTCCAGGTGGCAGATGAGCGTCCGTGTGTGCGGCTTGACTGCGGACCGTAGCTCCTCGGTGTGCACTGAACTTCCAGTAAACGGTCCACGGTCCACTTCTTATGTCGCTTCCCTTCTCGCTCTTTCTTTCTTCCCCCTTTTTCCCCCCGTTCTCCAGCTCCACTACACAGCCATTTTCCAGCTCAGCACGGCGCAGGGAAGGAGGGTGCGTGGGAACTAATATGAAGAGGGCGGACAGAGCCGAAGTCTGCCGGTGAAGCCCGAACGATCAGTGGGGGAGGAGGGAGGGAGGGAGGGACATTTGACATAAACATTTGCTTTTCCATCACATTTCATTTACTTTTGACTGATTTCAGCATTAGTTTCAGCAACAATAACGTTTAAATTTCAATAACCATTCCAAATCTGTCCAAATGCCAGTCCCTAAAAGGGATACTTGTAAGTATCTTACCAGAAAATGACTTTGGTAGAAGTTGAAGTCACTTTTTATAATATTATAATATTTTTATAATTTTATAATATTAGTAAAAAGTCTGAAAGTATATGAAATTTTCTGTATCAAAAGTAATTTTCTAATATAAAATGTAAAAGTATTACTAGTAAGAGTTAATTGTCAACTGTCACGTTCAACTGATTGAATTGAACCCACAACGGGTTCAATTCCTGACTCTGCTAGTCTATATGTGTCCTTGCTTGAGCAAGACACTTGACCCCATGTTGCAGTGTGTGAATGGCTATGAAAGATCGTCAAGACTAGAAAAGTGCTATTTAAATACAGGTAATTTTTTTTATTTGGCAGTAATGAGTAACGAAGATAGTTAGAGGAAATGTTGTGTAGTAAAAGTACACAATTTATTTATTCACTGTCCAGCTACATCCCCTCCACAGAGCTGGCCTTCTTCACCAGCTTGTTGGTGTCACAAGACGATCGACACCACCTCAGGTTGGTAAAACATGTGTAGCAGTCTGAGCCTCCTCATAAAGAACAACCTGGTCTGTCTCATCCTGTAGAGGGCCTCAGTGTTATTTGACCAGTCAAGTTTATTGTTGAGATGCACGCCCAGGAACTTGTAACTGTCCACCATTCCTTTATTTGACTCTTTTATTCATTATTTGTGTTTCCGTAAAACACGTTGTAATGGTTTTGAAGTGTACTGTGGGCTGTGGGAGGAAACTGGAGAACCCGGAGAAAACCCACACACACACAGGGAGAACATGTAAACTCTATGTAGAAGGACCCTTGTTCCGACCAGGTTGCAAAGCCGGGTCAGGCAAAATAACCTTATATATAAATATGTATATGTATATAATAAGATTGGAAGATCAATGGCCATTTTTCAACTGCATGTCACCTGCAAAGGGATGGCAGACATAACTCTCCATATTTACATATGTGTTATACTGATATTCAATAATATGGTCTGTGCCTTTTAAATAAACATGACATAAATAAAATAAATTATCACTATGGTAGAACATATAAGGATTCTGATTGCTGTGTGAGATGACACAGATGACACAAACACGTTGTCGTCCTGGATGTTTGAGTCCTCTGCAATTCATTTATTTCAAGCACTGTGAAGACAATACAAAAACAGACAATCTTGTACTGGTCGGAACCAGATACCTACATGGTAAGAATTTCACGGGTTAAGAAAGCCACAACTTCAACACACAACTATGCTAAAAACAAGTGTGGCAAACGTTGAGAATGACATGAACTATGTGACACTCACTCAAACACACACAAACAGGCAAAATAAGTTTCCTGTGATGCTTCAGTTCGATGTGTGATTAACGCTAGTATGAGATGATGGTGCTGCAAGAGATACGTTTTGGTGTTGATGCAGAACAAACATTAAAACATTTAATTTGTTGTACATATATGGAGTATATTGCAGAAATTCAATGGAAAATACCAGGGAGACCTGTTTTTCTTTTTACCCAAAATACAGTGAACTAATGTCCATTTACTGTACTAATGTGAACAGTAACCATTATCATAATCATACGCCTAGAAATCCCTGTACTCAAGTTTCCTCTGCATTACACAAAGATGTGTGCCATCATTAAACCTCAAACATGACACCTTACTTCTGTGTCACAAATTACTATGAAATAAGACTGTAAGCATCTTTATTGTTGTTGCTGATTCAGTCAGTTCCTGAATGAATGTTTGGGGTTTTTTTTAAAAAAAGGAACAAAAAATAAAAAGGAAACCCAAATCCCTTATGTTGATATCTGCTTCCTCACTTACAAGAACAAGACTGATCAGATGAGGCTAATAACATCAATCTCAAAAAATAAATTCCCTAAAATGTGCAATAAAATTGTGGGGGAAATTATACTAGAAGTTGAATCATGCACATCAAGGTTGATACAAACAAGAGATTAAGACCATGCCACTTCATTGGCATTGCACATTATTACAGTCATCTATCCCTACAAGGTCACTTTCAGAACACCACCACCTACAGCTGCTATAAGGTCCACCGTTGTTTATACAATATACATCAACAGCATAGGTTATTAGTACTGCAACAAGACTGTTTCCATATCAAAATATACAAAAAAAGGAGATTATCACCTGGATTAATTCCTGGCTTCCATTGAGGGCTTCTGAATGAATTCACTTGTTATGTTTTTCATTATAATTTAACAAAAACAACATGACAAGTCCACACAAATATTGTTGCTAAATCGTAAACATTCATTCTTAACACACATTTTTTAAAAAAACAAAAAAAAACAGCCATGGGAGCCATTTTGTTTGTTGAAACCACTGTACTCTCCGACCCCTTTCTGTCCCCCATTTTTCCTTTCACCCCAACTCGTCGAGGGAGATGGCTGCACATCTTTGAGTCTGGGTCTGTCAGATGTTTCTTCCTGTTAAGAATATTTTCTCTCCACTGTTGTCTAGCACTGGCTCATTGTGTCAACTGTTGGCTTTCATTTCTCTCTGAGATATTGTAAAGGTTTCTGCCTTATGTACGGTGCCTTGAGATAACGTATGATGTGATTTGGCGCTATACAAGCAAAATTGAAGTGTACAGTATTTGGATGCCACAGGGTAAGAGATCATCTGTTTTACGGTTACTGGACAGAGGCTTCATTCAACGTAAAATGGCAACAGGCCTTGTGTGTTGGTCAGGTTATGCAAGAGGAGAGTCAATCATGATGCATTTTCTCCCAAACAGGATAGACAGCAAGTAGCAGTTAAGCCATACATGCATTAAGTTTATTTATGTACCACTACAGTATCTCTTTTAAATGGATCAAATGTCTGCTTTGGCACTTGCTAAATATTATGATGTTCATATCTTGTTCTTTTAAATATTTATGTCAAGTTTGTTTTCAGGATCCATGAGTACAAATGTTTACCACCACAGACTGGATGTCTTTTTTTTTTTAAATACTACAATACAGTATGCTGGAGGACTTTCAAAGACTCAGTGTGAACACCTGCTTTCCAGAGAGGCAGTGCGGTAAAGAATAACGACATATTGACAGATGTAAACTTCTCTTTGATGCACCATGTATGAAATCCCACTGAGAAGTTGTTGCGTGGCTTTTTCGTTTGTGCAAACTCCTGAAATAAGAACAGATGAAACATCCAAAGGCATTTTCAACAACTGAAAAAACATAGTGAGCATAAAAAAAATCATAAATAAGTTTCTTCAATTGAAACAAAAACTATTTACATAATTCATCAGTTACTGGTGCCACAGTGATTTGAGAATCAAAAGAGAAAACAAGCAACTAGGAAGTAAACACAGTTTGGCAGTCATTGTTCTGTTAACAGTGTTGCAGGATGCATACATTTACTGAGAACCAGCAAAAAAAAACAAAAAACTTTGATTTGAATTTGTTCTTCTGTCTTCAAGCAGTTGCTTCTGATGTTTTTAATCACAGTTTTCTGGACACAAGGTTTTCAGACTTAGGTACAGTAGTAGGTCATAGACATGGCCCACCATCTCTGGCAAAGTGAAAAACTAAAACCCCCTGTCTTTTGGCTTGGCTTTCTGTTGTGCTGTTGTACCCTGTGATCGTCTTCCTTCCAGCTTCTCACCGGATTCAGCCGGGGCTGAGTTGATCCAGGAAGCCTTGAATGCTTTCGGTGGTGTGACAGGAAACGCTATGCTTGGTGTCACCTCCGTCTCCTCCAAGTCGTCAAAATTCACTTCCTGCACAGCCTCCTGTTTCTTGAAAGAGTCCCTGCGCTCGGACAGAGCCAGCTTCCTCATCACCACCACTTCCTTGGAGTGATGGCTGCCTCCACGATGTTGTGGTGACGCAGTAGAACGATGATGCTCGCCTCCACTCGCTGTGTCTTGGTGGCCTCTCTGTCCTCCAATGTAAAGCCCCTGACGACCGTGCTCACCCACACAGACAAATCCGGTGGTGGTGTCTCCCTCCAAGTCTTCCAGCCCCTCCCTCTCAGACAATGGCACCTCCATGGTGTGGCGGCGAGTGCTGTAGGCCTTCCTTTCTGCGTGGTACCCTCCAGTCATCTTGTCTCCTGTCAGCTTCTCTGCTGACTGTACCCTTTTGAGGAGGGGTGACCGTGGTGGTTCTGCACTTCGGGGACGCACCGAGTGGCGTGCAATCGTGGGAGGGGATAATGTTTTGCCATGGAAACCCTGAAGGGACTTGGGGTGACTGGGGAGGCAGGATGGAGAACACTGGGGGGAGAGTGGCTGGGGAGGTGGGATGCAGGCCAGCGGTGAAGGAGGAATACTGCTAGTGGACTTGCAGCGGCCAGCTTTGCTGTAGCGACCCAGAACGTGTAGGGAACTGGGGCGGGGCTGTGGTACAGGTGAGTTGGGGGAACTGGAGCAAGGAGAAGAGCTCGAATCTGACAGAGAAAGAAAGGCAAAACTGTTCATCAATGTGTTTTGAGTTTGAGGTTTTTATTGGTGCTGGCTCCCAACAGCACCTTGCTTTTTTAAAACAGGAGATCATTCAATATTTTTTATTTCATCATCTGAACAATTGATTCAATGAGGAAACCAAAGTAAAAGACTCAAATTAGAAACCACCATGAGATTATAACTGAGATCTGTGGTGTTTCTTCTCCCTAATGGTTTTGTTTCCAATGCACCCATGACATCAAAAAGAAAGAAAATTAACACCAGGGGACACATCAACCACTGGCAATGGAAATGTTGTCATTTTCAAGAAACAGGTGTGTGAGAAAGAGGTTTTAGTAAACAAGATAAGTCATCTTCACCCACCTCCAGAATGGTCAGGAGCAGGAGAGCGGCAAGGTGTGGAAGGACCAGGAGAGAGACTCTGTGTGGGGGAACCAGAGAGGCTGTCACTAGATGACTGGTGGAACCCTGAAGAGAAGCTACGACTGCTCTGCATGGGCGGAGGCTTGGACAGCTTCTTCAAGATGCTACGTCGCCTGCTGAAAAAGACAAAAACGGATGTAAGACCTGTGTTCAGTCTATTTTTTTCCTCTGAACTGTATTCATGCTGACACAAAAATACAAAGAGACATTGAGCAAAGATTTCTTACTACTGGAATTGTTTCTGAAACATGCTTGTCTCATAAAAATGAAAATAGGATTGTTGTCTGGCAAAGTGAACTGAAATCTAATGGAAAAGTCAGACGGGAGCTGCAAATGTCAAATTGTAAAGCGGTGGGTAAGACTTCATTCTTCATGTACCTGTCCTGTCCATCCTTCCTTTTACTCTTCTTGCTGCGTCGGGCCATTTTGGCCTTGTAGCTCGCCTTTCTCGCAGGGCCCACCTTGATAGAAGTGTTCTCCAGTGGAGTCGTCTGTAAGGTCACCCTATTGCCACTCTGTTCACAACAGATTGTTACATAAATAACTATTTACAAGGCAGAAAAAGAGCCACAAATTACATGTTGTTACTGTTTCTTTAGGTCAGGATAGGATATAATTTAGAGTCTTATGTAACAAAAAGACATTTTGGATATTTTCTGTTCAGCTGCATAGCAATACACAAAATATGAACAAAAACAGAAACAAACAACAACAAAATAAATTCAAACTGTCTTACCTTGAGCAGGAGCTCCACCACCTCAGTGTGGACGAGTCCCTGGACAGATTCCCCGTTGACGTGAGTGATAAGGTCACCAGCCCTCAATCCCGCCTCCTGTGCCGGACTGCCCTCCTCAACACACTGTGGACACAAGCAGATTTAAAATGACTGGTTCAGCAACCATCTACTCTGCTATTAGTGTTACAGACAAGTGCCATTAGCCAGTATTTTAGTTTCAAAGACACCCAAATTTTTAAATACTAATGGATTCACAGAAACACAACAGAATGCTGGTCACGATAGCTGTACATGTTGGTTGTTTTAAAGAGACTGTGAGTTGAATGTTGAATGTGTTATGTATAGCACAATAGTTATGTGCTATTGTGAAATCCTGTTGGTCTGGGGTGATTATACAATAAACTGTACAAACTGGACCTTTAATGTGTGATTTTGAAATGTTTAATTAAATGTTCCAAATAGGGTCAAGAACACCAGCTAAACCTGAGATGAGGAGCACACGTACCCAGACCATATGGTGGACCGTGTAGACATCGCTGTCTCCCATGTAGACCCTGATTGCTCGCAGAGCAAAGCCAAACCTCTTCCCAGAGCTGAGGATGACCACAGGAGGCCTGAGGCAGCTGACGCTGACACTCAGGTCCCGGCTCGGTGACGAGTCTCTGGATGATGGGTTTGACGACAGGGACAAAGAAGATTTGGGACTTGTGGGAGGACCTGCCGAGTCATCTGGATGAGGGAAGGCTGCTAATCAGTAAGGTCATGAGTTAAAGGTTTATGGATAGTGAGTGCTACATCAGTATTCACCAATACTTTTGGGAATATAGAAATTAGCATTGTTCAGTATTTGATAAACTATGTCTAACAAACTATAATAATAAAAATACTGAAAACTGTATAAACTTTATGTATAAAGTTGTCTTTTTGTTTGTATAATTCTTGTGTAAAATACACAGGATTGGGCTGTAGAGGGCACTATAAACACATGATACGTTTAAGCAAACAGTCAGTTTATACTCTTCCAAAAGATTAATCAAAGGTATTTTGGGCTGGAACTTGAGTAATCAAATCAATGTTGAAGTTTCAATGGGACCAAGAATGTGGAATAAAAAGAGAAGAAGTTGTATTTTGTTTCCATGTGCAAATGATTCTCTACCTGGAGTGATGATGAGAGAAAGGCCAGAAACAGAGGCAGATTTGGGAACTTTGCCAGCTTGGGATTTGGGTTTCTCTGGAGTCTCCAGCTGGTGAGCAATTCGTCGGGATGCCCCTCTCCTGAATGACGGCCTGGTCCCTGTGCTGTTGCTCCGGAGACGAATACGCCGCAGGTTGGAAACCATCCCATCTGTGATCATAAAACATGAAGAGTTTAACAACTGCAAACCAGCAGGAGATATTAATAAACCTAATACACAAGTGCCTGTGTTTATTGTTCGTACCCTCTTCTTCTGCAGAGATGGCAAAGCGAGGCATGATGTCGAGGCTTTGGGTGCTGTTCATCACCAGAGGGCTGGCACTGCGCTCTGACTGAGAGGAGCTGGATGAGGCACGAGGACGCAGACTGTAAACAGCAATAAAAATATATTTTTTTTATCAAGAATTACAAGTAAACAGCTGTGCTGAGCAGAGCTCTGTTGCATTAGAGAAAATATTAAAATGGAGGACAGTCATTTTTCTTCTCATAATAGGAAGACATTCTCTGAGGTTTCATGCTCTCACCTCCCCCTGTGCCCATCTGCCCTCCTGTCTCCAGCCAAGTGTTTGTGCCCATCGCCAGGAGAGAGGATTCCCCTGCCTTCCCAGCGCTCCTCCTTCTCCTCGCTGTGACTTCGCTCCGACGACGAAAGGCTCTGATTGGATGGCGTGGAGGTGGACAAGTGCTCTGTGCTGCTGTACACCTAGAGTTTTAACAGAAACTGTGGTGAATCTTTGCTCTCCGTTTCTTGACTAAAAACATTTCTCCTAGATCTCTGTAGTGTCATGGAGAATTACACTGCATTTGCATGTGTGTAACATTGAGTTGTGTGAGGATAAGTAAACAGACCCAAAACAAATACCTTGCTGAAGCGGTGTGCCACAGAGGAAAACTGTCGGAGCTCCAATGATGATTCATCATCGTTGGTTTCATCATCCTCATCTGAGCCCATGTGACAATAGCGCTCTGTTCGAGCTGTAAGAATAAAAAGAATTAAGAATAAAAGACTCGATCCTACTTGAAATTATTATGATGCATCACCGTGCACAGATGGAGATTCACTTTTCCACGTAGTTGGGCAAGTTCATGCTAAATCACATTTGACCCTTTAGATTTGTGTAATCCACGTACTGTCAAAATAACTGGTGTCATCTTCGGTCTCGAGCTGGGGGATGAATTCAGCTTTCTGCCTTAAGAGCCCGTTCCAGTCCAGACCCATGAAGAACGTGTGCATCTTCACCTCAGCAGTTCCACCTGGAGAAGACACAAGACAAAATTTGTGGGGCACGGCCTGGTTCACTCAGTCACTCATCTGCCAACATGAGGAGTACCACCTCTGGTATTACCCCTATTTATATTCTGAGTACTGAATGTATTGATTAGAATTTATTTATGTGTTTATTTCAGTCATGACATTTAGATCACTCATCACACATCAGTGTAGTTCACACAATGGGGCAGGAAGGGGCAAAGAATGTTTGCCCCTTGGCTGCAACTAAGAATGACTGTAAAAACAATCTTGATTATGGGTGTATTATTTACAATGTGGTTAAACAGTAAATAAAACAGACCATCACAGTATCCTTTAGCAGAAGCTGCCATCAATGAATGCCTTGTGCTGATCCAAAGTCCAAAATCCCAAAATATTCAATTACCTAATCTCAAAGACCAGAAAGCTGGGACCATTAACATTCATAATACTTGCTTAAGAAATGACTTGAACTATTAATCAATCTGTAAATATGATCACTGTCACAATTACAGTTTTGATGTGAACCTAAAACAGCAGAATGTTGATTAAATGTATCAACAAAAATGACTGTCTGCACCAGAGAGAAAAAGAGAAGTTATTAACTCTGCTATGTTTTCAGTGTCTGTCTGTCTGTCAGCAGTGGACAGTGATCAGTTTAAGGCGGATACAGCATTTTTTCTCCTTCTTTTACAGGAAGTGCATTTTTTTTGTTTAGAATTTACAAATGTATGTGCAAATGTATTCAAAATTATACAACTCTACACACCTGACTAATAACCCCTTTGTCTAGTTCAATGCCATAACAAGCCTCATCATTGTGAACATAGAACAGGATACAGTAACAAGTGTATTTGTGCCTCTTCCTGGCCAGCAGAATGTCACAGTGGTGTGTAACCTGGGACCCAGCAGGCTTCATCCAGACACCATTATCCAATAACCAATCATGAATCACACTGCCACCAACCTGTTCCTACTCGTTCCAGTGGACTCTGTCGCAGCAGTCGGGTGATAAGGTCCTGGGCATCAGCTGGCAGAGCGTCTTCCCCATCTGGCCAGATGATATCATCTGGACACAGAAGCACATAATAGTATTTTCAATTTAAATGTATCCAGGGATAAAAAAATTTTTTAAAAAAGAACTGCAAAGAAAAATGAACAATACGAACGCATCAAATATGCTTGGCACGTACCATTAACCACCTGACCAAAAAGCTGCTCTGGTGTGTCTCCAAAGAAAGGCACACAGCCCACCAGGAACTCATACAGGATTATGCCCATGGCCCACCAGTCCACAGGCTTTCCATAGCCTTGCCTCAGGATCACTTCTGGAGCAATGTATTCTGGAGTCCCACACACCTGTGGAGAGGAAAAACATGAGAACGTCCATGTTACGTAAAGTCATAGACGCGACCATGGAAACTGAGAGAAAATGTAACGGAAAATAGACAAACCTGTTTGTCAATAAACTCTCTGGTATCTTTCTCAATGTGTCCTTCATATAAGTTGGTGGTCATATTCATGAGACCAATCTTTGACAATCCAAAGTCTGTCAGCTTAATGTGGCCCATAGAGGTGATTAACAAACTACAAAGGAAGGAAGGAAACACAAAACGGTTAAATGCTACATCAAACACTATCTCAGATTCAGTGTAACAAACAAAAGGCAGAATATTTCAGTTAACTTAGCTTCAAGTTCAGAGAAACCATTCTGAAGTTTGAAAGAAGTGAGGTGCTCCCTAAAAGCAAAGATAGAAAAAAATCCATCTGTGAGTTCAAAGACTCACTTGTCTGGTTTGAGGTCTCTGTGTACAATGCCGTAGTTGTGAAGGTACTCCAATGCCAGGACAGTCTCTGCAAAGTACATGCGCGCCATGTCCACAGGCAGAGGACCAATGTTCTTCAAGAGGTTTGCACAATCCCCACCTTGAAGGAAAAAGAAGAACAACATGACGGACAGTGTGAGATCAGTTTTCATGAGTGTCAGGGAAAGGAAAACAAGATTAAAAGTAGTTCATTAATTAGTTACAGAACAGCCATTCACTGGCAAGTAAACATTGGAAGGACAAAACATTTCAGTGTGGAAACATCTGATCAAGCCTACCTTCCACATACTCCATGACCATGCACAGGTGCCTCCGTGTCTCAAAAGAGCAGAACATAGAAACCACAAATGGGTTTTCAGCAAAGGTGAGGATGTCCCGCTCCACAAACACTTGCTGGATCTGGTTCCTAAGAATCAGGTTCTGCCGGTTTATCTTCTTCATGGCAAAGCGTTGCCGAGTGTCCTTGTGGCGCACCAGGAACACAGCACTGAGGGCAGAAGGAGTGAAGAGAGCATGTGTGAAAGCACAGAACAAATAAAAGGTTGTAATGAAATGATAGATGTGAGGAGATACACTGAAAGATTATATTAGGGGGGAAAAAGATGAGGTTTGTTAAGAAAATGTTTTGGTTAAATGAAAATGTATTTATTGTTAAATGAGTCACAATCACAAACAAAGAAGTCTGTCTTACTCACCCATAGGCACCGTTGCTGATGAGTTTGATGGTCTCAAAGTCACTCTCCAGTGGTTTCCTGCGAGGGGGGGTGCATGCTGCTCGGCTCTGAATCACACACATCCAAAATTAAGACGGAAAATAACAGGACATTACCTAGTTACTAATTACTTCTGAGGAGCATGAAGCCATGATTTCACAGAGATCATTTCAAGAAGAACAAATGCTCCATTCATCAATTAAACTTAAATCTAATCAACACTTTTCCTGTTGTTTTATTCCATCTTGTGTTTTATATTTATTCAGTACACCTTCCACTGCCTTTAAGATTAATTAACCTACCATTGTTTATTAGTTTAAACCCATTTCAATACAATTAATTAGGTCTCAACGCCATAAGGTAAGTTTATACCTGTGTGGGTGTTGTCTCGCCGGTGTCATCAGAATCTCTACTGGCCGACCTGTGACTTGGGCTCGTCTGCTCCAGATGGACCATCTCTGTAAAAGCAACAATGCAAATTAAACTCCATTTATCTTAAATCAGCTCAAATGAGGAAAGCTAATGTTAACTCAAATGTCTTCCGAACTAATGATGCTCAATAAAACAAATAATCAGATAATTGATAGCGTTATTATTTCATAATGTAATTTGTGCTGACTTACAGCAGTGGAGAAGATTTAATGAAACAGAGCAAAGACAACAATTTAGAAAAAGCTAGATTTGAATCTGCAGTGTACAACTTTAGAGGATTTCGGTTGTTGGTGATGTTATTATTTAGGCTCTGTTTGGTCTTTATTATTTTTATGCTGCATCCTTCATCTGTTAAGTGTCAGGCAATACTATCAGAGGGGAACATTTGTGTGTATACAGTGGCAGTGCAGGAGCATTGGCACTCTTTGGGGGCAATCAGCGATAATAAAATGCAATAGAATTCCCTTCTGAAACTTTTTGTGGAGGCTTCTTTGTATTTGCATTTAGATTTATCTAGTCAAACTCGTTTCCATTTACTACCTCAATGTTGCTGTGCCTCTGTTTTGACATAAAACAAATCACTGTCTGTGTGCAGCACGAAAATGTTACCATGTGACACAAGAACAAAATAATAACATACTGAGAAACACAGAGAGTCGTGTGGAGTGAATAGGCCTAATTAGCGGTGAGTGAATTTATCTGAATGTGATAGACAATTGCTTGATTTAAAAGTTATGCACAGTAGTTTTCAACTTTAAGAAAATATTGATATAGAAACAGACAACGTAATGTGGATGACAAAACCAAAGAAATGAGTCGGTAGTGCACCTTCCAAGGGATCCCTGGTGAGGCCGAGCTGGCTGATGATGTATTTGGGGATATCAGGCTTAATGACGTGGCCCACCTTGGCTTGACCTTCTGCAGCTTCTAAACGTTGGTAAAACTCTTCTGGATCAAACTCCTAGTGAAGAGGAACAAATACACAAACAACCAAAAATCCATTTAGTGTTTGATCAATCATAATCTTCACTTATACAACAAATCAACTTCGATTATTTGTTAAATCCAACAACAACTGTGTTATTATTACTGCAAAAAAAAAACAACTGTAATGTTTATTATTATTGCTATTACTGTTATTATAAGTTGGTGAACACTAACACTGACATTGCGTCACATATAATCACTACTTTGTTTGCAAATGATTCTTACCAGACACTCCAGGAGCCTGGCAGGCCTGGAAATGATGATGAGGATCTTCTTGACCAGTTTGGTGATGATGGTGACCTCCTCGCTCTCTGAACGCTCATAAGCCTGACCAGGAAATTACAAATGATGACGGATTACTACTGTGCCGTTATCAAATTGGCAGCAGCCATAAGGCAGCACGGCTCCTCCACAGAGGCCGCCTGTAATCTTACAGTGGCTCACATTTGTTCAGCATCCATTTATTTTCTAAGATTATCTGTTGTTGATTCAGAGGATCGTGGCTGACATTTATACACAATGGATCTATGTTCATTTATGCTGCCTTGCCTTTCCAGATTAATAAATAACAGAAAATACTTTCTCAGTGTCATTATCTGCATATCTTAGTCTAACATTGACTTGCCTTGATTAAACAATATATTTGTCGACTGTGTTGCAGAGGTGTCAGTGAGAGTTCAAAGTCAGGGCTACAAACAAGCTGTTTGTGAAAGAGCAACTACTGCATAAATCCAAAAGGAAAAACTAGGAACCACATGTTTAAATTAAAACACTGCGTGAGCATATGGGAACATCTGCTGAAAATAACTAAGATGAGCAATGATTTTCAATACCAAGATGAAAATATAATTACAGAAATGTGGTTTAGTTGAAATTATAGATAAATAAAGCTGCTCAGATACTGGAAGAACACAAAAATAACTGAAATGACCCATTAAAAATGAAGTCATGGCTAAATTATTATTCATTTTATCCACATTTTGGGAGTTAAAAAAAGAAATCCTGAAACTGAGACTGGAGCAGAGGCTGTAATCTATTTTGCAGGAGGCAGCATTTGCTGCAATAGAACTGTTGGTGGAAAGGTTACGTAATACATGATTATATAATAAAGCACTATAAAAATCTATGTCATAATGGAAAATGACAATACATCAGCACCAATGGAATTCCATTCAGCATTCACAGTATGGCTACAATATGTCAAGCAAATAAATAATAATAATAATAATAATAATAATAATAATAATAAACAAGCAAAACTGAATATCACAATATTCTGTTGGGCCTGTATTAGCTTTATTATGGCATTTGATGCATATTTATCAGCCGCTGCACTGTTTTGATAAGCTTATGCAACATTACTTTTTTTTTTTTTTTTTCAAACCACAGATACATTGATTTTTTTTTTTAATGTATGAGTTGTGAGTTGGACCTCTGTCTTGGACTTTCTCCAACACATCCCAAAGATTCTCAATGGGGATGAGGTCTGGACTTTGTGGTGGCCAAGCCATGTGTGAAAATTATGACTCATACCCTTTTATTTGTGCCAGATGAATCCTGGCATTGTCATCTTGAAATGTGCCCCCCAAAAACCTGGTCATTGGGTATTTATGTAATCAAACAAACTTTTTGGGTACAAAAATATTGCTAAAACTAAACCTGACCAACTGAAGCAACCCTTGACCAGAACACTTGCCCCATCAGGTTTGTACGGTAGGCACGAAATGAAATATTAGGGGCCAGTGTAGTACACTATGCAATATTCCAGTGGAGATTTCTTTAAGTCCAATTTTTTTTGAGACTCACCTCATGCAGCAACTTCTCCAGCTTCTCCTGCAGCTCCACAAAGTACATGGAGGTGACCAGGCCATTCTGAGACTTGTCCAGACAGTCTCTGGCAAGCTCCAGCAGCTGGTGCTGAATAAATCCAAGCACCCCATCAGCTAGGGGCAGAGCAGTGCCTGGAGAACACTCAGCAATGATGTCGAGCAGCCGACCTTCCATCTGGGCTGTCGCCTAGAAAACGACCAAGATGGAAGACTTCATTCAAAATGGTGTCAGAATGGTGTCATTGTGTTGACTCTTATAAGTCCCTTTGGTGAGTGACCAAAAGATTTTGACTTTGCCGGGAGCGTTAAAATATCCTGTCCTGATTTCCGAGTGTGTAAAAGCTCAGGCAGACGTTTGTGGATTGTCCTTTTGCATGCAGATACATTAGCAGTACTGAGGATATTTAGTGAATGCAGATCAGAGAGACGGAACGAGAGAAGGCAAAAGAGTACCAACTGTACCTTAGGAAAGCGTTCTTTGTAAACATGGTTCATCATGACAATCTCATTGTCAAAGGTTCCACAGGTCCGTCCAGGGCTGGAAAAGAACCAGACAAAAGAAAATTGATCAGAAATTATGAGATACTTCATTAAGTAGCTTGTACATTTGGATGCCTTTAAAAAGAACAAGCTTTAACTTAGGTATTTGGTCAAGCGACAATGAATCAATAAATAATGGTAAACTGATGCAGTGAAATAATAACAGTGACAACACGGTCCTTAAAAAACTTGTTTTGTTTTATTGTTTCTCTACGAGTAAATCACAACTGAAAGTGTTTACTGATGCCCCTAGTCATAAAACGCAGCATGTTTGAAAATGTCCCTGATGTGATTCAGACCATCTGCAGTGTCAGTGACCACATGTGTTACGTGCTCAGGGCTTCGGTTACGAGGGGGGCGACTGCCCGAACACGTTACAAATCAATGAACTGTCACCACATGTGTTAAATATAGAAGGTCTGGGTGACCCCTTTACAGCACACACTACAAATAACAATATCAACATGTGCAGTAGCTCAGTGGTGAGTGAATTGTCTTTCAAGTGGACGGCTGTGGGTTCGGCTCAACTAGTTTACATGCCAATGTGTCTCCTTGGGCAAGACAACTAACCCCGCATTTCTCCTGACGGCTGTGCCGGCAGCGTGTGAGTGTGGATGAAAGATGTGTGATGGAAAATGCGCTGTATGAAAGTGTGAGTGAATGTGGGTGAATGGCAAAAGCTGTGGCGTAAAAGCAGCTTTCAGTGGTCATCAGGACTAGAACAACGTTGTATAAATACAGATCATTTACCATATCTATTTCTGGCTAACCAAAACAGTTGCACATGCAATGTCACTTTATCTGAGAGCAAGTGCAACCTTTAGCCCCATGAAAACTATTCCGGGGCAATAAGAAATGATTTACACACCCACTAGAGCTATTTGAGTAACAGTCATTCATCTATTTTCAGCGTCCGTGCAGTAATTTAGATGCGTTTAAAAGTACTGCAAATATCAATTACAATATTTTAATATGCCACACAGTCAAATTTTACTGGTGTAGTTTTCTCTGTGATGTAACTGTTTAAGTGTTTTCTGGTCTCTCATGTTTCACCTGTTAACAGCTGATCATGCGGGTGGTCAACTAAACAAACCTGAGAAACAATGTGTATACACTGGATATACACCTACATTTTTTTTCTACATTTGAAGAGCTGACAAGCCTACATTGTTATCAAATTAACTTCAAATTAGAAACCAATAAGTTAAGATGTTTGCTCAAAGACTGAAGATAAAGCCCTCTTGTAAACACATCCTGCGTGTAACCTATTACCTTCGTGCAGACAACAATCCCTTCTATAAACATGGAGCAGTAAACAGACGTAGCTTACGTGGCAGAGGCGGGAGCAGGTGACAGGGAAAAACATCAAGATGTGTCCACACCCTCCACAACCCATCAAAAGTCTAGTGCAACCTCGAAAGAGATATTTAGAGGGATTGTTTGATGAGAAATTCGAATAATTTGGAATTTTAATCCAGGGGATTATCAGTAACCAACACAGAGGGGTTTGTTTTCCACAACCACATAAAATAATGATTCTACCATATTCAAATCTTCTGAGCAAGTATTTCCTTTAAAAAAAAAAAAAAATCTATTAAAGAGGCTACGGAACATTAGGTCTAATTTGTTCATTTCCTGGCAGAGAAAAACAATTTTACCAAATGTGAAATTGCTTGACTGCCGTGCAACTTTAAAAAGTATGTTCCAAGCACAGTGGAACAACAGCAACGCAGCATCATCAGCATTCAGCTGAGCTGGACGGTATAGCTACCTGAGACTGCGTGAGCGGACTCGGACAGGGTGTGGGGAGTGTGCTCCTTCCTCATCTGCCACACTCTCCGTACTCCGGAAATGTTTGAACAGGAAGTGGAGATCATCTTGTGTGGGTTGGAAGGGCAACTGGTGCAATAATTCCTGGGAAGAAGAAGACTGGGAAGGAAAAAAGCACACAGGGGATAAAGAGAGAGGGGATTTACAAAGAGATGGGGAAAAGGGCGAAGAAGAACTGACATTAATTTTAAATTCTAAAACAGTCAGCTAAGTAGTTGTGTACTGACTTAGTTGAATTACTAACTTTTTGTCTACTTTTATTCACTCATTTGTTTGAATATATTAAAATCTTTTGTGTTCCTCCATAGATACATTTCAAAGCAATCCTTAAAAGGTGGATGTCGAAAGAGGCAGCACTGACGTAAAAATTTCACAAATCTCCTTTTTCACTTTTAAAAAAGGGACTATGTGAGATTTAGTGTTCCATGTCCCTGAAGGAGGTCTTTTCCTCTCCCATCGCAGTGTGGCCAGAGGAAGGCTGCAGCAGCTGTTGCTGTTGTGTTTGCTGTGCATGCATTTGTTTTCTCTTTCCAAGCCAAAATGTGTGACACGCAGGAATTTATGAGAACTCCCATCTGGCTGGGATCTTGTGTTTCACTGAAAGAAGAGCGAAAGGAAGAGTGGCTTGTCTGGCTGGGGAAAAGAGAAAAGCCCAAAAGAGAGTAAAAGGAAAAGGAAAACTGACAGGAAAAAGAAACAGAAATACTGAAAAATTAAGAAGAAAAAAAAAGGGATGTAAATAAGTGTTAAAAACATGTGGAGCAAGACTCCCTGAGGAGGAAACCAGAGACATGTCAGAATCGAGTGAGGGCAGCATAAAGACCTCACTGAAAGTGAGCCTGAAAGGGGCATTGTGTGAGGAAGGCTGACCTCACTGACTCCAAGCCATGTGGTTGGCCATACAAAATTACAGCCGTGACAGAGGAGCTGGGTATTGTTTTTCTACAACCAACTGCAGTTTCAGTAATGACTCCAAAGACAGAGTCTCAAGATAATCACCACAGAAACCTTCAACAAATAACTGATGGGTGTAGCTGGGCAACTCAACGCCCTCCCTTCCTTTTTTTTCCCAAAAGGAAAAGCGGAGGGGGAACACAAGAAAAGCAGTTAAGTCCCCTCTTCTCATTTGTGACATCATGCAGGAAAGAGTGAGCATGAATTTCAACAAGACCCGTGTTATTTTAGTGATTAGACGTGTCATTCCTGTACTTTCCCTTAGATGTGAAGGGGCTTTCAAATAACAGCTTGAATCGTTTAACCAAGTAATTTATTTCTTCAACATGGTCACACCCTAACCCACTCTAATCTCTTTAATATCACAACTCGTTAACTTGTTAAAATTAGCCATACAAACACTTCTTATTGTTAAAGCTATGCACTTTAATTGTCGTAAAATATAAAACTCACAATAGTTGCAAGTTTCCAGTAAACTATTCCCAGAAAACTCTGGGAAAGGCATCTGAGGATTAATTCTTATTTCCTCTTCGTGGCGGAAAGTTGGATAAATGGATAAATAGGGGGATGGGAGGATGCATCATCAGTGGATATATCCCATTATAGTTGAGTCACATTACATCCATTTTGAGTCAGCTGTTTAGTATGAGTCAGCTGCTGCTGAACGTACCATCATGTAAGAGTTTTCTGTCTGCTTCTGAGAATGCACTCAGTGGATAAGTGAAACTCTACAGTTGCTACAAGGTCCATCTTAAGTAATAACCACTGAAAATGTTTTCTAAATAAAACCATCACCACCCATAAACATTAACATTTGTTTCTTTAGAGCAGAGGCTGACACGGATCAACATCAGAGACACACTAGTCCAACAGAAACTTATGTTTTTAGGTATGAAATCATTTTTCAAACTGTTCTCGCAGATAAGTTTCATTAATATTTAGGGGCAAAATCTATACTCTTATCTATTTCTGATAATGGAACCCTACAAAATTTTGTTAAAGACACAAATTCTTATGAACAGAGCCAGATCTTTTTAACTAACATTGAAAAGACATCGTATTTTGAAACTTTAAACTTGCTCAATAATTCAAATTTCTGACTCTATTTTATTAGCTTTTTTCAAATGTTTTGATCAAAACAAATAATGAGATATTGTGGGGGGTCGTGTGCTGAATCTAGACATTTGCTTCCCTTTGATCAAATTTGCCCTTCTAATCAATCAGTGAAGATCAAAGTGAGTGCTGGAAGTTCACAGCTCTCCGTCATCATGTGACAATGATTCTGTTCTACTCTCTAAATCTTAATTAAATCTAGTATCTAACCATTTATAGACAGATTTATTGAATGGTAAAACGACAGTAAGTAGTTCATCTTCATGTTAAAAGACTTCACAGTACTATAGACTGACTGATGCAGTGAGAATAAGCGTAACAGAAAGCTAAATGCTCCCATGAAAGAGATGTTGACAAACCGTCAAAGCAAAGATAGAGTGACAGAGTGAGGACAATAGAAGAGGAGCACACAGAGACACAGACAGCTTACAGATACTGATGAACTGGGTGCATTAGTGCAGTATCCAGATGAGGGAACTGATGCCACAGACCACCTTCGTCCATCCGTTCTGCAAAAAACAAACAAGTTAAACACTGTTCACTAGTCACTAGATATTACATCAAATCTAATTCACGCTAAACTTATATTTTGTTCTTTTAAAAAAAAAAAAAAAAAGCCAGGAGGTGCAACTCTGCTTTAAAGACCTACAAAAACACATAGAAGCTTCCCTTTCATCCTTTTATGCCTATTTTTAATTAAACTAAAAATACACACACATTCTCATCCATTCTCATCCATTTTCTTACCTTTCAGTACGGGCCAGTTGGCTGCACAGATGCAAAAGAGGCAGACATAAATGGGGAAGGAGGGAGATGGGGAAAAGAGCGACACACAAAGTGAGAGAGAAAACAAAAGTGTTTTTAATGGGGAGTCTGGCCGACACAGTCATCGTCCCGTTTGACTGTCACAGCTCACAGCTTGTGACAATCTGCTGCCGCCAGTGCTGCTGTGGCTAAATGCCTGCCAAGGTGCTATCATACTGCACCACTGAGACATAAATCTTGTGACTCATTATAGACACATCCAAAGTACACTCATAATAATAATAATAATAATAATAACAACACTCTTTATTATAGCACCTTTCTTAACAAATGTTACAAAGAACATAGCGTTTACAGCATGACAAATCTAGTCAGATCACAACTACACACAGAAAATTGCGACCTTGTGAAAATTCCACCCGTACAGTGACTCCATCACCACTGTCCCCTAACTTTCTATGTAGTGCAGCACAATGAAGGCATGGCCCAAATTCTTTCCCTGCTTAAAACTGCAATGTCAAATGTTTTTCTCGCAGATGCCAGTTCCCGGCTAAATCAGAGGTGACACGATGGCACAATTTGATTGTTCTGCTTGGAGTTCTGGGGATTAATGAGGTATAAAAGATGTGTGTTTTTGCACCTGGTTCATATGCAATGTGTGTGCTAATACTATTCATTTAACACTTCATTTACTACGGATACTAGATTGTTGAAAGGTCCTTTACAGCTTAAGGGGATAAAAGACGTGTTTAAAACCTGGATTTAAATTGAGGTTAGAACCAATGCCTTCAGGTGTAAAAGGAAAAACACTTCTTTAGAGTCAGCTTCTTGGCCGTCGTCACACCCCAAGGTTAAAAAAAGCTTTTTAATGGTGAGGAGGGAGTTGCAGCTAAACGATTATACCGCACCCTTGGGATGCTTGTGTGCCATGTTTTTACTTCATTTGCATTTAAAGGACTTTTTTTTTTAATTGCTTGCGTGAACAAAGCTATTCCGTGTATGGCTTTTGCATGTTTACAGGAAAAAATAACAGCACAGATATACAGCTTGTATGAATACCAAATAAACCCAGTGGAGTTCTCAAAAGTGCAGTCACAGCATCTGTCTCCACACTGGCAGCTTCAAAAAGTCTCAATAAATTTAGGCGAGTCATGCAGGCTCATGCAGAGCAACTCTGCCGAGAGGCGACCCCTCTCCATCCCTGAGATTATGGTGCAATATGCTATACTGCGCACTGCAATATTAATGCTAATTCATTACTCGTGATAATTTAGATAAGCAGCATTACAGTTATTTTTGTAACCACCTCCTTTGGAATGAGCTGTGGTGCTGTTTTTATGCCACAGCCTCATTACTAACAAGTAAACAACACACAATTCCCTTCTCCTGGATCAGTGGTATGCACTGTTCTTTTAAATTCTAGCGAGACTATGAACAGCATGAAGCATGATTACAGGGCCAGCTCTGACACTTTTACCCATAAACACATGAGTTCTGGGTAAATAGTGTGTTTGTACACTGATTGCTGCCCTAATTGGCTTTAGAATTGCCAAGATCCATGTCCAGCAATTGGCCCATGTGCATTTCAGCTCTTATTTCTACTAGAGGGGCAAAAGAGAACAAGCCAGGACATGCTCATAATCCATGATATTCAGTTGCCCTCAGACACCCCCACAAGTCTCATTTTTGTATATTTATTCAAAAGGCTATAGAGCCAAGGAGAAACAAACTGGATGCTCTATTTAAGTTTTGAGATGGTTTTAACTTGGAGTTTTATTCCTCCTGGTCAAAAATAAAAAAAGTTACCTGTGACTCACTGACATTTATTTATTTATTCAGTCTAAACTTCAGCTGTAGTGAATTTCACAATGTCAACACCATGTTCTTGTCAGGGAAGGTGATCAGATAAAGATGTAATATGACTGTGTCATTTAATTACCATCAAACTTAGTTTCTCCAAATAACATAGATTTACTTTTTAAAAACCCAAACAATGATTTTCTACTTGATGGCTGTGCTGACTGGCCAATTTAACTCACATATCTGACTATGCAGTCAGATATTTCTGAGAACTTGTCTGCCATGGCTGATAAAACTGAAGGTGCTACAACAAACCTGTCAGCCTGTAGTGCCGCACCAATATAAATTACAGAAGCCTCACAATTACATTTTCATTAACAAAAAAAATCATCCTAATTCATCCATTTGTTTGAATTAATTCACTAAATTGATTTATCTTCCAGCCCCATCAAGTAGGTCATTGTATATTGTAAACTGGTCTGTGTCTTCAATGCAACAATATGTTTTAAATGATTCAAAGCGACACTTCTTTGGACTAAATCCATAATAAAAAGGTCATTCTTACCTGCGGGCAAACTGGAAGTTGGCAGAGGTGCTGGCAGAGACATTTCTAGGGCTTTCTGAGGGGCTGCTGCCAGCTGAAGAAACAAAAACACAATATCAGAAGCTGTAAGATGCATGACTGGTGTGCTGAATCAGTTCACTGGCTCACTCCTACTTTTACATTCACTTTGGAATATGTTCACTGATCCTAATCGTGAATTCTACAGTTGTTTTTCATTTTATGTTTCGAGCTGAAGCTGTTTAACTTGACTACAGCAATACACTCAGGAGTTAACAAGGCCCCTCTCTTGCTTAATCAAAGAACCTTAGTTTTAGAAGACATCATTAGTCCTGTTGTTGATCACATTATATGGTAAACTCGTTTTTTCACACCAGTCCCCAAGATCAAAATCACATTAAAAAAATTGATGACTAATATAAAACATAGAATGAATGACTCTCGGTAGGATCCAGCAATGAGTAGCTAGAAGGAAGGGACATAAAAAAAAGCATTTAGAAGGGAATGGTGACCAGAAGGAAACCAGCACTAACCATGTGACATGCAGCATCAAGCAAATACAATGCTGAAGGCAAATACAGTACGCAAAACAAAAATCCAATACAGTGGTTTCCTGTCAGCACATCTTCAGTGACTTATCCGCTTTTCATGTGATCTAATCTACATGCAGTGAACCCTTTGAACCTTAACTCTAATTGTGAAAACAACATCACACAATGAGCCGAGCAGACACAGGAGTAAAAACAACACAAGTACCTGTAGCGAGTGGGAGAGGTGAGAGCGGTCGTGAGAGCGTGGGCGACGTGGTCCCGACCGCCAAACTCCTTCTCTTGTTGTTACGGGAACTGTGAGAGAAGGTAAACAAACAGAGAAGATAAAACATTTGCTTATTCAGTCACAAACACAATGAGCCGCAGGCAAAGGGTTATTATCAGTCCACTATCAGTGCAGTAAACAGTTAAAATAAAACATGGTCAACCTATCAACTGTGGCTGCTGGCAGTTAAAAAAGGTAAACACTGGTGACAGCTGTGTTGGCACTAGCAATGGTGTGTCCATACATGCTGTATATAGCTACAAACATGTTTATATTACAAACATACAATCACATAACATACAGAAGAGTATCATTTTTACCTGTTTCTGGGGCTTATCTACTGGGTCTTACTATAAAGGCGATCCAGACAATGAAAATACCAAAAATAAATGCTCTATTCCATAAACACCGAGTATGAGCAATGTGCTGTATTATTTCAACAAAGAATCAGTGTAGAGCCTAACATGTTTGAGGTGTCTGCAGGAATTTCCTTCCACATTTCCATCTTATCTCGTATATCACCTATTCATTATTTTCTTTCTGCTGCTATAAGATAAGTAATGTCCCCCTTGGGGTATTAATAAAGTGATATTCTATTCTAGATTATGGCAGGCATCTGTGTGTAATGTTGACAGCATCTTATTCTATGAAACAACCTTGGCTTTTTAAATACAATGATGCAGAGAAATATTATTTTCAAGGTCACCACATATGAATGTTCTATTACAGACATCACCATTAACACAATATTTTTATCCCCACATTAACAGATCCATTGATCCATTAATTGATCCATCTCATTGGTTTTCCACTGAAGAGTCATAGCTAATGCAGCTTTAATCAGTGGCTTTTTATAAACATGTCAACATTTAAAAGCTTACGATTTACAAATTTCAATGACACAGTGTCAAAAGATGAGTTACTTCTGTAATGTATTGTAATAAATGAACTGCAGATTTGTTACTGGTATGTTGCTGTGATGACCAGCAGTCATCTTTGTTACCATTTAGCGTTTCAATGCAAAATCAAGTGGTCATTTTATTCTTCCTCAATCCTGCTGAACGGCTTTTCTCCGACTGTGACTCGCCCTCATAGATGTCTGTGTCGTTACTGTGTGATGCAGTTACTTTAAAGATCATATGTCATTTTAACTCTCTGTATGATTTTATATGCATGGGTTCTACAGGCATCAGTGCACCCTCTGGGAGCTAACACTATTTTTTTCTTATCACCGAACAAACAACCGACCTTTTGACACCATAGAGTCTAAACAGACACGGCATGAAAGCATCACTGTATTACAACATGACCATGTGAGCCTAATCAACAGTTACCAGTGATTAAGCTACTCATATTTGACAAAAACAATAGTGGCTTGTTGTGTGTGGTGTGTTGCTGGCAGTGTGGCATGTTGAAATTAGGTCATTAAGATAAAGGCAAGTTTGACTTGTCTGCTCATGGTGAACTGTCTGCATTTACTCAACGAGATCCAGCCAAAGCAATGCTGTGCAATGTACACTTTGTATAACCTGCAGGACATTCATTAGTAAATGAAAGCTCTACGCTTAATTGTATAATCTATCCATCTATCTAGTCGCTCACTTAATGCACTTACAGAAGAAGTAAAATTGTCCTACTCCACTTCACGAAGGAAGATGATATATCCTAAATGAAAGCACATTTCAATACCGCTAACCATATCAGTGAATCGATTGGCACAGACACTTTTTGTGTCGTTTTATGCGACAGCGAGGGCAGACAATGCAGTCTGCGCACACACACACTGACTGAACACTACAATGGCCACGTTTCTCGGTCGCAAACCAAAACTAGGGCGGATATACCAGACACATAGAGTGCACTATCAATCTGAGCTGATACTAACACCCAACACAGCGGGGTGTTGCGTTTACGTGCTGAGAATCAAATGATCTCCACACACACGTTCAACAAATTGCAGTGTTTGCCTCCCTGTGGGTGGCAACAGCTCTGCTGTGAACCGATGACAAATGCGGACAAAGGACACAGTTTAGTCCAGACAATATCGAGGTAGTCTCTGTTATTGAGGGAAAAATACATACACACACACACACACACACACATATATATATATATAAAAAGGTATAGAAACAAGACGTGTTGTGTTCACCCTTTGGATCTTTTCATCATGGCCCCAGTCACAAAACTAGACTTGTAACTCGGCAACACGGTCCAGTAGTAGCTCTGGTCAGACATGATGGTGGTGACTGATTAAAGCCAGTCCGGAGAATTAAAAAATAATGTGTCGTTACAAAGGGAGCATCGTGTGGCAGTCTCTCCGGGAGAGGAGTTGTTGTTAGTGCTAGGTGCTAGCTAGGCCAGTACGAGGTGTCCAACAGCAGAAACTCCATTCAGCTTCGGTACAAACAGACCCCACAGCATGGGAGCTATCTCTGTGGTAGTGCGCGAGTGGAAGTGCCATGGCCGCTCCGCTCCATTGCCATGCTATCGGCCCCGTATTTCCCCAAGCACGGTCAGTCCTGAGCGGCACACCGCAATGTCGGGCAGAATTTGCTTCAGGACACCATCAGATGATACAAACTTTCCGTAGACAGCAACCCTAAGTGCTGCACTGCGCAGACGCGTCAGCGCGAGCCGGAGGGCGGAGATACTAATGATGCCTTCATGCGCTATGGGAATTATTGGGACAGCCACGACAACACGTATGAGCCAACCACATGCACAGATTACAATCCTTGAAGACTAAGAGTTGTGTGTTTCTGACGTTTGTGTAAAAACAACAACAAAAACGTACAGCAGGCATGGTTATAATTCTATTTATCATAAAACAAAACGATACATGTAAGGGTAAAATGCACACAGCAAGTAGTGTCAGTTTAACAGCTGTCAATTTCGAGTGGTATTGAAAGTTTCATTCTTGTCGCCAGGTCAGATTGTTTTTTCCAAGTGCAGAGCACGTTCTTACTGTATGTGACACCTTTTATCAAACAAATATGACAGTCTGAAATGCAGGGCGATCTATACATGAGACGTTTCATATTCAGCAATAACAGATCATAATTTCAGGCCACATTGCTGAATTACCAAACTGGCTTGGGACATTTCAGTGATTAGTTTACATATAGACAACAACAATCTGACTACTGACTTTTTGAATGAAACCTGATTCTGAATGTGATGTTTACATGGGCTGCTAATAAAACATTACATTCAGAATCACACACTGGTTACAGCTGTCAGTTTTGAGCAACCTTAAATGTTATATTTTTGGGGAGAATTGAGATCATCCTACGAGTTTCACTTGACAACAAGTTCCTATATAGTAATAAGGTTTCTTCCAATTTACAACCCAGATAAGTCTGTTTCAAATGCAAGGCTATTTTACATGATGATTTAAACATGGGATGTTTTATAATTCAGCAATAACACATCATCATCCATGGCTACAGTGCAAAATTAGAAAAGTGGTCAATCAACTGTCCTGCGGCATTTCAATAATTACCTTTCTATCGACACCAATGATCTGACCTGCTTTACTCTGAATAAGATATTCTGATTATATTCTATTCAGAATCAGAATTACTTTGTTGATCCATTCATATTTATATTTAGTTGATATAATGCACAGTGCTGTAACATTCACTGCTGCGAAAACCTCAATGGGATGTCATGATGTGATTAAGACACAGATGTTTGTTTGAATCAAATCAACAAATGAACAAAATTGATTGAAATGTAATATACTTAATATGACGTTTGTGTTTTATTCCCTTTTCATTTAAGTAAATTACTAAACAAACTGTGAGTCAGTTAATGGCAGGCAAATAATCCAGCTAACAGTTTATAAGATGATAGAGAAATCTTATAGCAAAGAAACTATTTAACTTTACATAAGCTTGTTTAAATATTGTCAATATTCTGATCACTTGGACAACAGAAGCTGCCACAAACGGCAAAGGTTGTCATCTCATATACTGGATAAATCATGATCATTTCCTTGTCTCAAATATCTTAGAGGAAGGAAAAAGATGTTGCTGGGTTTTTTTTGTTTTTTTTTTACTATTAAACCAGGACAAGGGAAAGTCCCTGAACAGACTGATGTCATCCTGAAAGAGACACCTCCCCCAAGAATATAATAACCTGTATACTACAGTGTACAATCCATGTTGATCACCAGCTGAACACTTCTGAATTCTGAGCAGGAAATGATGGACGAAACACAACACTCGGCATTTAACCATGAGAGCCGGCTCAGCTTGCTTGCTCACTTGAAATATTCAAATACATTATCATCACATGATTATCAGCCGTTGCAGCCAAAGGGAAAACTGGTTTGGGTATCACAATAGGCATGGATTTTAAGCAGTGAGGTATGAGGTTCTGTTTGTTAAGTGGCTCACGCTGACCATAACATTTTGAATAACATTTAAATTCAAACTGTGTTTAAAACAGTGTTTTTAATGACACCTTTTATCACATTTACAGCAAACGTTTGGTAACTTATATGTAGACATATATTAAATATTAAATGTTACACCGAAATGTTAAATCTTAATATTAACATAAAATAACAACAAAATTCTAATTGAGTTTTTAATGTCCCCTCTATGGGTATACACGTCAAATAAAATGTCAATTATTCTAAATATTTTCTATGGTATAGCTTTTACCTCAGTTATACAGAAACATTAGAACCTTCTGCACCTTCCTGTCTTCCTCTTATCTCCATTTAGGTAAAACCTGTCTGAACAGTGAGACTGGTAAACTAAGACTTGCATGCACAACAAAGCTGACAAGTGACCGACACCAGGCTGATCTGGTTGGAAGAGGAGGGAGGGGGACAAAAGAAGACACAAAAGAGACACATAATAAGTCAGTTGATACTTACACATTTCCCCTGCGAGGAAGACTGAGTTCTTTCTGGAATAGAAAAGATGTGAAAGTAAACATTTATTTTTTTCTATTTCTAAGATATCACTTATTCCTATAAGTATGTAAGTGTTTATTGTTTGGAGATGACTGACAGAATATAGTAAATAGTAGGGATGGGAATTGTATCGGTCAATATCGGTATCGTTCAGATACTGGATCCGATATTAGACAGATAAATATGTAAAAATCTGATACAATCAAAAAATCCTACATATCACACTTTTTGTGAGAACAATATTCGTTACACAGTTGGAGAATGATGACTTTGAAATGATTTGTTTGCAATATCTGTATCCGCACCGTCCCATCCCTAGTAAAACGCTAATATTTGTCTATTTTACTTTCTGTTTTTATAAGAGCACACATTGTCTCCTTATGGTAAAATGGAAGGTATACGGTGTTTTGACTTAGGGCATTGAACTTAAGTTTCCTTCAGTCAGACAGAAAAATACGTTTTTTTGACTGTCTGACTGAACGAAACTTAAACTCAACGATATAACCAAGAAGACAGGATGAACCTTTTTGGACTGATAAAAGTAGAGCCGGTGATATGGTGCAATTAACATTTAAAAACCAGTTGATATTGATAATTATCACGTTAATTGTCAGCTGATTAAAGATTGATTTTTACTTGAGAGTAAAAGTTTGCGTGTGGTTTTAAACCATTTTATTGAATGAAAACAAAAAACAGTAGTTAAACATAAAACAATTTCACACATCAGGTAAACTGAGTTCCTGTCTTATACCGCTGTGTTTGTGCAATATAACGCTATATCCGTATATATTGAACCTTTGTCACATTTCCACTGACAACATCATATTGCATTATATTGTTGTTGAACTATTGTCCAGCAGGAAGCTGCAACCTATTGCCAGACAACTTTCCCTGAATGCTTCCTTCATCAATTCCACTTATCCTCATTTCAGTGCAGCGTAAATGTCATGAGATTCAGCATGGCCTAGTTTCTTGCATAACTCTTGTCATATAAGAGCAAGGATGTAGAAATCCACACATGCATTTGAGCTCAGGGAACTAAAAAAAAAAACTGTCATTGTCAATCAGGATTTGAAGGCTAGTCAATGCTGGCACTCAGATGAAAAAGAAGTATTTTTGCGGCACAAATTTCATTTTCTTTCATGTGGAAATCACCCATATCTCCTAATGACGCTGCCTCTTCGACAGTGAATGCACACAGTCACATGAAAAAACAAGGCACTGTGCCTAAAATGAGGTGTAATCACTAATGAGACCACATCAATTCCCCTTTTACACTTAACACTTTAACAATTTCACATCATAAGGATTTACAGGACGGCATGACAACAAACCTGAGTGGTTTCACCATCATGTACATTATTAGTAAAGCTCTGCTCTTATGCATTGCAAATGAATGTTGTTGAAAAGGAAAGCAATTAGTGTAAATGAATGGACGGACAGACTCACCAACACAACACATCACCTCCTCCATAAGATAATGAGGTATTTCACTACTTCATTTATGCGTGAAATAACAGCGGGACTTGATTATTCCCATACATGGATCTATCTGTGAGATAAAGACGGTGCCTTGGAAAAGATTAAAGGGATGTCAAGGAACCCTGTCTTTTTGTGCTCTTATCACCAAGGCAACCAGATCCACCAAAGCACCAATGAGGAGCCCCCAAAATGAACACACTACAGCGAAGTGAAGTGAAGCTCTGCTGCCACTGAAAATAGAATTTATACTTCATCATCCAGTTCATACAGTCCTGGTGTTTGTTGTCAGGAGTGGTCACCATGTAACAGTCCAGCCGACACCGTTGTCATGAGGAGAGGAAAGGGTTAATGCTATGTATTTTCATGAAAATATCAAGACGGGATCAGCTCCTACATTTTTCACTCCAATCCGAAGCAACAAAATCGCACAGACTCATCATCCACCACATCAACATCATCCCATTCGCCCAGAAATGAACGAGCACAAGTGTTACTTTACCTGTAGACCGCGGCGTCTCAGGATATTCGGCTCGTCCATCGCTGAAGACAATTTAAAAACAGATCCCGGATCAGTCAGTCAGTCAGTCAGTCAGTCAGCCCATGCTGCGCGCCGCGATCTTCTCTCACCGGGGAGCAACGCTTCATCGCCACCTCCTCCTCTTCCTCTTCTCCCTCCACCACCCCACCCTGTGTGTGTGTGTGTGTGTGCACCCAAACTGCTCGACCTGCCCACAGAAGGTGGTCAGGCACTCCAGCCTAGCTGATCACCTGATGGGGAGGACAAGGAGCAGGAGGAGCAGGAACAGGAGCAGGAGGAGCACGGGGCGGAGGAGGGTCGGTCTCGGTACATTAGATCTTGAGGCAAGCTGTTGACAAAAGACAAAATCCTGGTTTCACTGTTGATGTGTGTGTGCGTGTACGCGCGCATATTTGTGTGTGTGTGTGCACCCGGTATTCCTTATGTAGTGGGGATCTAAATTTGTTTACACACAGTCCCTATAATGTGACTGCGTAATATAAATATTATGGGGACAAAAATCAAGACCCCATAACGTAAATATCTACATTTTAAGGAGAAGGCGTGTTTTAAGGTCAGGCAGAGGTCAGGGTTAAGTTAAGGTTAAGGTCAAGGTCAGGGTTTAGGATTAGGCCAGCAGCAATTATGTTAAAGGTTAGAGTGAGTCTCCAGAAAATGAATGTAATGTCCTCTGAAGTCATGAAAACCAGTGTGAGTGTGTACTGGCACAAGCTCAGGACCAGTAGTCCTCCTGGAGACCAAAACCTGGTCCTAATAAGGCAGAACCTAACTATTTAGGTTAAGGTTAGGGTTAGGCATGAACTGGTTATGGTTCAGTTTGGGATATTGTACGATACAGTGTCCCAATAAGAATGGCTGTCCACATATGGACGAATTGTCAAACAAACCTATCGTTGTGAGGACATTTTGATCTTGTGAGGACATTTTGGCTGGTCCACACAACTTTAACAGGGGCTAAGACCTGGTTTTAGGGTTAGGGTAAGGGTTAGGCACGTAGTTGTGATGGCTAAGGTGAGGGTAAGGAGCTCGGAAATGTGTTCTGTGATATGAGTGTCCACACAAAGAATGCAAAACCAGCTTGTGTGTGTGTGTGCCCTCATCATTCATGCCCTATAAAGATAAATAATTAGAGATCAATCCTCAGTGATCATCATGATTGTGTCGCAATCACCTATAACTCGAAAAACAACGAATAAATAAGATAATAACACATGTATTCACTGAGTGAGTGAGTGAGTGTTCAGATGAATTCAAATACCAGCGTCTGTCTGGAGGAGTGAAGCCTCCAGAACAATTGTTCTCTGAAGCCGAGCTGAATAGCCGTGATTGATCTGTGCCTGGTGCCTGGCAGTATCGTGATAACAATGGGGCGTCTCTTGTCCTGTGCTGTCTCATGTCGCTTTATGTAAGCCAGGCGGACATGAATCCTCTCTTGTTCTCCTTTGAAGTTCACAAACAGTTTGACGTTAAATGTCAGACGTGTGTCTGACCACAACTGTTTCAGTACTACTGTTCCAGTTGACTGCTCTGTATTTGTTACCAAACAATAGTTTCAGATCTGAATATGAGACGTAGGATTTGTGACCAAATCTCGAGTAGAAAACAATAATGATAAAGCATTATTTATTATAATAATAATAATATTAATAATAATAATAATAATAATAATGATAATGAATAGTGACATTTTCTTTTCCTCTCTCTTTAGTGTCCTGTGTGCAGCCATATTGAACCGTATATTTATGCTGCCCATGAATATTTACATGGCAGTATTACAATAATAACAATATTACTTGACCTTGTTTTTCATCAAATTCATTTGACATCCGTGTGATCCAGCATAGGTCATCTTCTACTGCCACAGCTTCATTAATGGAACAAACCAGACATGGAAGTCATCTTTCTCTTTCTACAACATTTGGAGATTAAATAACACATAGAATAGAATAGAACAAAATGAAACCTTGAGGTTCACAATACTTGTTAAACTAATTGTAAACTAATTGTCATCTTGACTCCAACATAAAGTCCTTATATTGAAGTCTTCCAGGCTCACAGACTCCATTTCTGTACTGGAGCACTAGGGCCACTAGAGGGCGCAATCCAACTATGTGTTCTACATATTCTATGTGTTTTTGCAAGTCCAAAATCCTAGTACGGTCAAACAGGAGAGGAATGAAAAATTGTTTGACATAACCAATGAACAGAGAACAAATAATTGGATGGTGGGGAAAGAAAAGAATACTTATATCTGCTTTTACCACGGACACTTTAATCAACAGCGCCTCTGTTAAAGTTTTTTTTTTTTAAAACGTCACCTTACTTAAACATCTTCATCATCTTAAATATCTTCTAGTGCACAGTCTGACATAAGAGACAGAAGCTGCTGGGAAATACACCACAGAAGAACTGAGGCAACTTCTCCTCAAGTTCCCCAAATTAATCACTTTAAAGCTGTGGTAGGCAACACTTATTTGGCATTATAAAGCAGTAATTCCACAAGGACCATTCAGTGTAATGCATCATAATAAGTGATCTGAGAGTAAACTACATTTCTTTTGCCTTAGGGAAGTCTGACACACGTTCCTTCAGTGGTCAGGTCACCATTCACCATTCCGTTACCTGAATCACACTGAATCTTTATCTGCGCTCATCTGCTGGGGGTTGACACTCAACCATGATGTGATACTGCCAACTACAGTGCCAAGCAACAAATAAACATCTAAAACATAATTCAAACTTTTGATAAATATGATTGATGTAATGTATGTTTAATGTTCAGACTTAGCTCAAATCCTCTTGTAGCAGCTTGTCTAACCCTCGGACAGAACATCACTGCAGTGCAACTGCAACTGCAACTGACACGCTGATGCAATGTGCTGTCATCCTCTTCTTGGTCTATTTTTAAAGCAACAGTATGCTTTTTTATTTACTTATAATGACAGTTTCAGAATCCCTCTGATGGGTCACTGACCCATCGTGATAAAGACAATGGAGCCACCTTCGGACAGAAACGATGTAACATTAAAGGAGTACTTTCACAGATCTGCATTTAGATTTGTATTACTAGAAAAGGGGTAGTATTTTTGAAAGATTGTGCTTCTAAACCTCAGTTTCCTCTGAGTAGAGAAACATCTTCATCACCAGTGACACTTGGTCCTGTTAGTGTAACACTAATGACATCATCATCCAGTTCATACAGTCCTGGTGTTTGTTGTCAGGAGTGGTCACCATGTAACAGTCCAGCGGACACCGTTGTCATGAGGAGAGGAAAGGGTTAATGCTATGTATTTTCATGAAAATATCAAGACAGGATCAGCTCCTACATTTTTTACTCCAATCCGAAGCAACAAAATCGTACAGACTCATCATCCACCACATCAACATCATCCCATTCTCCCAGAAATGAACGAGCACAAGTGTTACTTTACCTGTACATCATTAGTGTAAAATTTGTGTAAAATGACAAAAATGACATGTAATGTAACTGTAATTGTTTACATTGTGGGAATGAGGTCCCGTCCCCCTACGAGTGGGTCTAAAAAGTGCGGAATTAGCATTGCAGGGCCATCACTTCCTGCGTGCAGCACAGGAATGTTGTACAGAGAGATTTGTGTGGTTTAATGATCAGCCTTATGTAAACTTATGTGACAGTGGGTTGAATCTAACAAAAGTTACAGCACAGCAGTGGCACTGTACCTGTAAGGAAACAGGTACTCTTTTACATTACATTACATTACATAATGTAATGTAATGTAAAGGTACTCTTCTTCAAAGCTGGCTTGTTGTGGCAGCTTTCCCCTATTTGTTTCTTTCGAGTGATGAAAGAGTGACGAGCCGGTGGAATGAAAATGAGAGTCTTACATGACAGTCGAAACAACAATGCCAGTTTGCATGAGTCACTCTGAACCTTTCACACACTTCCAACGTGCAAGGTAGGCTCACCCGGCAGGGCACATGATTGTTTCATCACCTCGGTGACTCACCGCGGACAATTTCACACACACAGTGTCGCACTGTCACTGAGAAGTTACGTATCAGTTTCTCAGATTGTTCGACTTTTAATGGGCATCAAACGGTTAAAAGTTGATTATTTGAAAATAAGAAAAGAAACATTTTAATTACATTCTGTCTCAGTTAAAGTTAAAGTTTTTGTCTCCTCTGTCGAGCGTTGTCTAAAAAGTAAACCATTCGTCATGAAAATAATAACAATAATACGTTTTTGTGTTGGTTTTGTTGACAGTTTCATGACCTCTTATTTCTCCTTTGTTTTGAATGGATGACATTTAATGACCAGCCTGCACTTATTCTTAGGTTTGTGTGTCATTTTTTATCTTGCTTCATCATTTCATATCACATTGCAGTTGCATATCGAGTGATAATGTAAAGTGTTTGTTTTCACCTTCAATAACCCCCCCATCAGTATAATGTTACAAAGATATATTGTCTCTCAGAATGTCACAATACTCTATTGTCTCATTATTTTCCACTCCAGAAAAAAAGTTTTATTAGTCAGCAGCTGCTGTGAATGAGACTTTAATTCAATGTAAAAAAAAAGGAAAAAAGAATAGGGTCAGTGCCACAGACGACCACAGTGTGAGGAAAACTGCTTTGTAATCGCAGTGCACTGATAGTCGTTCAGATTTTCACATAATAGGCTGATAACTCAATTGTGCAGAGGCAGTTGTCACCTGAGGTTTTTGTTCTTTGGTCTCTTTGGTTGTTCTGACGCAGCCGCACTTCCATAAAGATGACAGTGCGAGTTGCACTTTTGCATGCATTTTCAGTGTATTTTAATCTTTTTTTTTAAAGCGCGCTGCGTTTGATCTCTAACAAGCTCCTCACATCAGTTGTGTGATGATGCGATTACGATGATAATAGTGACAGATACATCTATCAGGCTGTCAGCAGAGCTCAATCTTCTCTGGACTGGCTTTGGAAGAAGCTGGGACATTTTATCAGTTGTTCTTTCCCGTGTGTGTTAAATGTAGGTCTGAAAGATGGGGGACTCCCAGATTTTGTCAACTTTCTGACACATGAACACACTCTGAGCGGACTGAACAGTGTTACAATAGGACAGAAACACAGCTGTAGGATGAACAAACGCATCATCATAACCGAATAGCCCTGAAGAAAAGCTAATGTACATGTAATTACCCATTGTCCCTTTCCCGGGAACTGGTCCATGTGAAACATATGGTAATTAATTTGATGAATAAATGAAGTGACACGCGTGCTGTGGTGAAATCACACCCTTTTTCATTTGTCATTTCTGTTCCCACAGTGCACTGATAAAAGTAGCCCATAATTCTACATTCAGGTCACATATTTCAAATTCTATAGTCCTTATTTATTGACACTTAACACACTGCAGCTAAAAATTGCCACATGACATACAGCATGGCCCTGGCTGAGCCCATCACAGGCTTACCTGACTCACCTGACTGAAGAGGGGTGTGGCAACACAAAGGCTCTATAAATAAAAGCAAGTAGGGAATTTCATTCATAACTTGGACCAACCCAATTCACTGCGCTGCAGCGCTCTCGAACGTAATCCACCTGACAGGCTAATCATGTTCTCCATCCATCCGCTCATCTCCTGCGTGCTGTTGCTCGTCGTCTGCCTCTCCAGCTCAGGGGAGAGTTGGCCCCATGTGGCCCACAGAAGCACACCTCCTGATGGGGACAGGGCGGACACCCAGAAGGCCCAGCTTTTGGAGGCAGTGAAGATGGGGATCCTCAGCTCATTGGGTATGGACAGGGAGCCCAAGATCAAACAAAAGGCCACTGACCAGGAGCTGAGGAAGATGTATCAGCTCTACAGGGAAAAACTACGAGAGAAGAGAAGAAATTCCAGCCTGCTGATGAGTGAAACCAGGCAATCCACAGTTTCTACACTTCTCTTTCCAGCCACAGGTGAGGTATTTGTTTAAGAAAGGGGAAGCTGAAAACATTGCGCCTATAATTTAACCACTGCCACACTTGAATGTCTGATGTGGAGTTTGATAAGTCTCAGTGGGTGTAGGAGGGAACATGACGAGTTATTCTTGCACAAGCACAGGCAGAGGCTATTGTACCGGTGTATACATAACTTGTGTAACTATATACAGGAGTTGCTCCAGGTAAAGATCTCAGACCTCATGGAATTTACCTCCAGAGGTTTTACATATGCGCTTGTTAGAAAATAGACACAGTCAAAGCAAAACACATTCCTACAATCTTTCAGAAGCCGTCAGCGTGACAGGCACACCTGTCACACCGTGTTACTCTTTGAACACATTTTGTTATTAATGTCTAAGATAGGAAGTCAACAAATGACATGGAGGTATGTTTCCACTGGTTCTCCGCTCTTATAGCTGTTCCACACCAGGTCATTTCCTAAATAGTGAAATCATTACAGAACATAATTAGTTTGTGTTTGTGTGTGTGTGTGTGTTTTTTTTTAACGTGTGTGTTTTAGTGGAGGCGGCAAAAGTGCCTTGGAGGGGGGAACGCCCACAACCTGCTCAACAGTGGTACAGAGCTGTTTTCCATAAAAACTCACACATCCACGCTCAACTGAGACTAGTTTCAGCGGAACTGAAAATCACCAGGCTGAACCTCAATCAACCCACAACAGTTCAGCCTGAGGTAAATCGAGACATTAGAGTTAAAGCCACTGGCATGAGGTCGACGCACTTGGCTGTTTGGACACATGCAGACTCTGTGGTGCATGTAAATGTCTCTGGAGATTCTGGAGACGTGGCGTTGGACCTCAGCCCTGAGGTGGAGGAGTGGATGAGAGGCGATGATGGTCAGCGGCTGGTTGTGGATGTGGGTGTGGCTGTAGTTGACAGCGACGCCCTCAAAGCAGACCCGATCATTTCTCTGGCCTTAGGCCTCATGCAGCCCAAAGCAGCACAGAGGATGCGACGCTCCAACAAAGAGGATGACTGTGATGAGCAAGGGCGGTGCTGCAGGAAGTCAGTCACAGTGTCCTTCAAAGAAATCGGCTGGACAGACTGGGTCGTGGCCCCAACCGAGTACACGATGCACTTCTGCGACGGCACATGTCCCCACAACTACAAACCAGCCAGCATGCACACGCAGGTGAAGTCACGGCTTCACCAGATCAACCAAGGAGGGACACCTCGGCCCTGCTGTGTGCCGGCAGCCTACGAGCCCATGGTTCTCATGCACTACGACAGCAGGGGAAAGTTAAAACTGACACCCTTTGATGACTTTATTGTCAGTAAATGTCACTGCGCTTGAGGGAAGGAAGGTTATCCATGCTACTTCCTGTAGGCCTTAATCTTTGGGGTGGTTGTTGTTTTTCCATTGGGGGAAGAAAATGTTACGTGGTGAAAAGAAAGGTGACAGTGTTTTTGAACAGAAGCATTTTTTTATTATTACTATTTACAAAGCAAGTTTCTTTTTTCTTTTTGTAGATGAAACCGTTACTGCTGAGTCACTGTTTTGTTTGGCCTTATTTATTTTAAGTTATATTTATAGTTCTGTTTGTGTCATTTTGGTTTTTATAGTTACCATATATTATATACGTTACTATTTCATTTTAATGTCGTTTTTTTAAGTATTATATTGTCTTATGAGAAGAGCTGGCCCTACGCATACACTTGTTACTGTATGTCTCACAAGAGAGCATTATCATACTTGAAAACAAACGCCTTCATACAGTGATTGATTGATCAGTTATTGACAATAGTCGATTGTTTTTGGTGGTGGGAAGGAGGATCAAATCAAATTCTGCTTAGGGTCCAATAAATGCTCGGTCCAGCTCTGTTTACAAGGCACGTGGTTCAGATTTAGATTTGTCGTCTTCAACATTTCACTCAACAAAATGTCTAAATAGATGCTCCGAATTGATGCTGACGGAAGTGTTGCACTTGAATGTATCCACATGTACATTTCATAATAAATACACTCACATGACCTTTTCTCACGCCTTTTCTCACGCCAGAAACACATTTATCCACCGTAGATTACAAGAAGGTCAGGGTGTGTTTGAGAAATCAGCATGTAGAGATGATAAAAATTAATTTTCAAAGCAGGTCATCAGAGCTTGTGTCTGTTTAGTGACAGGAGCTCAAGGATGGGACTGAAAGAGCTGAGAAAGAGGGAGTTTTGCATCTTAAAAGTCTTAAAACTGAATAAATTGGCAGATGAATTAAAGGGCAATTAACCCTGCATGAGCACCCATGGTAAATTGCCGTGGGAACAATACACAACTCCTTATATGGACATCCTGGGGGGGTGTTTATAGGTCGAATATTCAGGCTTTAAAAAAGTCTATGTCTTTTTTTGTCATGTGTTAAGTCAAAGTAATGATTTATTTTATGTCACATTTTTAGTAGTGATATAAAGTAGCAATAATAGACCGTTTTTCTTTTCTTTTTGTTCATAAAAACGAGCAAAGTGAACTTTGAACCGTGACGTGTTTCCACACTCCACAAGTTCAATCCGATTTTTAACATTATTTCCTGAATTGGAAAGTCCTTTTTGCACAGGTGCGTTTATATAGTTGGTGAAAATTACTTTTTTTCTCATCAGATTGCCTAGGTGTGCTGAAAAAAAGGATATAAGACACTCTGTATATACTGTAAGGTTAGTAATGGAAGTAGTAATGGAAAGTTCCAAGGGTTAATCACAGCTGCAAACACACCTGCTGTTATTGAACAATATTTATCAAACTCTTCTGTATGCAATCTAAGAACTCTCTGGCCTGCTGTATTTGGTTTCTTCCAGGTTTTAATCTTCACGTTTAGAACTGTTCATCAAATTCCTACTAACAGGAACAGAAAATGGTCGGTGTGTGGTGTATTTTCTTCTGCTCCATAAGACAAAGTTTTTGTTCTGCAACATGATCATGAAAACTTTCACATCCTCTCTGCACAGTCCGTTGTCTCTGATAAGCCACAAAAAAAATATATTTTGGACAGAAATTGTGACTAAGTATAATTAATACAATTAAATAATTATTTTACATTTTTAACAGATTCATGTGTTTATATTTGTGGCTGGTAATAATAACAATAACAATAACAATAACAATAACAATAATATAATATTATAATAATAATAATAATAATAACAATAATAATGATAACAATAATAATAATAATAATAATAATGATAGTAATATGGCAATAATAATAATAATAATAATAATAATAATAATAATACTTATAAAAAGTGTATCCAAAACATCAGATATGCAAATTATAGTAACCTATATCAATTAAGTTCAGGGTTTTATTCAAATTTTCCAATGGCAAAATGTCACTGATCACATATATTAATAATATATATATAATAATATTATAATTAATTAATTAATTAATTAATTAATTAATTAATTAATTAATTATTATTTTCTACAACAAATGATACTTTAAACCCTCCCATGTATATACAGTAAATTCACACATATCTATGTACTGACTAAGCATGCGCATCGTTATGTAACATGCAACATACAAGATTAACAAGTGATGAGTTTACATAATTAAGGGAAATAAAGGAGGTTAAAAGAGATGTGCTGCCATCAGAAGGGAGAGCAGAACATAATACATGTCTAAAATGTCTACATTTACTTTAAAGATCAACATCAAATTCAGACGTACAAAGAGAAAGCATTCAGATCGAATCTGCAAACAGATTACCCTGGGTCTTTGTCAAAATGTGTTCAACATGGTCCTAATCTGATCTGTGCACAACTTGTACACATCATTTTATCCCTAATATAAGTGATAATCCACAATAACAATACATGTACACGTAAAATATGATGTGTACGTTTGTACCTTAAAAAGCAACAGCAACATGTTTTGTAACTTGTAACAATGTAGATTTGTAGCACAGACTTGTTTGATGGTTTACAACGACTGAAGTATTCCAACATACAGAAACCATCCATTCATCCATCTGCTACTGATTTATCCTCCACATCAGGGTCGCGGGGGTCGCTGGTGCCAATCACACCCTGGACAGGTCACTGGTCCATCACAGGGTGACATATAGAGACAAATAACCATTCACACACTAACTGTCAATTTAGAGTGTCCAATTTCCTTAATCCCCATATTGCATGTCATTGGACTGTGGGAGGAAACTGGAGAACCCGGAGAAAACCCAAGCACACACTCATGCAAACTCACATACAGACTCTTACACGTACATATTTTTATGATCATGAATCTGGAATAATGTACACATCCTCTTCTTTGGAGTTTTGGAGGATGACGAGGTTGCACTGCGGGTCATTGCTGTATATGGCGTCATTTGGTATGTCACACTGCAAGTACAAATCCTCTTCAGGGTCTCTGGGCAACCTGCGGGAGATCAGTGAGTTCAGTGGATGGTGTTCAAATCACAAAAGTGCTTCTCTGTTGAAAATGACACTGGACATGTAAGTGTGTGGACTCACACTGCCCAGTTTCCATTCCTCCTCAGAGGAAAAACTTCAGCACTGATTTATGAGCTGAATGGACTTTAAAGCTTATTAAACAACGGAAATCCCCAGCTGATGTCAGCCAAGTCGTGGGAATAAACACAGTATATTACAACACGCTTGAGCAAAGCGGGGTTAATCTTTACTTCATGCACATTGTTTCCTCATTTGTTCTCATTTTGGACAGATGTACTGTCACAAAAGGACATTTCAGACTGAACGTTTCCTCTCTGCTAAATACACACTTTCCTGCCACTTCATTAGGTACACATGTTCAACGGCTTTCATTCACAAAAATAGAAATATAATGCATTTAAGTGCGTAGTCATGGTCAAGATGAAGTTCTGACTAAGCATAGCATAAGAATGGGGAAGCAAGATGATTCAAATGACTTTGAAATTGTTTAATGGTTTTTAAGAAACTGGTGATTTACTGTCATTTTCACTCACCACCATAGTTGGTCCGAAAAAGAGAAAATATCCACTGAGCTGCAGATTCTCTGGGTGAAAATGGCAGCAATCACTTAAATAAATAACCACCTTTAATTACAATCAATTTGCAGATGACCATCTCTCAACACGACTGAATGCTACGACTGATAGTTTATCAGATGTACAGTGTACCTAATAAAGTGGCTGTCTCTAGGCCGCGAGTCCTGACACAGAATCTTACCTGCTGTGGGTTTGTGGCTCCCTGCTGTAGTCGGGCTTTTGAGAAGTCACGTTTTCATAGATGGGGATGTGCAATGCTGAGTGTTCTGAGGCCACACTGGTAGAATGATGAGAATCATCCTTTTTTTTCTGGCGTTTACTTCGTGCAGACTCCATCACATTCCTCACTTTATCCTGGTACTTGTACAAAATGACGCCAGCCACTAACATGAATATGAAAAAGAAGAGTGGGAGACCTATATTCAGAGCTAAAGAGCTTGCATGGTCCTCATTGTTACCATTCTCCTGGGTGCCATTGACATTCATGATCTGTAAAATAAAGTAGAAATCAAACTGTGTAACAATTTACATTAAAACATGTTTAGCAACTAATAACTCAAAAAGGGCCTGGACATTTTTACAATATCTAAAATTTTCGAACAATTGTCTGATATTACTATATTACAATAATATTTTCATTTCCATTGAAAAGCACTGATCTTACCAAACAAGGTTCCAACGTTGTGGTTGAAGGTCTGAGTTGTGAGTGAAGTCAGGAAGTTTCTCTTTAACTCCTCACTTTTGCAAAGTTCCCCTTTTTCTTTAAATAATGCAACTGAGAAATGAAAGTATAGATTTTCCTGAACAAGCTCTAAAAAAAAAAGACTATTTTTCTTCCCTATATTAAACTTTGTGACTCAAGAGATAAGTTTCCAACCGTGGGCACTGAAATAGGATAGGATTATATGAAATAGGATTATCAAGATCATGATAAAACAGCTGATTCCAAACAGAAGGAATTGTGTTTTGTGGGTTGTAAAATGTAAACTCTTTCAAATACATACATTATGTTACTTTCATAAATCCTCCTGCACGTACTAAAACCAGACCTTTACCTCCCCCTGCAGTCGGTTTCACTTCCCATATTCAAAAAACACCATAGTGAACTTTGTATGTATAAATGACTGTAAATTTGAATAAAAACATTTAAAGACTTTCTGTGACAGCGAGGCTGTCAGTCTAGAATCTGTTCAAATATAATAATAATAATAGCATCTCACTTCATTCTCTGTGTCTGCTTACACTGGAAGACTGAGGCCATTATATTGCTTGTAGGCAACTGGGGGCTTTTCATCTTTATTTTTTAATTGATTATCATTATGTATCATTGTTATTCTAACTTGTCCTGTCCAGCAACTTAGGCATTCAGTGTGATTAACTGGAGTTGCTGTCATACTCTACTTGTTGTTCATTTATATAACTGTTCTCTATATTTTCCTTTCTGATTGTGTGATGTGGGGTCTCCACATCGCAGTGGGACAGACCAAAGCCAGTACAGGTACGGGTTGATAACATAATACAATACAATGACAGTAACAACGCTGACATTAATACGAAACATTAACCGCTAATTACAACAACGATAATTATTATTAACAAGCACATAAAGAAAGGTTAACTGCAGCTACAACGGCTGTAGCAATTTGAATTTGATTACGGAGCAGAATGAGTGTTTGTGTGTGATCGTGTGAGTCAGTATGTGTGTGTTAAAGGGATTGTCATTAGATGTGGTTGGGAATCAGAGCGGGGGATATTATGACAGTGTAGGGTCGGCTCACAGGGTCACGAGTCTCACAGGGCAGGGGAGGCCAGCAATCCTAGATACAGCCATGCATCTGTCCCTTCAGAAGACCAGGAAGAGGGGTGCCCGCCCAGGATCAGCCACCAGGAAGGAGAAATAGAACCAGAGTTCCCAGGAGGAGTCCGGAGGCCCAGGAACCAACCAAGTCCCCAGCATGGTGCCTGCTGCTCCCCGGCGAGAGAGGAGCCCCCCCCTAGACCGTCCCGTTTCCAAGACAGTACCTCTCAATCTAGCGCCAATCTAGACTACACATAACCTAACTTTCCTGTATTCTTTATTTGACCAGAATAGAATTATTATATTGCTTTAGTGTGTTATATTACTTTATTGTTGGACTTGCCAGTGTAAACAATGTACTTAATGGGAAAGGGAACTTGGCTTGTAACCGGAGGGTTGCCGGATGAGATTAAATGCAGAGAAGTAATTTCCCCTGCAGGACTGATAAAGGACTCATTTTAAAATCAAGAGCGGAACATGAATGTGGGTTTCATGTAAAATGATGTATAATAATTGGTGTTTCAAGGGACTCTGGGAGCCCCAGGCAAAAGGGACCAGGATGTCAATGCAGCCTCTACATGACCACTTGTAGTATTTAAGGGGGTTCTCAAAACATTTTTGTTGCTATGGACAAATGTAATCTGCTGTTCTCAGGGGCCCCTCCTCAGCTTAAGGGCCCCGGGTAGTTTGCCTTTGTTGCTGGAAAGCTCCAATATTAAGGTTTCCTTGCTGATTGCAGGCATTGAGAACGGACTTCATATACATTTAGTACTGCGGTGTGCCAAAGTGGCTGAAAGTTGTGGTTTGTGGTGCAAAGATAAAACAAAACGACAGCGTCCTGGCAAGAGTTTGACTGAAAAAGTGAAGTGAAAGGTGTTGCTATTTGCTATGCGGGGAACGTTCCTGCAGGGTGTCTGCACAAGATTCTTTAATTCATTCATTCATTTATTTATTCAGCATCTGGTAAGTTATCCTCCACATGACGGGCCATGGGGACGCTGGTGCCAATCCCAGCTGACATAAGGGGAAAGGCGGGGTTCACCCTGGACAAGTCACCAGTCCATCACAGGGCCACATAGAGACAAACAACCATCTGTGTAAGATAAAGATTATTAACCCTTTAAAGTGCAATTTGTATTACTGCAATTACACAGTGGTTTCAAATCCCACATGTGACTATTACAGTCATTTCACTCGCGCTGCAGAAGGATGCCGGAGAATCAGCGTCTTTGTCACCAGAGAGGAGAGACTGAAAAAAAAAAAGGCCTGTACATAATTTTCCATTTTTTGGCCTGTTTTTGGACATTTAGACAAATCTCAATCAAAGGTTATTTGTACAAATGAATATGTGTTCTACTGTTGAAATTTCAAATTAATTTATAATGTATAACTAGTGTAGAAACTGACTGGCCTTTCAGTTCTACAGTGTGCAGCTGGTTTCCTGGCTGTGAAAAACACCACCGCCTGCTTTCAGGAAACAAGAGTGAACATGCAGATAAACTTCTTGTTCTTGAATGTGATGCATTTATCACATCATTCATTGGGAGGAAAAGGAGAGAATAACAAGCAACAAGCACCCCTTTTTTTTATCTCTCCACTGAAAGCTCATTTGTCCGTGCATTAATGAAGTGCAGTCCATTCACGCCGTGTGGGCATTCAGCTGGAAAGCAGGAGGAGAGACTGTGTTGTGACACCATTTATCATCGGTCAGCATGTGTGCACTCGCAACCCCAGAGGAAGCAGACTCTGATGCTACCTGAGAATTTAGACCAAGTCAGAGCAGGAAGGTGAATTCAGTCCACAGAGGAAAAGGCCAGTGAGCTAAAGTCTACCCCACACAAGACGGTAATTGGCCAGATTTCGGTCACAATCTGGTCCTTCGAATTGTGGGTGCCTTCTGCTTTTAGCCTAATTTGAACAGATTAGCACAGTATCCTGTAGTGTGAGGGATTAACAAACGTGACTTTCTGATTTCAAGTCATGAGCATTAAACTGAAACCGGGATTGGGGCGTGAACAGAACATCACAATAATCAAGTTGACCGGGCTGCCCACAATGTGGAGAGGATGAATGTGAAGACCATCACCACAAACCTAGAGAAAGAGGTCAGACTTGTGTATTTATAGCAACAGTATGGTTGTTTAATTTGTCCTGTGAGACATATCCCAACTGAACGGAGACATGACCGTTTACATTCTGCAGTCACGTTACATCACATCAGTTTCTGTGAGATCCCAAATCCCTGGAATCTCCTCTCTGAAGTCATTTGATTAAACACCAAGGGTGTGGTCCTGTGTCTTGGCTGGATCATCTAGTCTGTGCTTTCTAAGCATTGGAACATCAGTTACAAAGCTGGTTTGCCACGTTTTTAAAATCATGTCAGATTTTGAAAACTGGTTCTTCTCCAAAACATGGCAGCAGGTGCGAGCAATCAGCTGGAAACAGTTTTCAATTGATATACAAAGCAAACCAGGATATACCAGGATGTAAACACACACGTTGTAGCCTTATTTGTATGCTGTGTGTCTTGTGTCCTATCAGACCTGACTGACTTGCCGTTGAGGAGCATTTATCAGTTATCAAACTGCTGAACGACTTCACTTTTGAAACTTCAAGTCGGCCCTTCTTTGTGTTTTCCATCACACTCCAACCTGTTTAGACATCTCTCTTTACCCTGTTTTTTATAAGGAAAGATATAAACACTGCTATACAGGGAGTGCCTTGGAGCTGATAGGCATAACATTTGTTCATATTCAGCTTTACATACAGACCACCGGCAATGACATTGGATAACTTGCTTTTTGTTGTTTTGTGATCCAGTTTGGTCAATGTGGGACTTTTTCCTGTGTGTTGTTTCCACTGTGTGTAAGCTTTGTTCTGTATCATCAGTGTTTGTTCCTGTTTTTATATGTAACTTTTGTGTCTTTTTTCTATGTGACATGTCTGGATGCACATTGTCTCGTCATCATTTACGATCCATCATGTGACGTCACTGACTGTCATATTCCACAGCATCACTTCAACGTCTAAGAAAGGTCACATATGAAATAACAACAAACACAGTTATAACAACAACTTGAGGTCTATGTGAATATTCTGCTAAAAATGTAGCTGATTTTGCGGTTGTTCCGCAGTCCATATGTGCGGTGCGCCTCCACTTACACCTCCGTGGAGCGACGTGTCAACACGCACCGGAGACACAACGGTTTGGGCTTCAAAATAAAAGCACAAACGTATCTTCCTCAACTGGCACAGTAGAGTTCGAGAAGCAGGAGAAAAAAAAAGCCATGGGCAATAAATAAATATTAAAGTTAAATATCATTAATATGATTTTAAATATATACTATAATATTATAATATCTTATAATACTGATAAGATAAATATTAAATATTAAAACATATTCAGTGTTTAATTTATCTATATTATATAATAATGAATAATAACTACATTCAACTGCAGTGACTGCAGGTCAGATTAAATTAGTTTAAACTGCTCTGATAGGCTTTCATCACAGTGTGATTACCCTTTAAACAATTCAATAAAACAAATTAAAAACAAAGTACGATTTCATTATGACTTATTAAAGTAGGATGACTTTTATTTATTATTAATCTATGAGTTCATTCTTTTGTGAGAATCTTCTTCTTTGACTGTTTGGCTTGCCTAATCCCTAGTGTCCTCTTCTGTTACACCAACTGTCCTCATGTCCTCTTTTACAACATCTATAAACCTTCTCTATGGTCTTCCTCTTTTCCTCTTGCTTGGCAGCTGCATCTTCAACATCCTTTGTCCAATATATTCACTATTCCTCCTCTTTCATACATTGACAGACAATAGGGAGTGGGTCAAAATATCGATTTGGTGATATATCATTGCCCTTCCTTGTGCAATACGATACTCAATACGCCAGGGCAGATATCGTCCCTGACAGTTTCACTCGCTGGTTGATGTGTCCTCATGGTGGCGCTGCTCAAATGAATGATGGAAACTAGTTTCCCAGGGCGATAAAAGTAAAATAATAAGAACCATAAAATAAGAACCATAGTCTAACTTAAAAATAAATGTTTTAAACTGCTTTTTAAAAGCGACAATTGTGTGTCGAGGCAGCGATGGGAAAAACGCAGAGCGTTCCACAGTCTGGGTGCTCCTGCTTCAAAGGAGTGTCTTAAAATGGGTCTTTGGGACCACAAGTAACATCTGACCTGCTGACCTCAGACTGGTGTGAAGCTGTAGCAGGTCAGAAAAAGTCACTGTAAAATTCACTGGTGACCAGTGACGGGGGGCTAAAACAGGCATGATATGAGCCTTTTTGTCTTAAAAGCCAGTTGAAAGTTCTGAGTTCTGGACGACCTGATTGTGGTCAAGTGCCTTCTTATTTACACAGGTATAAAGACTGTTACAATAGTTTATGAAATACTGTACATTGCTTAAATGTTCAGCTCTAGTGGTGGCCCACATCCAATTGATTGGAGGGCCAACATGTGGCCCGCGGGCCACGAGTTTGACACCTCTGCTTTTACATCAACGAGCACTCTGAACTATCCCTTTAAATGGTGGTTCGCTGAGCGCTAACCGGAAGTGGAGGTTCCCTCACTGCGGTTACCTTGACACTGGCCAGTGAGAGAGAGCGGAGCACAAGAGCGAAACATGGCGACTGCGAACAATCCGCGGAAATTCAGCGAGAAGATCGCGCTGCACAACCAGAAGCAGGCGGAGGAGACGGCGGCCTTCGAGGAGGTGATGAAGGAGCTCAGCATAACGCGGGCAGCGAGGGTAAGCACGCCGCTCCTCCTGTGATTAACCCCGTCCTCCTCCTTCTCCTCCCCCACCTCCTCTTCTCCGTTTGTTTTTAGCGAGCTGTCAGATATGCGTTTGTAGCACGCAGCCAGGGCAGAGGAGGTAAACAATAACAAACGACGCCTCCTGCTGCCAGCTGTTACCCCCTCCTCCTCCTCCTCAGCGGGGACAGAGGGACGGAGCTGGCAGGAGGAGACGCTGCTGTCATGTCCAAATGGACCCACGTCTGAAAAAGTTGTTGCTGTATTTTTTTTTTTTTCTTGTCCCACGCTAAAGGGGCGTGCGCGCGTTTTTGACAGCGCGCGTTCACCTGCATCTCTGACTGTCTGCTCGGCGCGCGCATAAAACCAAGCATCATGCGTGTAATATTATTATTATTATTGTTATTATTATTATTATTATTAGTTTTAATAATATTTTTTTATTATTATTTAAATGTTTGCGTGTGAATGTGTTTCTGGTCCTCTGTGCACTGTGGTTTGGTACAAACTTGTGTGACAGTTTCCTGTGTGCTCCGCGCTCACTGCAGCATGGGTGACATTTACACCAAAGATGAAGGCCCAGATTATGAGGACTATAAACCACATGCAGCACAGGCCTCCAAAATAAATCCGACATGGAGGCAGACAGGGCTGTGGCAGCTGCTGCAGCTGATGGGCAGATGCTCTGTGGACACGGAGCTACTGCAGTGCTGCTGCTCATACTCTTATATTATGGTGTGCTGATAGAGTGGAAGTGGAATGTGCATGTGGAAAATCAGGGTTTGTTCCTGCCGCTCCTATTAGGGGTGGGAATCACAGGGTACCCCACAGTACTGTACGCGATATGCGGTCCACGATACCGATAATATCACGATACAGCAATTCCGCGATGATCAATATATCGCACGGCAGTCATGTGGCGATACATCACGATATCTGTCTAACGGAAGAAAACAAAAACGTCAACGTGAAAAGTTTAAAGTGCAGGATTGCATTAAGTATGTATTGAACGTGGATGGAGCGTTGCTTAACGTAGCTTTCTCCATCATTATCCCACTGTAAACTCACTCTTCTATACATTGTTATGTATTCAAAGAAATTGAATATAATTTTTACAACTGCTTTCCAAAAAATGTTGTAGTTTCTGTAGCCCTTTTCAGAGCTCAACATGTTTCTACGGCAGCTCAAATAGACATTCTACATGGCACATGAAGGCCACCGTAGTTCCCTGACACCCTAGGGAGGAGTGAACAGAGGAGTTCTCTGTTTGTTACAGTTTGCAGTCTCACCACCAGATGGCACTAATTCTTACACACTGGACATTTAAAAAATAATAGCGAACATTGCTGTGACAGGGCAAAAATCTGTGAAGTGAAAAGCGTAAACCGAAATAACCAAATCCCGATTCCAGCTTCTTAAATATGATTATTCTTTCTTCTTTTGAGTGCAATCCAAATTTTCCACCATTTTCTGACACTGAATCGACCAAACAAGTATAGTTTAAGTTTCACATCAACTAATGGATGAGCCAGTTGCTATAGCACATGTAAACCGTAGAATAGGATTTTCCTCCTCTTAATGGCTTCAGTCCTATCGTTTTTCTTAATGAATACTCAAATATAGGAGGCTCTTGTGTGAGCCAAATTTAGACGAGTGAGTAGTGGTCGTTGGGTGTCGAGTTTCAGCCGGCTCCGTCCACACCCTCAGCCCTTCAGCATTTCTCTCTCTGCTCACTGTACCTGTCTTGCTGTTTACAAAGATTAGTCTTGGCCTCTTCCTGATCCTGGGATGTTACTACAGGCAGCCTTTTGTCAACAGAGAAGGTTTACATGTATTTAAACAAACACAGTCTGAGGCTTATCAAAATACACCGCCGATGCACCGCATAGTAATGGCTTTTATTAGATTTTCTACCTTGCCAACAGTGAGCAGAGGGTCTGCATGAGAGGATTTAATTGAACGATTACAGGTTCTCTTTTAGGACATGGAACTGGAGGTTGTTTTGAAATTAAAGCCTTCACAAGGCTTTAGGGAGTTCATACTCATTGAAAGTGCAAGTTCAGTCAATGCCAAATTCCCTCCGCAGTGCTTCAGTTCCATGTTTGCCTCACAGTGTTAGGCAGACTTTGTAACGTTTCTTTGTATCCAGTGTCAGTGCAGGTCTCGTTTTAGTAGTGCACTGCTTCTGTTGTCCCCGTCTCACTTGACATGACGAATGTCCTGTGAGTAAGTGCTTTTGGCCATTTTCCCCGAATAACTTCCAATCTCTGGCAGTTATTTACAATTTACTGCACGTTGAAATACTGTTGTAACAATTTAAAATAAAGAAAACCAAAAAGGTTTCCAGGTGTTTTTCCAACTCTCACCTCTCTGGCGACAAAGATGCTGATTCTCTGGCTTCCTGCAACAGCGCAAGTGAAATTGCCACAGTAACCACACAATGGCTTTGACGGGAAACTTCTCAGCTTTCAGAAACCACTGGAATTTTCCGATGCCACAAACCGTCGTGTAACTAGGGTGATGCAAAGTGTGCTTGTGCAAACATGTCGTCAGCGATACGCTCGGTGTTAAAAAGCCAATATCTGCCAATACCGATATGCTGTCGATAGTATCGTGCAGCCCTAATAGTTTAGTATTAGCCTGAAAGTTTGCTTAGCCTGAAAGATCTATTTTCTACTCGAGCTACATGAACGTGTCATTTCCTGTTATTTTGCCACCTCACACACGGGGCTAATAAAGACAACACGGGTCAGTATTGTGGTTTCAGTATTATACTGCAGGGTCACCGTCTCTAGTGCATAATCACACTGCAATTGAGGTTTGATGAGTTTAAGAGTGTAAGTCGCTCTCACTGGTAATAACAACAATATCTTGTTGCTGTTTTCCTGTTGTGCGTCTGTAACCAGTTCACGTCACCGGAGCATGAATTTGCTGCGGCTGATAAACGGTTTTATTTATTGTTGTTTTTTTTGTTGAGTTCATTTCATGCTGCCTCAGCTGCCGTTGTTGTGTTTCCAGTTACAGCTGCAGTCGACCCAGTATCTGCAGCTGGGACAGAACAGAGGCCAGTACTACGGAGGGTCTTTGCCAAACGTCAATCAGATCGGAAACAGCACTGTTGATGGACCTTTTCAGGTGAGCGGCGGGTATTTCTGGACCTTTATACAGAGTTTAGAAAACAGCTGAGGTGCACAACATTTCATTTGTGTTAGGTTTGGTTGTACAGGAGAGCAGATAATCCTCTTCTGTACATATTTAATCTTCTAAAGGGAAGATTAAGTTCAATATTTACTGTGTAATAGATGTAAAATGTGATGGCTTATTGCCAGATGACATACAATCAATATGATTTATTACTACAGTAATGCAAGGATGGAGCCTAAAGATACAAAAGCATTAGCATGTAACACAGAACAGTGTACAAAAGTACACTGCAAGCTTTTCGTTGTTTCAAATTACAAATTTGATTTGACAGTAAACAGTTTGACCCTAATTATGTCCCACAACAACCTATTTATTCAACCCGTGGCCATTCTAAAAGAAATATTTACCTTTTCTTATTTAAACACTAGGAAATCCTGCTCTCATCTGCTCAGTATGGTGGGTGCTACACGGCAATGTAAATACGTTTTGTATGCAAAAGCTTTGTTTAGAGTAAATAGAGTAAAATAGAGTCAACGCACCACAGCTGGTGAAACTCAGCCACAACCGAATGTTATGCATTACAGACACAACACTTAAATAAATCATTTGTTGTACTTGGAGTCAAGTTACACCACAAGGTAAAATTTGATTTGTGATTTTTTTTTTGTGCAAGCTGTGTGTGTGGATATATACAGTATTTATTTATTTATTTATTATCTATTTATGTTCATGCAAAGTACATTGTAGACACCTGCGTGCTTTTGTTTTTTTTAATTTCAAAATAAAATATAGACATTTGGTGCCACAAACAATAACAACATAGCTGTATTATTTTATAATCAACCATCATTTATACAGTATATTATACATATCTCTGTGGACAACTTATCTTGTCATGACATATGTGCAAAAAAGGAAACAACCATTTTTTTTATAGACTGTGAGAGTTTTTTTCTTTCCCCCAAATAAGCTACAGCACGATGACCTTTGCCAATATTAAACAGAACTAATTGGGCACTTTTCCAGATCCAGATCCAGATCCTTTTAGTTAACATTTTTACTTTTGCAAGCATTTTTCTAGCTTTCTGTTCTTGTTCTTTCCTTGACTCACTTGAACATCTGACGTAAGGGCTCACAAACGCAAGGTTAGTGCAACTTGGGACAAGGACGACTTTCAACCCAACTAAAATAAATTCAGATTTTGACAAAGGATTTAGGTCTCAGTTCAGTCTGGACCGAACAGAGAAACCGTCACAGACAGCAATGACGTATTGAACTGGCACATAATATTAATTCTTTTTAACTTTTCTTTTCTGTTTTTTTGTCCTTGTCAGAAATCAGTGCTGGACACAAATAGATTGACGCGACATCACGGGTTAGTGGACAGAGTCTACCGGGATCGGAACCGCATGACGTCGCCCCACAGAAAACCCCCGTCTGTTGACAAACATGGACGTCAGATATCCTTCCATGTTGTCTGCCTCTTCATCTCATTTTAAAATCATGTTATGATGGTTTATAGTTTAGAGTAGTAGTTGATTATTAAGGAGACCAAACACATATTTGATAATTAAGCACATTAAGTTAGTCAGTACCGTGAATTTTTCTTTTTCAAATATCTGGCACGACTTGGATGACACACCACCATCACTGCAAGCTCATGTTTAATGAAGTCACAGGAATGAATGTTCCGGCTGCCAGACCTCAGCGCCAGTATTTTTCTTAACCTGAGATCTCACATTGACAGCTGTCCATATGGATCAGTGTATCTTTCACCACCACCTGATACCAGCTGGAGGAGGTAAGACAAGTCTCTAAGGATGAAACATAGTCTGTCTGTCTGTCTGTCTGTGTGTGTGTGTGTGTGTGTGTGTGCATGTTTGGATACTGGAAAAACTCAGACCACACTTCCTTACACAATCCAAAGTATATTTTTGGGAAATGAAAAGCTAAATTAAATGCTTTGTTGTTATTCTTTGGTGTTTTGGATGTTGTTATGAGTGCTGTTCTTGCTCACCAAGAGATTTCAATTGTATTCGCTTTAAATGCTTTGTATGCCACAGGAATAATACATTTGCGGTTCATTTGATTTTTGCACATATGAGTGCAGTATTTGGAAATGTCCTTAATTGGACTTCACGGTCCCCCGTGTGACTTCCTTGTGCTGCAGGACAAACTCTGACTCAGCTCTGCACCAGAGCACACTGACACCTGCTCAGCAGGCCGCTTTCACCGGAGGATCCCAGGAGCTGCTGCCAAAACGAGGTACACGTCAAAGAGAAACATAGCATTTGAGACGTTGCCGTGGCCTCTGCATTTAACCCATCTGATTTTATGCACCAGAAGTGAACACACACACACACACACACAAACCGGGCACAGGAGCACTGGGCTGCGCTCATCTGTGCCCGGGGAGGAATTATTGGTATTGGTCCGATACTGGTCAAAATCACTGGATCGGATATTGTACAGATAAAAAAGCAAAAAGCATTTTAGCTGAGTCATGTTTGGGCTGTTTATTTCTTCTTTTTGGGAGAACAATATGTGTTACACAGTTGGACAATTATGTCTTTCGAAATGACTCAGCACAAAATGTGCTGTTTGGTGAAGGTTCACGCTCAGAAGAGGAAAATGTCCGATTGAGCAGGGCGAACCTAAGTGTTTGATGATGTTCTTTGCTAATGGCGGTGTGAGACATATAGTTTAGTTTCTGAAGCACTTTGGTTATATTTTCATAAATCTCAAAGTGGAGACACTGCACTCACTGCATTGTCTTTGAATGTCAGACCACAAACAAATGAGGACCCGTGGGCTGGGCTTATTATAAGCTCATACATGCTGGACATCTGCAAACCCAAGAGACTGAGGAGATTTTTCTTTCTCTGTCTTTAAATCCCCAGTTCTCCTGCTCACTGTACCAGGCTCCGAAGCAATCAAACAAGAGGCTGATGAAGATGGACAGGAAGAGGAATGGGACTGTAAAAAGGTGAACCATCCATACGCCACAAATAATTGTTTTCTTTTCTGGCAGTTTTTTTCCTCCACAAGACTGTAGCTGTAGTTTTTCTCCCACCCCTCCCCTTTAGAACATTTTAAGGTCCAAGCCCTGCAAAGTTCCCGGAATCAAGTGAGTGTTTTTTTTTTCTTCTAATTTAAGTCATCCTGTGGCCTTATTAATGCAGTGAAGTGATGTTGTAGCTGTAGCTGCACACGATCAGCTTCAAATTAAGTGTGTATTTACATAAATTTAAATAAGCATGAATAAATATGGCTTTGAACTGAAGCCAACCTACTTTAATTTGAGTGTATTTTCAAGTCATTTTTAGTATTGTGCACAAGCAGCGCAGTGTTTCTGTGCTTTTATGTCATTACTGACAAAAACAAGGTGAATACATTTCTCTCGTGTTCACTGCATCCTTCCTGTGCTCTGCAGCATATTTCCATCTCCAGACCAACAGCTGACCACTACACTCAAACCTGCAGCCCTCAACACTGGCGGTTCTCTGCCTGACCTGACCAACATCCAATTCCCTCCTCCGCTGCCCACCCCGCTCGACACGGACGACACGGCAGCTGCCTCGTTCGGCTCCTCCAGCAGCGCACAGATCCTGGCAAACACACAAGGTTGGACAATGTGGGATTCCCCTGTAATTAAATGCAGCATATCAGATGAGTTGCTGTTAAAGATGATTTTTTTGTTGTTGTTGTTGTTGTTTGTGTGCTGGGTAGGAGGGAACGCCTCTCAGTCCACAGTAACCATGGAAATGGAGCCTGGGCAGGACAACATGGTTCCTCTCATTGTGAATACAGGAGACTCCCACCAGCAACAGAACCTCACACTCTCCCCTTCTTCTCCACCTCTCAGTCTCTCTCAGGTACGGGCCTGCTCTCCACCCTGAATGAAATGAACCACGCAAGCTTAAAGAAATGCGTTATACTGTATTAAGTCACAGATTGACCTTGATGTGTCATCGGAGATTAAGGAAACATTCAATCAAAGTACTGGCTTCACTGATAACTGCAGTTCCGCCTGTTTATTGACTCTGTTTCTGCTTTAGTGTGGTGTGCCACCCACAGCCACCAACCCAATAAAATGCACCTCGTATCATTTCAACAGCAGACTTAGTTAAACAGTGACCTGTAGCAAAGTGATAAAAACTAGAGGAGAAGAGAACCAAGCGTCTGCAGTGGAGAGGAGTTAAAGTGTAGATGGCTACAAGTGGAAGTTGATGATATGCTATTTTTTTATATATATATATATTTAATATATAATGTTTTACAGGCGGTTATTATTGTCTCCTCTCATAATGTCACTGTCAATCTTTTCCTGTTGCTCATGTGAAGATGTTTTTATTTCATTCTAATTCACTGTCAACAAAAAGAAACCAGACAGTGAGAATGTTGTGTATGTGTACGCGTTTGCAGGATTTAAATACCTCAGTGGTTTTCACCGTGTTTTAGAACCTCATCCCTTTTTCTGTCACATTGTTCCTTTCAGGCAGCGATCAACGCGATGAACCTTGAGCAGCAGCTGTCGCAGTATGCCTTCTTTAGCCAGCAGCCGGCGTCCCAGACTCACCAGAACCAGCAAGTAAGTTTGAATTAACACTTGTGGTTTAAAAAGGAATCATTATTATGATCATTATTATTATTATTATTATATCAAGATAAGTCCAGTAAGCAAAACAATCAAATTTTTCTGGTTCTGCCTAAATCAAAACATGATTGGTATTTGCATGATAGGATGCAACCTCCTAAACAAGCACGAGCAGCTATATATTGCTAAGCAATAAGACGACAAAAGAAAGATACGTCATGATTGGCTCACTTTGTTGTTTTTTTTTACAGATTTAGAACTAACCCTTTGATGTGTGAGTCAAATATGTTAAAATTAGGCCTTGTATAACCTTGTTTGGCTTTGTCTGAAGGCCAACAGTAAATGGCCGGAGGAAATTTGTGGCTGGTCAGCATACTGCATAAGAGCAGAGAGTGATGGACTGTATTTGTGATAAGCTCATATTAAAACTGTATAAAATGACTGTATATCATTAATATCTATTTTCCTTTTTTCTTTTCAGCAGACAAGTCCGGTCCAGCTCCAGTCGACCGTGAACTCTTGCTCCACGTTAGACGACCACACGTCCTCGCAAACAAACATGATCATGGACATGAGCACGGTGAGCAGCGCACACACCTGTCTGCACCACACGTGATTCTGCCTGCTGGCATCACACACACACACACACACACACACTACACGCTGCTTTACTGAAGGACATGCCACAGTTTAATGTTATTAATCGAGCACAGTAGGATGCATTAGAGCAATAAGTGAGTGGTTTCTCTCTTATTTCAAATGTATGTTTAAACATGATTTGTCTTACTTTGCATGCTTATCGTGCGGATCTAAAAAAAAACCTGGATTAATGCAAAAACATAAAGGAATGTAAATGCTTTTGCAAGGCACTGTGCGTCGTTCAGATCTTGGCTCTCACTGCTCTACTTGTGTTGCAGTAGGAATGTGTTTGGATTACTGCACAAATGAAGTGCCCTACTTTTTCCCTCATCCCAGTTCCACTGCAGTGGAGACCTATCATTGTGTTAATAAACCCTGAATAAGCATCTCATCTACAATCATCGAGCTTCTGTTCTTTTCTGCTTTGTTTCCAGAAGTGGTTTAAAAACATGTTCCCTCCATTTTTAGCCCCGTGAATCTTAGCTGTTAAGTTATATCACGCTGATGGACAATATCAGTGTTTCTTTCAGTTTCTTGAGAGTTCAGATCTACTGCAGTAATTATAATTGCACTAGTTTTTATCTTTATCCAAAAACCTTGAACTGCTTCATCACTTTTACATCCCATGCTACCACTAACATATCTATGCACATATTAGGGCTGCGGTGAATCGAACCCCTGTTAGATATCGAGTGATAAGAGGTAATTTTTCATTTGATACGCCTCAAACTCTGAATTACATGATAGTATATCAGTATTTTGCTCTTGTTTGTTGGGTCATTTAAGTTTGATTTAATTATCAGGATAGAAATTGAATTTTGTTTTATCTTTGAACTTATTTTTACTTTCTTTTTCTTGTCCTGTTGATTTTTGAACTAACTAAAACCAGATCTCCTTAGACCCTTTTAGTGTTAGTGATTCACGTGGTGTTGTCACATTATTTTCCCTAACTCACGCAACCGTGTGGGGTTGTAAGATTTAATGTAGTGACTCAGTGATTCCCGCAATCAGGGTTCCTGCTGCTCGAACTGATGCTGGAAGAACACAAGTGTTTCTCAATCCTCGAGACCCACTGCCTGATTGAAATAAATGGGTCGTTACCAGGCTTTTGCAGAGGGCAGTGGGTCTCGTGGACCAGAATTTGCAAACACTGGTATAGAAATCAACCAATTAATAGTTGTAGTTGATTAACTGACTCAGATAAATCATTTTACACCCTATTGGAATTGACGGTCACTGGCTCAGCTGCCATGTGGCGATGCATATCACTGCTCTGAATGGAGGCTACACAATCAGCTGACTAGTAGCACAAACTATGGGTTAATATATCTCTCCATGAAACGAAACAGTGCAGACTGAATCAATTTGTGCATTAGAGCTAGAGTGAGTAATGTTTAGTCTGCCACATGGTGAGCTTCGAGGTGCATTCAGTGAACCTTGTTCATTTCGTAGAGTTAACTTACTAAATGCCTTTTGCTGATGCCTTTAAGGAACCAAATACTTGCCGCTGCTGCCCCCATGTAGTAATAAATACACAACTAATTCTCTAATCTAAATCTATCTAAATCTAATATGAGCACATTAGCACACGCAGACGCCAACACACGTGATCCTCAAACGTTCCTCTGACGACTATAACTCAAACATATCCTCTTGTATCAGACCTCCTCCCTCCAACAGTACCGCAATAGGGTCGGATCGTCTGCCAATCAGTCGCCAACCTCCCCTGTCTCCAATCAAGGATTCTCACCTGGAGGCTCACCTCAAGTAAGGGCGTGTGATCTAACAACTCGCTCCGTATAAACGTCACCGTTCCCTGCATCGCAGTTCTATGGTTGCCTCGTCGGACTCTGTTGACCCCTGCAGCTGCTTTTATTGTGTCCACACAAGTAGATCTGGGCAAAAACGTGAAGCATGTTCATTTATTTCATGCACTTGTGCAAGATGTTTCAAATCATATTTATAAGCTATTTAAAAAAAATATATATATATATCCTGATAATATTAAGATAATCTGATATGACTGTGTACCATAGACTATATATGAGACATTGGTTTTAAAAGTGAGACTTAGGAAGTAGGATAGCAATAGCAGGTTAGCCACCAGGGGGGGCGACTCTGCTGGTTGCAAGAAGAACATAATATCATGCCGCTTTTCCACCACATGGTCCCGGCACAACTCGCCTCTGTGCGGCATGCCGTGTTTTTCTTTTGCTTTTCCATTAGCGATAGTACCTGGTATTATGACCCCGCCCACATTGAGGAGGTACTATATTGCAATGAAAAACCAACCAAACCGTGTAGAGTTGAGCCACACCGAGGCGTGTCAAGTCGTGCTGGGACCATGTCGTGGGAAAAGTGGCATTAGTCTCTGAGATAACACGTCTCAATTGATTTCTAACAGTCAGCTAACATTTTCTAAGGAGTTACTAGTTTAAGGTCTTTCTCAGTAGCACTTGATGTCAATTTTGTTAATTATTTTCCCCGTATAGAGGAAACTGTATGATGAAGCATGGCACAAATGAGCGGACACCAGAGTGACTGCTATCATTCAGTAGGTGCCTGGTTGCAGGTCACATCTGTGAATTTCTGGTGTCAAATACTGACATTACCGTTTAAATCACAAATCTGTACAGCCTTACGATAGGATCATACAGTGATGGTTTTAATGTTAAATACTGACACAGTGGGAATCCCGTAGTTCCTCTTTTGCCCAGATCTGACTGCCAGTCCCTTCAAATACACACAGTGTCACTGATGTGTTGTGATGTAGCTGTGTCCCTAACCTCCCTCCTTTGCTGCTTCTGTGGTATTTGCGTTGCGTCTCCAATGTCTCCTCTGCAGTCCTGCTGTATTAGACTGTGTGCTCCAGTTTGAATGTGAATCAGACACTTGTGTTCGTTGTGGGGTTTTGTATCAGCGTCGAAGGGGAGATTTCGGGGAGAAGCTGCAGAGAATTCCTGTGGCTGAACAAAAAAACAACAACAAACTGGATGGGTGGTGCTTTTAGATAAACTAAACACACCCAAAGTAAACATGGTAACTGGCAATCTCTGTCTGATTCAGTAAATCACCCACTCCTTATACTTTGAAGTCAATAAAATGGTGACTTACAGGTTAAAAAATGTGGTGTGTCACCACATAAACAAATTACATTCATAGATACTGTGTCACTCAGTGATATTCCATCGCTGCACACAGGAAGACATTTGTTTCATTTTCGAGGCACCATTGTGTTAGTGAATGAAACAGCTGCAGTCATGCTTGTGTATGACTGAAAACACAAAGAAGCCCCCGTTAAAATGTTCAGAAGTACATTCTACTGCTCAAAAAACACCAGTTGTCGAGCAGTTTGATGAGATAAATATGTGCTGCTGCTGTATACACACAAATGCTCCCTCAGTCATGTCTGATAATATTGTTTGACAGCGCCTGTTTTCAGATGAACGACGCAGTTTTATTTTAGGGACAGTGAACATTGTAATCGTGCCAGAATAGCTAATAGGCTTTTTTTTCCATCTGTAGTCTCTGGGCAGATCACAGATCAAAAAGTCATTCTACAAACAGAAAAATGCAAATAATGTTACATTTTTTCCTCTTCACAGAGGCAAATAGTTCAAATTTAGGCTCTACAGTTTGAAGATGTATGTTAAATTTAGTTTTTTACAAACAAATAGACAACATAATATTCACTTAGCATTTTAAATTTGCTTCTGTGGACACACAGAGGAGTTGGACATGCAGATTACATGAAATGGACACTGTAAATTGACTGTAGGTGTAAACATGAGAGTAAATGGCTGTTTGTCTCTATGTGTTGGCCCCACCTTTCGCCCTGTTTCAGCTGGGAGTGGCCCCAGTGGCCCCCGCGACCCTCATGTGGAGGATAAAGCGGTAGACGATGAGTGAATGAATTTGCTTGTGTGATTTTGAATGTTTGAGATGTTGTCAACCAAAGAGGAACGTGGTGAGTGAAAGTGACGTTTTGCTGTATGTTTGTGTTCATTTGTATGCGTCTGTCCTGCTGTTTGCTCAGCCAACTCAATTCCTTGCTGAGCTGAAGTGGCTCACTCGTAGTCCTGAGATTATTCACTGGCTGAACCACAGCTGACAGGCTGTGTGCTCCATTATCCTGCTCTGCCCTGTGGGGACATCTGCGGCACACACAGATAATTTGGTTTTGAACGAGGAGGAGCATGGCTTCGGAATATGATCCAATTACTTATACATTAAGAGGCCACAGTGAAACAGGAGAGTTTCTGATGCTGGTTCTCTCGCAGGGAACTCAAACGAGAAACTTCAAGAGAATCGGCTTGCACTGCGTTGAGTCAGTGCAGGAGAATACAGTCACAGAGGGAATATATTCTCAACGATTCACTTTATTCTGTGGTTTTAATTTCATGTGGTTCATGTTGATCAAAGCACCAGCGGAAGCTCATGGGGAGATAGTGAAAGGACTCCATCCTCATTAACAGATTATTGGCATGTGAATAGTATTCAACAAACTCATTTTTTAATCTACATATTTACTTATTTATTGCTTATGTAAAAAGTCATTTGGGTATCTTATAAGTACCTCAGTTGTTGAAATATTTATAATATAGTTATGCAACATATGTATACCACAGCAAACACTGCAAATACTGCGTTATTAAAAAACAGCAGGCTTCAAATCCTCGTGTGGACTGTTGAATGTTTAGTTTCTGTTTGTGAAACATCCTGCAACAATGTAAATGTTTCTCTCCTGTGTACATTTCATCCTCTTACGTCAGTACAGTCAGTTGTAGCCGTGTGTCACGTTTGAGCACAGTTAGTCTCAAACGTTTAGTTTAAAGTCAAGTTTAAAGAAAAAAAATAACCATCCACAGTTCCAGATGTGTTGAGGTGATTTTCAGCAGTTTGTCGTTTCCATGTTGTGACTGCTTTGACTGTGTCCTTTCAATAATCCAAGTGTTCTGTTCTGCACAGTTGCGTGCAAGTGTTTGCATATTTTTTATTTATTTATTTATTTAATTAATGAAGAACAAAGTACAATGGCTGTGAAAACAGACATTTAAAATCTTATTGCATGACTACTTGTTTCACAAATTGAAACCTAGTAAACGGTAATTGAAGCATGTTCTTCTTCTTCTTAAAAAAAGAAGAAAGAAAAGAAATTGAAACAGTTGGATTTGAAGAGAGGCAAGATATTCGTTTGTCATCTACATTCGTAGTCGTTAGTGCCTGCAGTTTAATAAACAGGTTTTGTCTGTTGTCGTCTTGCAGCATAACTCCATACTGGGCAGCGTGTTCGCTGACTTCTATGACCAGCAGCTCCCGTCCATTCAGGCCAGTGCTCTCTCACAACAGGTACGGTCAAGGGTCTGTGTTTACTTCTGTGAGGTGCAGTCGCGGCAGAACCTGTACTCACACTTCTTTCTGCTGTGAGTACCAGTTGGAGCAGTTCAACATGATTGAAACACCCATCGGCTCTGACCAGACCTCCACCCTCAACTACTCCCAGGCACTTATGATGGGTTTGAGTGGTGGCCACTGCAACCTTCAAGATGCACAGCACCTGGGCTACAGTAGCCATGGCAACATCCCCAATATCATCCTCACAGGTGCTACTTCACCTCATTATGTGGCTTCTTGAGTCTATATCACAAGTGGCCTATTACAGCAAAGAGATCTAAAGTGTGGATGTGCAGAGTCCAGAGTACACGGAATAAAAGTGTGTTTGCATGTCCCTTTTTAATCTAGGGCTGCAACTCGTGTTTTTTGTTTTTATTATTGACTGTCGTTTGGTCCACTTAATGCCAAAAATATAGAAGAATACAATACTGATGTTTCTGAAACCACAAAATAGCCATGTTCTCAAATGTCTTTGTGTTTGTCGTCAGAGAGGAGCAGAGAAACAACGATGTAGGATCTCCACCTTCAAATAATGTATAAAATGCATAGGCTGGTCTGAAACGCTTCAGCTGTGCCGTTGTCTTGTCAACGAATGCACATGCATGCACGTATATTTTTCCCGCAGGTGTAACAAACAACACCGTTTACCAAATGTGGGTGGAACCCGAGAGCAAGATTGTGCTACTTTAAAGGTCAGGTGTCTTAAGAATTTGCATCAAATAGTGATGAGATTGAAGAGCACAGAACAAATGAAGGACTTGGCTCACCATCTCTCTCTCTGTCCACTCTCCCACTTGCTCTGTTATGAAGGCAGACATTGTTGTTGTTGTTCGTATAGTCAGCCACTTCTCAATGTGAAATGCACGTCCATTTTGGGCTCCTGTAGAAACATGGAGGCACAGGATGGTGGCCTTCATAAAGCGAGGCTCTTTGATGAAGTACATATAAAAAAAGACGTAGTCTATTTCACCTTCTGTCAATAAACCCGCCTGAATGTTACACACTGCACCTTTAAGATCGGAGAATTAGTTTCCATTCAAAAGAATTGACAGTTAATGTAGTTGCTGATAACCGTTCGATTGAATCCATTTAGAAATGACGACAAATCTTTGTTACATTCAAACTGTTGTCCACACAACTCGTTTTATTTCAAGACATTCCCGTGCTGCACACAGGAAGTGTTTTTTCTTTCGCAACAATTTGCGAGTGAAGCCTGAAAACACAAAGAAATGCCCATGAAAACAGGTTGTTTAGCAGTGACGTTGTTTCAGAGGCGGAATATTAACATCCTCCACAAAACAAGAATCCACAGAGCTGCAGCTCGAACGTAATCATCATCATCGATCGTTTATCAATCAAGTGATGGTTGCAGCCCTAATATAGTCACAGTTTTTTAGAAGAAAATCTAAAAAGCAATAAAAAAACACAGATACATAGCTAGTGCCTTTGAGTAATCGTTCATTGCTTTATTTTTCCACATGTTTTTGTTCAGTGAGTGGAGAGTCTCCACCCAGCCTGCCTAAGGACCTAACCGGCTGCCTGTCCACAGATGTCAGCTTTGATATCGACTCCCAGTTCCCGCTGGACGACCTCAAAATCGACCCGCTGACGCTCGACGGACTGCACATGCTCAACGACCCAGACATGGTCCTCGCTGACCCCGCCACGGAGGACGCATTCCGCCTCGATCGACTCTAACCCTTGACACAGTACGTTTATGCACAGGTGTGTGTGAAAGCTATTGCCCTGGGAGGGCGGGCGGGAGGGGGTGGTGGTGGTGGTGTTGAAGGATTGTCATCTGAGATGATAAAACTAGACAGAGCACATTTGTGGAAACCGTTGGCAGAGTCTGTGCTTTAGCAGTGATTCCACACCAAGCAACCCAATCGAGCTCCACACGAGAGCTTTCCAAAAGAAACACTTTTCTAAGAAAATGCATTGACATGTCTTTTGAAGACTTGCTGCCAGCCTCTCCTCTGTTTAGGCATGAATTATGTTTGTGGTTCAGCCGTCGAATTTTGATTGATTTCACTCACTAAAGGGAGTCTGATGAAAAAAAGCAGCCTGCATCTCTTTTCATGACTGACCACAGAGCAAAAACCTTAACAAAGAATCTCAGCAGCTCAATCACTCAGAGGAAGCACGTGTTCATTTTAACCTTGCTCTGTGCCATGCTGGTCATTCACAGTAGTCCACTCAGCACAGATATTAGTTCCGGTCCCTTTGTGGTTTGTGATCGGAGACAAAGTCAGGTCCCGTTTGATTTGAGTGAAGCTGTAAAGTCTCGAGTGATGACGCCGACGATGATAATGATGATGATGACGAGTCATTATTTTAAGTTATTTTTAGGCGATACTGAATTTAGATTTTTTTTTTTTTTTCCGACGTGGTAAAAAAGCATTCATCAGTTATGCATTAGATCACAATCACTGTGCATACTTGTTTTGCCTTAAGAGCTTGACGTTTTGGTTTCGATGCAAAGTTGATTCATACGTATGTGAGGGAGAAAAAAAGAGGTCTGTCCCGTGTCACAGGTGCTTTTGCTCGCAGTTTGTTCACATTACTTGTCAGACTTTGAGGCGTGCTCATGTTTATCCATCCGTTCATCCGCGGTCACTACCTTATCAATTCTCATTCATTTATAAGTGGATAAATGATTTCTTTGTTAAGAAGGAGATGTTTACAGTTTTTTTTTTTTTTTACATTGTACATGTATAGACTGATCGGAGTTTGCTTAACAGAATCTATGCATAACGACAGTGATTGATTTCGGACTGAACCCGTGTGCAGGATGCCTACTAAACTAAATGAGTGGTGATGGTGCCATGTAACATGGTGTGACGGCCCTACTCTATCCGCTCTGATCATTCTTTTTCATTCTCACCATCGTCATCTTTTTCTTTCACTTTACTATGTGAGTGCACTTTTGAGGAACTCACCAAACACATGGCGCGTGCACTCCAGGTCCTGCGAAAACTGCGACGTGATTTTAGCAGGAATTGTAGTACAAAAAAAACCCAACACATTTTCACTTTTCCCGCCCCCCCCCACTAGCCATGCAGCAGGTTTCCGCCCAGACAGATGCTGCCCTAACCTCCCCGTGATCTGTATGCGAGTTACCATGGCAACCATGGTAGTGGCCAAAAGTATGTTTGCCGGAATAGCCTGCAGCAGGCTTCTGCTCCTCTTGTCTTTTTCATCTTCATTGTAGGGCTGCTAAGCCAGTTATTGTGCCACCTACTGGCAACAGGACGTATGCCATGAATAAGAAACACCGTTTGATTGACCTGAAGCTTTTGGGGTGTGGTCTACAGTTACTGTTGTTTTAGAATTATACGAGGGCTCATTCAGTGCTGCTTGCAGCACTAGTATTGAATTTGAAATGTGTAGAGAAAAGCGCGGGTCACATCATATACATATGACTTTCTTTGTTTCCCTGGCACTACAGTGACACTGAATATCATGAGTATCAGCTTCTTTGTCATGCTCGTGTTTGAGTTCATGTTGCCAGTCTTTTGGTTTTGCATTAAAGCTGACATTTGCTCATTACAAAAACAAAGATCCGCTATGACGTCAATGTGTCCCATACATTAATATTGCACTTTAATGCGATTATTTAACACAGAGTTGTGAGAGTTTATTATATAAACCCCCCCCCCACCAACCCACCAACCCACCAACCCACCCACTCGCGACTGTTGGGTACTCTGGACTTGTTTGCCCCGTCTTTGATTAAAATTGCCTTCTTGTTAAAAAAAAAGAAAAAAAGAAAAACAGAAAAATATGTGAAAGAGAAACTGAATTACAGTTATTTTTTTGAAAAGTCAGAAGGTCTTTTTGAAAGAACCGTGTTTACCTAATCAGTGAGTATTTTGTTAACTGTCTACTGTTACGCAGTTTTTCCTACATTTTGGAAAAGGTTTGTATTTTGAGAGTGTGGTAATCAGACGCGTCGTGTTCCGGTTCCTCAGCTCTTTCTGCTGTAGCTGGTTGGACTAAATATAAATAAATGATCCGTGTATAAGTAATCACAGAGTAGCAAATTAAAAGAGTATCAGAATAATTACAGTAAAAGTGTAATTTCTCAAATGATATATGTATACAGTGATTCTCATAAGATTAAACTATCATTTACCATCACTATTGGATTGTATGAAAAGGTTGTTGATATGTGTCAAGGTGCGTCTTACACGGTGGGAATCAGAACTACTTGGAAATGCGATGAAATCAGTTGAATTTGTTTGTCACGTCACATATTCTAATGGTTTTGACGCATCTTGTTAACTTGATGCACTTGTTTTTTCTTGTTTTCTTTTGTATTTTATAAGTGTCGTGACCGCATGACTGGACATGGATTGGAGTTGTTTCCGTTAAAGTTCAGCTTTGTTTGTCAAAGCGTGTTTTTGTTTTTTTTCTCCTTGTGTTGTGAAGTTGTCTTTTTGTCTCTTTTTAATACACTGTTATGGCTAAAGAGTGAAGCCTAAAAAACAACAGACAGTACACTAATCAGCCTTTTATGCACATGTAGAAGCTGTTGTTCGGTACTACTAAATATTATTTTACACTGCAGTTGACAGTATGTGCTTGTTTTCTGTTCAGTTCCCGTTGGGATTTGTTATGTCATGGCATAGACTAGCTTTGTATATTGCTATTACAGAAACAATGGGTTTTTTTTTTTGTGCTTTATGTAATTATGATGTCTAAGTGAGAAAATGCACTGAGAAATACTGTGCTGCAACGAAACCATTGTGGTTCTAATGTATATTCTCTCCTAGACCTCAGACTTCACTGTCGGGATATTTTCCGTGGTCATGTAGATACAGCAGCTCTGACTGACGTGTCGCCTGTTACTGCCGTCCACTTATGCATCGACATTCAGGTATCCATTGGTGTGACACCAGTGTTTACAGAGACAAGAGTTTACAACAGAGCAATGTTTGATGTTCTCTTCGTGAAATATTTGACCTTAGTGTCTAGTACAAGACATTACATCTTTACGAGCCACGTACGGTGAAGAGTGACAATGAATCAGTAATGTCATTTCAATAGATTGACCGCGACGGTGTATTCAGTTTCATGAGGGTTTTAAAGTTCTTTAAAATGCATAACATTTACCTCATCTGGATGCATTTGAGGCCCTTCTATAGCACTTTTATTCCGCTTTTATGTCTCTTGTGTGTATTTTCCATCAGTCACTACATGCCATCAACAGATTATATACAGTTTTATGATAAAACTGTCATCAGCACTGTATTTTCATTGTCTTATTTATTAAATCAACAGTTACTTTTGAAAAAAAGAAAAGAAAAGAAAAGCCAAAGGTCAAAGCAGCCATAAATAAGAGAACGGAGACGTTTCATTCTCCTAACTTTTGAAACTCATCATTTCCCTTGTTACTGAATTTCAACTAAAGGACGGTTACAAACGTATCAATAGCGCTGTTTACTTTGTACATAATGAGAAAAAATGTTATATGGAGACATGTGACTGATATATCACGTCCACTACCTTGAAATCGCTTTCCTGCATGATACTGAAGTTTAAAATGTGTCAGAAGAGACTTTCAGATGTTGTATTTTACTATTTACTTTTACGTTTGTTTTATAAAACTGCTGTTAAACTGAAAATAACTATATACATATTGTCTGAGGAATTACATAGACATACAGTAAGAGATAAGATTTTTAAAATAAATATATATATACATATATATATAAAATAGCAGACACTGAATAGTCAGGCTCCATATGTCCTCTACGTACATGTTCAAACACAAACTGAATCAGGAAGATGACGTGAAGTCACAGTCATGTACTGTATACGGTCACTCAGTGGGTTACATCTATAAATGCTTCTTCGTGTTGATTTTGAGGACAGCCCATTGCTGGTTGGAGCCTCGTACAATGGCAGCTAAATTGTACATTACATAATGTATTTTGTTTTTTTCGTGACACTACTACAAACACTGCACATGCATTTACTGCCATGGCGGAGTGTGCGGCGCTCCTCTCATGCACTCACAGCAAACGGGAAACATTATCTTTCATAGAATATGCAAAATCCTAGCATTCTGCAGCACAGCTTGGCAAAGTGGTACCTTTTTTTTTGAGCAAACCCTTTAAAAAAAAGAGAAAAGAAATGTACTGGCTCAAATATCGTTCTTCAAATTGTGTGTTTTATAATCTTTCTGTCAAGTCGGACCAAAAGAAACAAAAGTTGGCTGTAAATGGTTGCTAATACTCGAGATGAAATATGCTTCTGTTTGAACTGTACCTGATGTATTTTTCTTGTGTGAAGGCTTATGTCTTTGTATCTTTGCATTATTATTTGTATATGAAATGAGAATAAATATATCTTAATAATCAGAGGCGTTCAAGCTTATTCTGTGTCCAGTTGGATGAGCTACATTGTGATGAATGCTTCCTCAGTTGACTTTACTTTAATGTCCAGCACCTTCCCTGACTCTCCCTCACACTAACTTTTACCAAAATTCCTGCGTGTGCACACAGAGAGAACGAGAGAGAGAAAAGACTGGTGGTAAGTTTTTTTTCCTTTTCAAACTATATAAGAGTCATTATTGCATAAGTCAGGGTTTTTTGTTTCCTGACTTTAACTGTTGTGGGCATGTAAAGGCTAAACTGAGACGTTGTCATTTATTTGTACAGGATAAGTGAGAGCATATTCCTACATCAGGTGTTGTATAGATTGATTGCATATATTGTATGTTAACAACAATATTTATACTTGAATGTGAGATAAATCAATTTCCACATTTTGTTTATTTTCACCTCTTCTGATACCAACAGCATGAGTGAGTGATGTATGTGCCCTCAAGTAAGTAATCCATGTTTTTTCCCTTCACTCATTCAGGTCCATCCATTTTAACTGGATCCATGCTGTAAAACCTTCCTGCTTGTGTCTAATGGGAAAGAAACTGCAGGGACTCCATCTGCTGGTTGAATGTTGTATGCTGTTTGGTTAGGTTATGGTTAGGGTGAGGATTAAGCCATCTTGACCAAGGGGTGTTAAGTAGTGGGTTAGGGTTCCACCTGTCTGCTTTCAGGGTTCGCCATTCCATGGAAACAGCTCTTAGGAGAGTGGAAAATGTCTTTCTCTGTGACTTTGATGCTAATTCCACATGGGTAGCTACTCCTTCTTTTGGATCTTCAGCAATTTGACATGATTGATCGCATTATTCTTGAAAATAGTTTTGGCATCTCTTGGTTAAAATCACATCTGTCCAGTTACAGTAACAATACATCAATGTACACTAAAGTAAAGTATGGAGTGCCTCAGGGACCTGTCTTCTAGTCTCACATCTGAGCTGTATCGTTCAGACGTACATATGTAAAATTAACTTGTCTCTGTGTGGCCCTGTGATGGACTGGTGACTTGTCCAGGGTGGAAATATTTAATTGTGACTGACCATAAGTGTGGTTTAATAAATCTTTAAGACCAACCATTTTATATTGTCGTTACTGTCTAATTATTTGTATTTGAATGCAGAATCAACATCTTGCACTATTGTGTTCTTTATCATCATATTACATCCTCTACATTTCAATAACTCATGTAGTATAATGTTGTACTCTGAAATATTACACTTTGCTGCGATGTTTTTCCCGTTCTGCCTTTGATCTGTGTCGCACACAGCTCACAATGATGAAATGATTACATTAGCAATGACTGTCTCTTGTGTACAAAACAAAACCTCTCACATAGCATACATAAATAAGATGCTGTAAATACGTTGTGCTCCATTCATACAAAACAACTGCTAGATTTGGGAGCAAGACAATTATACATGTAAAAAGTACATATTAAGTATTATAATAATCACATTGTTTGTCTCACATTTCACAAGTACTTCATAATCCTTGTTCTGTTACTCTATATTGTACAATTTAAATATGTATTATTTATTTTATCATTAATCCAGGTTCAAATTCCCATCTAGCTGACATGAATGTCTAATTTTTAAGTGTTTTAAGCCAGGGGTGTCAAACATACGGCCCGCCAGAGGGTCCAATCAGCCCACAGGATGAATTTGTTAAAATTTCACACTAACCTAAACGTAATGTCAAATGCTCCAGATACCCGTGACTAAATGTTTGTGCCTTTATAGATCCAGTGTGCTGTGTAAATAGTAAATTTAGGCATGATATTGTTGAAATTGCACTTATATTTTTCAAGACATTTCATGTTTTGTAAAATTATCCTTCAGTAAATGTAAAACAAAGGTGAAAAACCTTCTTGTTGTTCATAGGTTATTATGCTATTATTTTACTATTTTTACTGGTCCGGCCCCCTTGAGATCAAATTGTGCTGTATGTGGCCCCTGAACAAAATTGAGTTTGACACCCCTGTTTTAAGCCATGAATTTCATTGTGTTGGACTAAGTACTGCTTGTACTACTTACACAAATAGTATTAAGTACTTGTACTGTGTATTTCTGAGGTAATACAGGGTTTAAATTGCCTCTAGTTAACAAAAATATTAGTTGTCTATCTCTAGTATTATTAAATCCACAATTGTATTAATAAATTGTGATTTTCATTATTATTGGACTTCACACATCTCGTAATACTTGTATAAATGTGTATATTTTAAGTATTGCATAGTCAAAGTTCCCTCAAGCAAATAAAATGAGATTTGTCCAACTCTGAAGTGGGATTAAAACCACAATTTGTACATTTGACATATGTATTTTTGCAGTAATCAGGGTCAAATTCACTACACCATAAATGCAAAAATATAAGCACAGACCACATTGAGGGATGTCTGATTTGACCACAGAAAGACGAATGACGGCTCATTTGTGGCTTAGATGTCCTTTGATGCAAGTCTCACTCACACACACACGACCTCATCCTGATGACGGAACACATGTGAATCTCAGCAACACATGTACAACTTTGCTAATGTCCAGTCCAAATCAGAACCAACTCAAACCAGACAGCACTGCACGGATGTTTGCTTAGCTACGTGCCGACGTCAAAAGCGCAGACACCGTATCCCAGCATGCAGCGGGAGGCCGTCGAGACTCGAGAGATCCAGCAGCTGGTCGTGAGTTGCTAGAGCGCCGAGCAGGCAGCAGCTAACGGCTAGTCACAGCACACACATTTCCCTCTTCCATGTGAGACAAACGGCGCCGTCTACCTTCCAGGCGAAAGAAAAATATGCTTTTCGGACGCCTGGCGTGTCAGCGCAGCGGCGTTTGAGGCACCACGGTCACCCGGCTCTCATTTTGGAGGATTCCTCCCTCCATCCTCCGGATCGCACCAGACAGGCAATGACAACGGTCTCGGCAACCCCGCAGCAGATGAGGGACCGGCTGCTGCAGGCCATCGACAGTCAAAGCAATGTGAGTGACGCTGACGCTAGCAGGCTAGCTAGCGCACATTAGCTTGTTTACCTGCTGCTCAGCACACACAAAGACAGTTGGTTGTTGTGTTGTTGTTTTTTTACATACGTGTTTTGTGTGGTGGATGAGTTTCGAATTGATAACACAACGCGACGACATGCTCCTTTCATCAGCTGACAGTACACTCAGCACCAGAGTTCCCTTGGATAGACAGCTCTGGCATTAGCTGGGTTATACAGCATGCTAGGTGCTAGCATTACCCCAAACGCCGAAGCGATTATTGGGAGCATTTCGCGGCTAACGAAGTAGCTATATGTTTGCTCAATTGGACGTGGGGTTCTTTGCATATTATTCTATGCCTAACATCCAATGTCGAGGATAGCCGCCACACGGCTACAGCTACAGATACGTTGTAGGAAATAGTCTGGTCCTTCCCTCTTAAGTTGGTGGAAAGCTAGCGGTAGCTAATTCGGCTAACACACACAAGCTTTAAACGCTGATTGACTTTCGCTACAGGATAAGAAACTCGCCCGCGACTAGAGGTTATGGTATGTTTTCATCGTCAAGTGTTTAATTCGATGATACTCCGGCGTTTAAAGCATCGCAGTGAAAAGTGTTTGTTCACCTGTCACGTTGCCAGTGTTACTTTTTAGCTCAATGCTGTCGCTCTTCTAAGAGCAGACATTAAAGCTAAGCTTTCGTGGGCTAACTTGTTCGCCAACTGCCCCCCAACCACCAATATACACGTTGCAGGCACGATTCAAGAGCTCTGACAATGTCCAAAGAATATTGCGTTTCACGTCGTCTGACAAAACGTGTTTAGTAACAACCACTAGCACTTTTTAATAACTCAAGAGTGTGAATGATATCATATCATTTACATTAGTTTTTCCCCCTGACAATGAATTGCTGGAGGCTGGAACAAAATATTTGTTTTGTTTTTGTTCTAAAATGTTATTTCCCCCATAGATATGCAATATGGTTGTTGTATTGGAGGTAATTTCCTGTCTCGAAAAGTATCCCATCACCAAAGAAGCACTTGAGGTAAGACAATTATTGAACATAAACACTATTTTATGTGGACATTGTGTTTATTTATTTTTTGATTTAAGATTTCTAACTGCCATGCACATTATTTTGCTAGGAAACTCGGCTAGGGAAGTTGATCAATGACGTAAGGAAGAAGACCAAGGATGAAGACCTTGCAAAACGTGCTAAGAAACTCTTGAGAAACTGGCAAAAGCTTATTGAACCTGGGCCAGCCGTGGCCGCAAGTGCTCCTGGGTCTACAAATGGCAGTTCCCATCCCTGCAGAACAGACGCACCTCCCCCTGACATTTCAGTGTCAGGGAAGGGTGTCACCGAAGTCAAAATCAGAAATGATGTTCACAATACGTACTCGCCAAAAGCTGAAAAATCGAGCAGTCGCAAACGCCGGGCAGAGAACAGAGATAGTGGAGTGCACTTACCAGAAAAAATCTCCAAGATGTCTTCTTACGATAACTCTGTGTCACCGCTGCCCGTCAATGGAATTTCTGGCAGTCCAGATGTCCTGCCTGACCAGGAGGTTGTCCCGTCTCCTGACAGATCTCGGACAGAGCACCTTGATAATGATAAAATCAACAGAATTCCAGTGAATGCTGTCAAGCCTCGCCCCAGCTCCCCTGGAGTGGCCAAACTACCTAGCACTTCATCATTGATCAAGGTAGCTGTAATGCAACAACAGGCCAGATTAGATGAAGGAGGAGGAGGGGGATATTATCAAGCCAAAAGTCCTCGTGGCCTCACAACAAGTCCAAGGAGCATGAAGCATGACACGGTGACCAAACGCTCCACAGTTTATGTACCAAAAGGGACACCAGTCCCAAGCCCTTCCTCTAGGGACTCTCCTTTGTCTTTGTCTCAGCCTATGTCCTCCCCAGCCCAAGCATCTTATGCTGACAAGCTGCCACATTCTTCTCATAGGTCCTCAATGCACTGGGCCAGTTTGTCAGATGTCCCCTCTCACTGCTCACCACAAGACGTCTCTGCAACACTGGAATCGCCATCAGCCTCCCCTTCAACCTCTCTCCCCCAACAGAACTCAGAACTACACAGACCGACACCTGAGGGAGGCGTGGCTTTGTCTGATGACACAGACGGGTCAACGCCCCCTAACTCAGAACATAAAAAGAGGAAGTACAGGTCAAGAGACTACGCTGTCAACTTGGATGGCCAGAAAACAGAAGATGTGACAAAACCTGTACGGTTAAAAGAACGCAGACTAACCTTTGACCCGGTCACTGGTCAGATCAAACCTCTGGTACATAAAGACCCTTCTCAAACAGAGGAAGCACCTACCCCTGAGCCTTTTGAGTCTAGGCAGAGAACTGAAAGCACTGTCCAACAGCCCGCTGCCCCTGCCCCTGCCCCTGCCCCTGTCCCTGTCCCTGCTCCTGCCCCAGTCCCAGTCCCAGCCCCAGGCTCCGGTTCAAACCCTTTCCATCAGACAAACTGGAAGGAGCTGTCTAGAAATGAAATAATCCAATCCTACTTGAACCTACAGAGCAATGTGCTCACCTCCTCTGGGGTCCAGGCCCCCAGTGCACACTTTTTCATGTCTGAGTATTTGAAAAGGGAAGAACAGCAGTCTAAGGAGTTGAGGAAGATGCATGTTTTGCAGGCAGATATCTCAGTAGGGGATTTACCAGGTGTGAGCCGGGAGTTGACGAATGATGACCTGAACAGGATACACACACAGCACTGGCAAGGGGTGAATGGTTGTTATGATACCAATGGCACCTGGTTTGATTGGACGGAGTGCATATCATTGGACCCTCATGGGGATGAAAGCAAATTAAATATCCTGCCATACGTTTGCCTAGACTGAGAGGTTTTGGACAGTTGAGACTTTTTCCCACTCCTCTCAGTGTCTCTTTATGGAGGCAAGATACATTGTGATTTTGTTTGTCCACTGTGAGTTTGGCAAAAGCCAGGTCTGCTAAACTCCCCCCAAGCCTTTTCATCTTTCTGTGATGACGTGTTGAGATTTTGGTATAAAGCGTAAGGATTTAAAGAATAGTTGAGTTTCTAAAACCAAGGGCTGTTTCTGTTTTTATTTTTTGAACTGAAAGCCACAGGAAGGTTGAGGCCCAAGCTTCAGAGTGCTGGTACTAACGCAGAAGGCTAAAAGGAAGGACAGATTTATTCCAGATGACAAGAAATGTCATAATGTACACTTCTGATGTTTCTGATAACACTGCCCTTCTAATGAGGCATTTCAATAACTTTGAGGGAAGGCTGGGGTTTAGCTGTCCTGTTCAGACTGCCATGTTGGTGCCCAGAGAAGGTGTTGATAGAGTAAATTGAGCACAGGTAGAGCTGAACATGTCCAGGGTATGAAATACTGGTGCATATTTGGCAGTTACAAGAAGCTTTATGTAAGATGTAAAGAATAAATTATAAATACATGTATACATCTATTTATTTTTGACCTGTTCATCAAAATTTCAATAACCCTTTTAGATTTCTTTTCCCTTCTGTCTGCATCAAAATGTTGTCAGCCTCACCCTTAATGTGAGCCTAAGGTCTACAAATATTTTGCCTGGTATTTCTTTAAGACTGATCCATGCAGCGTTCTACAATTCACCTGTTCATCCTGTTTCATCAGCCAGCTCTTATATCTCAACTGAAAAGAAATTTGGTCTGAAATACTGTTTAGTTTCTAATGGTTTCATTAAATTGTGGTTCTTCAAAATTTCAACTTTACTACCATGAGAACTTTCCACCCACTGATTTTCACTTAAGTCTACAATATTACAGAATGTCAAATCAGATGGTGCTGATCAAAACTTGCATCCAAGCGAAAAAAGTAAGGAAATTTCTGAATGCTGGAGCTGACTTTGTTTCCATTCCTTTAGATGCTGTTTGTCCTCTGAAATTCCCTCACAATATTTTTCTAAGTTAAACAGCCTTAGTGAATGTATGGGATTGAGACCTCTTATGCACTGCTACATAAGTTGACAACTTCCTCATTTCATCGCTGGCTTGATGGACGTGTGAGTCGTGGCTGACACAACCACAAGTTACTGTTATGTTGCCATGGTTAATTAGACGCATCAAAGTTTTTTTCAACTGTTTTTCAAGAGTTTGGAAAACTTTAACGGTGTTAAAGCAGTTGTTTGAGGTAGCAGTTCTTTTGCTTCTGTGCATTTAAAACGGATAAAGAGAGAAACCCATGTGCATCAGAAAATCTTGTCATTATCCATGTGACAACTAATGCTTCATTTTGATTTCCCTTTATACTCATCAGTCACTACCACCTTTTCTCACATGATTTGAGTTATGATTGGCTTTTGTGCTGCCTCTCTTTTCATTCTTTCAGTCACTCATCCCCTACCAATGTGCCTTGGTAAATGGTTAATCTGGATTTGCTTCCGCAGTAAACACGCCTGTCTGTGGAGCTGGGTTTATGTGCGAGAACTCAAATCCCATGATCAGTATGATGCTGGTATATGCACCGTTTCTGTAAAATTTTTGTACACATTGGTCTAGCAAGGGTGACGCTGCAGACAATGAAAAACTGCACAACACAGCTGGCAATAAAGGAAAAGTGCTACAACTGGTTGACAAGAATCTGTTTTCTGGAGTTTCGACTGGGACCTCTTTATTTGTTCAATGTTTAACATCTCTCAATTGTTTGAAAAATAAAATAACTTAAACCCAAAGTTCAGTCGACTGACTGGTGGGTCTTTTCAAGTGCAAGCGTTCCCAACAATCGACTTTATCCTTGAAAATGCCTTCAGGAAAACTAAATGATCAGTCTGTGAACCCTGTATACTTAGGCGCTTCACTGTAAACTTTAATTTGTTGTACTACTGCAGTTCATCCACGTGGGGGTGCACATATTCCACTTGTCCCCTCGAGCTGTGTCAGTGCAAGAGGTGGGGCCTGAGAAATTCCAGCTCACTGGGAATGACTGGATCAGGCCTGTCATGTTGGTTGTCCCAATAAAATAAAATATTCAGTAAAATAAAAATGTAGCTGCCACGCTGACTGGTGTTCTGTTTGTGGAAGTCACTTTGGTAAATCAACAGCCTTTCATGCATTAAACTGACACTAGCTCAGCAGATATTGTATGGATATGGTCTTTATATGTTTTGGTAGACCATGATGTCATGGCAAAGTCTCTTGCCACGACTCACTGAGATTGGCTCATCTTATCGCAGCTAGATGAGTAACAGGCCTGCCTTTGCGTGCTTTTAAATGAGACTCTGAATCATCTGTGCACACCTGTATGACGCCAGCCTGTAAACACTGAAGAGAACAGCTGTTATTATGACCAGACACGTTGTCAGAGGTTGAAGAGAAACACCTGGGCTGACATCATTGCTGCCGGCACTAACATTTTATCTCCCATGTTATCTGGTTGTAGTCAGGAGAAGTATCGGTAGGCAAGCACGTCTAATAAATGGTTCCCACTGTATTTCATTGATATTTGCTGTTGACGTAGTAGCTGTTTTGCTCCAAAACTTAATTTTCACTGAACAGTCTACATTCCAGCTTTATAAAAGGGGGACATTCCTGTTGGTGTATAGGCCTGAAAACCTTTGAACATAATATGTTGTGGAGTTTTATTTGCTTTTATCAGAAGGCATTCTTTCAATATTTATTTCTGGGGAGTCCATTTTCTGTTTGATATTCAGCAATTAACCTCTGAGGCTGAAGTTGACTGACCTCAAACAGGTTTTAGCTCATAATAACACTTCAATTCCAACAAAAATCTTCATTTTAGAATAGAATAAAAATAATATATTTAGTGTCACTGCATGAGTGCAGCTTCTGTAACCCGATGCTAAAAGATAATATAAAGAGAAAGCAAGCAATATGGATAAAAAAATAATAAAGATTATACTTATTGCAGAGTGCAAACACTTGAATGTGTCAACCAGCAGCTACCATGTGGTGTTAATTGCAGCTTACGGCATGTTATTATTGCTATTTGTTTGTCTTCGAGGCAGTGAATGTAGCAGTTGTACAGTTTGTGGTGAACCTGGTGAACTGGTTCAGAGCAGCTATGGCTCTGAGGGAGAAGCTGTTTTTTCAGTCTGGAAGAGCAGAACCACTACGATGGAACGTGTTGCCATATCTGGATGATGTTTAAGAAACCACAGTAACCAGACTAACTGCAACAAGTGTCCACATTTGAGATAACTAGCTGTGTCTTTGTCTAGATTCATTGTCGTGAAAGCACAACAGCTCCCTTTACCGATAATGGACCATTATCTGTAACCAGATTATAGCTTCTCAGGAAAATCTGGGAATGTGTCACAGTGAGTGCAGCTTCCTGTTATAAAAAAAACATGTTGTCGTGTAGACGTTCGGTACTTCCTTTGATTATTTGGAAAATATACACAGCATTGTCCTTTACTTGGCTATCACATATTACCACTGAAGTTACTTTTTACATCGAAGGCACATTTCCCTGGCTCAGGACTCCCACATGTTAGTGTGAAATAGAGGCTACATTTAAAAGCATCACCATGTACTTTTTGCTGTCAACATTTTCACCCTTTTCAAGTTAGTGACCCTTCAAAGTGGTTTTGAAGCTGGTATTTTGAGGTAAATAAATATTTGCCGTTGAACGTCATGGTTTTTCATTCCCAGAAGCAGCAGCATGGTGTAAATTATACATTGTGCCATAATAAAATGTTCCCTTAATTATGCCCACTTTTGTGGTTTAATAGTCAATTTCTGTAGATACAGGTCAAATGTGACCCACAAAAAACTGCAGCACTTTACTATTACAGTACATTACTAATTACTTTTTTAAAAACACTTTTGCTTTTAACTGTCAAATGACAAAACTGGTTAAATTTGGCCCAAGAAGTATATAAGGTTCAACTTTTGTGAAAGAAGAGAGGTTCTATCTGGTATCTACAACTGCACAGCAGCGACATTACGTCACCCCGGTAGCTCATTGTGCTCAGTTCAGTTTCACTAAACTATTTTCTTTAAACAGACTGTGAGTCAAAAAAAAACGCGACAGTTCGCCTCGTCCACGGATCGGCTGGTATGCAGGGTGGGACCCGTGGATCACTCCCACTATTCAGGAATTTGGGAAGTTTCCTTCCATATATGGAGTTTTTGATATCAATCGCGACCTAAGGAAGAGCAGGGGAAAAGGTGGAGCCTGCGATCGATTAACGAAGTGTTCATCCAGAGAGTGTTTGGGAGGTGCAAGAGGAATCGGGTCCAAGCACTTTCGCCTTTGCTGTAACTCAACAGAGGAATGAAAATGGACCCAAGGGCAGCCCATAGCCAAGAGGAAAGGAATTGGGCTTGTAACAGAAAAGTTGCAGGTTCACTACTGGTGTGTAATAAGGATGGGTTAAATTCATAAATTCACTGTCACTAGTTAGTGTGTGTGCTAACTTTACTGTGTAAAATGACTTACCTGTACACATGCAGCCTTAATGCCATTAATGTCATCCATCCATTCCATTCATTCAACAGCCTAATCATGACCAGTTCATGTGTAACCCTGACCTTAACCTTACCACCATTCAAATCTTAGTTCAAAATTAAACCTCAGAAACAAGGTTCTGCCTCATTAGGACATTTTGGTCTCCATGAGGACTCCCAAAAAGGTCAATGTTTAAGCTAGAAAAGGTCCTAAAGAGTACAAACATGATGGTAGAGTTTATTATTTACACAATATTTGGGTACACAAGTGTGGTCAATAATCAGAGCCTATGTAATGTACTGGATTGGAAGTCAAATTTGGATTATTTTGGATTAGCAGTCTGTTACTGGGACTGCATGAACTGTAAAGATCTTTCTCTTTTTTTGATGACATTGGTACTGTTTTTTAGTCCACTAATGTTTTTTTGTCCCAAAAACTATAGGGTTTTTTGTTTTGTTTTACAGACAAAAAATAAATATTTATATCACATTATATGTATGATGTATCATTATATTATTATATTATTTAAATACAGCAATGTGTGCATCATTCGGTAATATTCGAAATAATATCAACTAACAACTAATATTTTATCCATAGATATTGGTTTCATATACAGTATCAGCCCCGATTTAAGTCTTGTTAATTCTGGTGTTAAAATAAAATATGAAACCCTGCATTCGATAATCCTCCATATTCACTCAAAACAACAACATATAACAACATATAACAACATAAACATATGTATATATATATACATAATTGTAAAATAATATGCTCGCCCTTTAATAACCACTAAAGTTAAAGGTGATCTTATACTACATCTTGTTGACGTATATATTGAATATTCATGAGGGAGACAGACTCCTTATTTGTTTCTCAGAGCCACACAACTATAAGAACAACTCCGGTCCTGCGCGGACCAGCAGTGAACTATCTTGACTCCGCAGTGTCCTCTCTGTGATAGAAACCGTGGGAGCGATCTAATTGGCGGCCGTAAAAGAGAGAGGAAGTATTTAGTTCACGCCGACGTTTCATTGGAAGAGAAAGTAGAAGATAATTTAGTGCAGAGTTTTATTTTTCAAGTCTCCTCGTTAGAAGGAAATCACTACTCTTTGACCATGGCGTCTTTCAACAAAGGCCCTGCATACGGATTATCTGCTGAAGTTAGAAACAAGGTAAGTGTTAATATTCTGTTTGTATTTTTGATAATTTTTTTTTACATGTCATATAAAGTAACTTTTGTATGAAGTTTTCCATGCCCTTCATTTGCCCGCTGTGTTTCCCTGTGAACGCCGATATCACTGCAGTTACCTGGCCGCCTCCATTTTGATAAGTGCGCAGCGCACAGGTTGGAAGGTGACGAAGAGACGGATGGAAATATCTTTGTCAATAAGTGCGAATAAATGGTCATTAAAGAGTTTGAACCACTTCGTAGACTCCACTTAACTTTGTTTGAGTGTTTTAGTTTAGCAAAGTCTGCTGGTTTCACATCGCGAGAAGTCGGATTCAGTTTTCCTTAACTTCAGAAACAGACCATGGGCGTTGTCCCGCTTGGTTAAGAAGTGTGTCGTTGTGGCAAAAAATCATTATCCCTGTGTTTCCAGCGTTTTCTATGCCGCTGCAGCTGGGCAGACAATGCCATCCATCCCGTTATAACCACCATCTTCCTCTTCTTTCACCTTGTGTGAATAGTTTTAAACTCGCCTCATTGTGTGTCCAGTGTCTGCTTCTCTGATCAGTGCAGGAAGGATTGTTGTTGTTTTTTCCTCCCAGATTTATCTTTTGTGTTCAGTCACACTCAAAGGAGAATAAATAATGTGTCACCTTCCCCCTGATGAGGGAAGTGCTCCTTGTTTGTTTTTTGACCTGCACACTCGGATCCACTTAAATTACCTGGGCTGATGCTTGACATTACTGACTTTACTGAGACTTTGCTCTTTGTACAACCTTGACAACTTCCCCCTTTTAAATTGCTCTAAAGTGAAGCGACCAGAGAGCACAAACCTGCACGAAGGCCACTTCTTTTATTATAAATCACAACCAAAATCTCAGACCATAACCTACATCCCCAGAAAATGTCATTCAAATCTGGCCTGTACTGCTTTTATCAATGGTGCCCACAGCCCATTGAGTCAACAAGGCAAGAATGTGGTGTGTGTGTGTGTGTGTGTGTAATACTTGAGTCTCAACAAAGACCTTATGGTTTTTGGTCAGCTCCATCACTTCACATTATTTCACCTTCATTTTTTTTGTCCATCATCTGCCAGGTCAGCTTTGCCCTTGTATGGGAGAGAAAGCATAAGGTCCCCTCCCAAAATCTCTAGAACTTGTACCATAAAGACAACGCGTTAGTCTTCCTGTGTTTTACGGGATGGTGGGTGAGGGGAGGGGGGGGGGTCCAGAGATGTTGACTTGAGTGGTATTTCCTGCCATGGGTGACGTAGCTGCCTCCGTGAAATGTGAGGTATTTAAGGGTTCACACTTCTAGTGCCTAACCCCCCATTTCTTTAGCTTTGTAACTCAGAAAAACTACTGGTGAGAAAGTCTAGACTCCGAACTAAATTGCTTTATCTCATCTTTTATTTGATAATCCCTCACATTATGTGTTCATTCATTGGATCCACACACACACACAATCCTTCATTCTGCCGCTTTTGTCTGAGCCCCGAGTGGAATACATTCCTTGTGTTTGGCTCGTCGATGTCAATTACATCTGCAGAATTCCTTGTGGCCAATTAAAGTGGCCACTGTTGTTTTTTTTAATATGGGAAAACTAAATGACAGGAAATGTATTTTAAAAGACAGTACAACCAGCTGTGAGGCCAATTTCTCATATACAAGGTTAAGCCCTGTGGCCCAGTTTCTCACTTCCCTGTAGGAACAGAGGGAGGTTGTGGGTCCATTTGACAGCTTTTCCAGTATAAGAAAGAGGAAATGTGTTGTTGTTGTTTTTTTACCTCTTCACATTTCTGCTTTTCAGTGGATCACACAACAACCAATCATACAGTATTGCTCTTTTTAAATGAAAGTTTCTCACACTTAGGTCATTGAGTAAAACCAGCTTATAAATCAATGCAACACCCAAACAGTGACACAGTCAGTCTCTGTGCCGTCTTAAACCCAGATAAACTCACCCACCCTCGCTACTACAGCAACAGCCTTCCTGTGCAGAACTTATCAGTTTACCAAACAGGATATCCGTGTGTCTGTGTTAGGTCATGTCGGTGTCACCTTTTATTTATGAAGGCGTAATAAGACAAAACCCTCTCTGTAGACACAGCATACAACACTGTGGCAAAGAGAAACACAGGAGTGACCATGAAACATGATTTCATGCAGGCGTAGTGCGCTTCAGAGGACCAGAGCCAACATGTTGTGTGACATGTAATTAGTCCTCATGAGTGGGAGGCCAGTGTGGAAAGAAGTGTCAATAAAAAAGTGTCCATGACGAACTGTTAAGCGTGTGCTGTAGCAACTTGTTGTGGCGCATGCATGATCTTTCACCTCTTTGTTTAACCAGATTGCACAGAAGTATGATCTTCAGAAAGAAGAGGAGCTGAGGATCTGGATTGAAGACCAAACCGGCGCCTCCATCGGCCCTGACTTTCAGAAAGGCCTGAAGGATGGAGTTATTCTGTGCGAGTAAGGAGAGATTATTGATTGTCCATTACACTGTAATATTGGGGGGACTTGATCTGTCAATATTTGGGGGCATTTTTTTATTTTTGGAGAATGTTTGGGGAACTTAAACAATTTTTCTCCATTTCTCTCTGCTTTGCTGTTACAGACTTGTCAACAAACTAAATCCAGGCTCGGTGAGAAAGGTCAATAAGTCATCGCTGAACTGGCATCAGGTGAGTGAGTTGATAATTTGTGTGTGTGTGTGTCACATTCACACGAGGTGTGTTGAAATCACGATTGTTTCCTAATGACATCACGCTGTGTGGGTTTTTTTTTTGGTACTACCGGTTCAATGACGCCAGTGAATGTTTGAGGCTTTAACACTGAGTCAACTAATGGCTACCTGTGGTGGTGTACTGTAGATGAGTAATGGATGTGCTTGACTACTGGCAGTGTTGTAAGCATCTTAAACAAATGTGTCTTTACTGAGTAAATGTACTCCGATTTGAAAACTGAGTAAATAATCTTACATCTGTTTTAATTTTGCCATGTTTTTAGCTGGAAAACCTGACAAACTTCATTAAAGCCATCACAACTTATGGCCTGAAGCCACACGATATCTTCGAGGCTAATGACCTGTTTGAGAGCGGAAACATGACACAGGTCCAGACAACGCTGCTCGCACTTGCAGGCATGGTGAGTCTTCAAAATGTGACCCTGCTACAGGGAGTTATATTTTCTTATTGCCTCCCTGTGTGTGTGTGAGTGAATTGTTGGAAATCCACCTTGACAAAGCCCTGGCACTTTGTTTTCTCTTCAGGCCAAGACTAAAGGCTGCAACTCCAGGGTGGACATTGGCGTGAAGTACGCCGACAAGCAAGAGAGGTCATTTGATGAGGAGAAGATGAAGGCTGGACAGTGTGTCATTGGCTTGCAGGTATGGGTTTTTGGGGACTCGCTAGGGATGACTTGATAACACTTTATTTTATTTTCTGATACAATACTAGCATCACAGACTTGAGTATTGACAGATATCTTGTATATTAAACAACCAAGCTGTTAATGACACATTTGAGCTGAAGCATTTACCACCTAGCCACAGTCAGCCACTTATATTACAAAATATGCTGCTCTTATAAAAAGAAGAAATAAGCAGCCCCACATGGTTCTTTGGATCATATTGGATTTTACTTTTCTTCTTTTTCCAATATCTGATCCCAAAAAAATTCCCTGACCTGTTTTGCATCAGTTAATTCATAATTATCATACACGCAGAGACTGAAATGCAGGAATGTTCTAAATCTGCAGTATCATATGACTGTTTATGTTGGCATTGATCAAGCTTTTAAGGGAAAATAATATCATTTGACAGCACATATTCTTTCATGTCGGCCAGTAAAGAAAAACTATGAAATATCTCTCCACAAAATCTTACTGATGTGTTTGTCTGGGCCTGACAGAGCTGAGGCAATAGGAATACTTGGAAGAATGAGACGGTTGCTGCTACGTGTGACAAAACTGTTGTGAAACCAGACTGTGTCATGAGCTCATGTCAGACCTACGGTAGCATACTTCTCTGGAAGAGCTGCTCATTGTTCTTACTGCCTCTTAGGTGTTTGTATTTGTCTCTGTCGCCAAGAAAGCTGTCAGGCAGGGCCCCTTTTATGATGGGGGAAAGTTTACAATGCAGCTTACTGTTATGACACTTAAAGGCATGTGTTTATCAAAACCTCCGTCTGTTATTGTGCAAGTGCTGCATGTTGTTTTCAACCACAGTTCCTGCAAGTGTTTAATTGAAATTGTTTAAAAATGAATAAATACAAATTTCACCATAGTGGTTTTTTTCTGTCTTTTAGATGGGGACCAACAAGTGTGCCAGTCAGGCAGGTATGAATGCATATGGTACCAGGAGGCATTTATATGACCCAAAGGCTCTCATCCAGTCCCCCATGGACAACACAACAATCAGTCTGCAAATGGGTACCAACAAGGGGGCAAGCCAGGTACTGAAACCTATTCTCATAAATGCATTTTATTGGACTGCAGTGGAGAGAAGCCTCTGGGAATCTTTCATTTCCTGTTCTCCCACTGCTGTAAACCTGTGTCATGTTCAGGCTTGTTGAATGCTGTAACCTTCAGGATTATATAGACTAGGTCAACACTGGGTTCTCTGAAACCCTTACTGTTCTTTTTTTTTCTTTCTTTTTTTTTTTTAAGAACAATCTAATGAATACACAGTTGGGATGGGCAATCCAAGCAAAACTTATTCTGTCGAATATGTTGGTGCTTGAATAAGCGCAAGTGCTCAACCAAATCTACTAATAAACCTTATTCAAGACAGACTTAAAATTACATTTCTACATCAAACATACTTTTATTGGAGGGAAATTCTCTCCAAGAAAACAAAGAGGACAAACTCCTGTGCACTAGAGCTTGTAAAATTAATGCAGGGTTCACAGTCAGTTTACACAGTTGAAACAAGCTAAATCAGACTAAGACGGGCAACCTGACAGCTTGCCAAGTCTGAGTGTGTATGTGTAGGAGAAAATCGATTTTATTAGCCGTGTACATCTGACTCGTTTTATAGGTCTTCTTTTTCTGGCTCCAATACCGAAAATTTGGTGCATGCACAAAATGCCAAGTCTGACTCCAGTCTGATTTAACGTATACATACAGGATTAATCGGACTATCGCATGATCCAGGTATGTTAGTTTGACTAGCTCGATTGTAGTCGGACTAACATGTTTACATGACGTTAAGAAATAAGTCATAGTAAAAAAATAATGAAATAAAAACATTTGTAACTGATCGACCTGTAATCAATCAAAATGTGGTGCCCATCCTGACTACACGAGGACAGTTCTTCAGACGTTTTTCTAATATAAATGTTATTGTTTTTGTCCTTTGTCTACCACAGGCTGGGATGACGGCTCCAGGTACACGGCGTGCCATTTACAACCAGAAGCTGGAGACAAACAGCTGTGACAACAGCACCATGTCCCTGCAGATGGGCTACAACCAGGGAGCCAACCAGAGTGGGCAGAACTTCGGTTTGGGGCGACAGATCTATGATGCCAAGTACTGTCCCCAAGCTGGAGAGAATGGAGATGAAAATGGGGCGAGGGGCGTCCGCGACTACATCCCAGATTTCCAAGACGAGGGTTACCAGGGTTACCAAGAAGAAGAGCAGGTGTACCAAGAAGAAGGGACAGATTATTGAGATGAGGGACAGGGAGCTGAGGAAGGGTAAAAGATTGTCAAGGAGGCATGCTCTCCAAGAAAACCTCAAGGCAGGTGGATTATTTTTATATCCATAGGATGTTGCACCTTTTGGGGGTCATATCCTTTTTAGTATTGTATGAAAATGTTTTCTCGGTCCAATTTGTGCAAGACCATTGTCACACATATCATGATGAAATTCTTCGTTGCTATATTTAAAGTGACCACAAAAGCCAGTCATTTTGGCTTTGCTTGTTGTCCATCACAGGCAATTTTTTTTTTTGTTAATGTGCCAAAACTGTGCAAAACACCCACTAGTCCCCTTTTCAATGTTTTTTTTTTTCCATTAGTTATATTAAGGGAGATCCTGTAAGGGCAATATTAAATTAAGTGGGTTTTTTCCTCATTATTGCCAGGAAACATACATGTGTCAGTATAGTATCAGTCTGTACAGTCTCATCATCTCTGTAAACATCAATTTACTTGTGTACCTTCCTGTAAATGAGAATACACATTTGTTTGTGTTTTTTACTTCTCTGTCCTCTTCATCCTTTCAGTATTGGTCATTGACCTGTGTAGTAGTAATATTTTAGTAATCCAAATAGACATGAGGGATTTTTTTTCTTACAAGAAACCAGTTTATTCCATCTTTTCTCTCATTTAATTTCCCCCTTTTCTTTAATAGAAGAAATATTTCCTGTGTTTGCATAGGCAACCGGGCTGGAGTTGAGCCTGTTTTCTTTGGATGACAGACAGTGTAGAGGGGAAGTAGATTGAATAATGCACAAGTGAAGTTTTGAACATTCCAAGCAAGAATGTTTTTAGTGAATCATTGTTAAATATTGGTTGATATGCAAACCAATCAGTCATGATAATATTTGATTATTATTTATGCTTATTTGTGTTTTTTTTTCCTTTTTATGGTGCTGTTTTGTACCTTTTTACTCTGAATAACATTTTGTATTAGACTGTGCTTTTTTTTCTCTGGAATAATTTCTATGCCAATGGAAAAAAGTTTTAATTGAGAACTATGTTTTTGTGAATACAATGTAATAAACGATGGATATCCATTATCTGGTGTTTCTGGTTTGCTTATAAAAAAGACTAATGCAAAGTAACACGAGAAGGATTGATCCCTGGTGATTTTCCCTAACCCTTAGTAATGTAAAATGAAAGTTTAGCTGCATTTCTACACATGTCTAATTACTGCAGATCCTTCTTAAACAGAATTGGTGTTTTTGGAACGTACTTACTCTCACATGCAGTGAGTGTAGGTTACTTGAGCCTTTGAAATTTCCCCCTGTGCACCAACATAGCATTTTAGTTGTGATACTCAAGAGTGTGTGTTTATGTGCATTCATAAACTTCCAACATTGATATTTGTTTAACGGATCAATGGAGTAAGACATGTGTACAGTATGTACTCCACCCAGCCGATATGAGTAAATCGGTAAAAGCCACATCCTGAATGCAGAGTATACATATTCTAACAATAAAGGAGTACAAAATAAAGGAAGATTAGAATTATCTCCAGCAAAAGTGACTGTATAATACTAACCTGGGATACATAAGCATATTATTAATATAACCTATGAATAAATAAACGAAGTTAACTGATTAGAGGAAATGGAAATACAACGTATTGGCATGTTTTGGGTTGTGGGGGTGAAATAATGATTGCTGCAGAGTTGAAATCAAATCATTTACCTTTACAAAAATGTTCTCTCTAAAATAGGGAAAAAACAGAGGACCTCGGTCCCTGTATCATAGGCAGTACTCTTGGTTCACTCTGACATTTTTCAAGACCAGACTGCCAACCTTAATACAAATAATATGTACTCTAATACTATATACTCAGTGATATAGTGATTTACATCCATGATCCTTACTGCAGATATACCATTATGTATACATACCCCATTACAGATAATATTACCTAATTTAAATTGTGTACACAAACTAATCAATGAAATTGTTGTGGTACAAATGTTGTACTTTCCACTTTATTTATCTGTTGTATTAGATATAATTGTGTGACCTCCTGGTCTGCAGAAATAAGACTACGTTAACTCGTGGTTTACAGAAACTAACATGAAAACAGGACACGTTGGTAGAAAATGTCTCGACAGTCGTCAGTTCAAAACCAAAAACACACGGTTATAGTGCAATAGCACCACCTGCTGACCACAGATGAGCCTAATACCGGAAGACACCGCCGGATGTTTATCGCAAATCGCGCGATATCAGACCAAACGCGACTTCGAGCCGTTCTTTTCTACCGGAACATCAGGCAAGATGGTAGGTACCTTACCAATCGTGATGCTTGTCACAACGTAATCTTCATTCATCTTAACTTCATACCGAGTATTTAACATATATAAACATGTCACCCGATAGTTATACACGTGCACTGATCATATACCTGAAAATTGTGCCCTCAAATGCTGGATAAATATTTGATTCTAGGCTCCGTGTTATTCCTAGCAGCAATGGCCGCCTGTGGCTAAGCTAACCCGCAGGTTCTATGTGAGCTGTACTAGAAATAAAGCATTACTTGGCTCCGCAATACTCCCGTAGTAGTCGAATTACAGTTAATAAACTGCCTGTGGTGATTGTATAGACACTGTGCGGCGAAAAGTTTCTGTCTTGGCCGAAACGTTTGCTCCCGGATGTTGTGTGCTAACTGCTTGCTTAATTCTGACTGGGAACTATGTCTGTCTTTTCCAGGCGGATACCGAGATCAAGAAGAAGCGTACCTTCAGGAAGTTCACCTATAGAGGTGTGGACCTGGACCAGCTTCTGGACATGTCCAAGTAAGTGGCAGTGCAGATGCTGAAGATGCGGTGCTACAGTCTTACTCTCCATTAAATAAAAGATTCTTGTACATACATTTGTAGTAGGTTAGAGTAAATATGACTACATCTAGTTGTATAATGTATTTTCATATGTCAGTCCTTGTTCTTTTATCCTTTCTATATCTGTTCCCACAGCTACATCTTTTAGATCTATTTTGTAGCAAGATATATTAATTGTGTCTGTTATTATATCAGCAGATGAAAATGGCATTGATTTTGCAGTATACCACCATCTGATGGATTTTTTAAAAATATCTGATGGTGGTTGCAGGGGGGTATTTTGAACAGGAACATTTTTGTTATAATTACACCCCGACTGTACTGAAGATTTACACTATGGTCATATTTAATAAAGTGCTTTAATGTAACTATGAATGTCATTTTTGTAAGCCTATGATGCTCTAGGTGTGAGATATCCAGGTTTTATACGATTTACAGTGATAGTTTTGTGCATATTTAATAAGTAAGCAAATTTTGTTTGGTATTAAAACTTCTCAATTAATCGAAAATTAATTCATATCATATTTGCCTCAAATGTACAGCAGATGGAAATAAGTCTAGAACAAATAATGAAACTTAATTTGATAATTTGCGTTTCACTGGATTTGTGACCGATCTGTAGGAATATTTGGTTTAATTGCTCAACTGTGTCTGAATTTTTGAATGAATTCCATTTGATTTATGGTGTTTTATTTCATCGCTGTCATCTCATTCTGTGTAGTGAGCAGCTGATGCAGCTCTATTGCGCCCGCCAGAGGAGAAGGCTTAACCGTGGCCTGCGCCGCAAGCAGCAGTCCCTCCTGAAGCGCCTGCGCAAGGCAAAGAAGGAGGCTCCCCCCATGGAGAAACCAGAGGTGGTGAAGACCCATCTGAGGGACATGGTCATCCTGCCTGAGATGGTCGGGTCCATGGTTGGCGTGTACAATGGCAAAACTTTCAACCAGGTTGAAATTAAGGTGAGGCTTTGGTTTGGTGGGAGGTAGAGCTTATGTATACATATCTCAAACATGGATTTCATAGACGACTACATCCATTACTGTCAGTTTGTTGCTGTTAAAATTTAAGCAGAGTTTGGTCCTGGTAATGTGGCTCTTTGTATATGATTCATTGTGCACAAAGGGCGGGGTTATATTTTCCACCCCGGTCTCATGTTCCCTTGCACTTGAATATCCATGATCCCATTCATACTAAATAAGGGTCTATGTCAGTTAAAGTGGAACTTTTCAAGTCTGGTTGTTTTTTTGGCCCCTTTCTCTATAGTTTTGGTGTACTTTTTTTTTATGACCCCACCATATTTATTTATCTATCCATTCATCCATTGTCTACCGCTTTATCCTCACTGTTGTAAAAACTCACTGCTTACTCTCTTCCCATCTCCTGGCCATGTGCATTTGTTTAACAGAGCTGACGAGCAGTGCCATGTCCATGTCGGTCAGCATCCATTTTGCATGCTTGTCCCCATTTGAAAAAGGCCAGTCCACTGTCATGTGTTGCCCTCGCTCGGTCAGACGTTTCCCCTTCCCGCTTCCTTCGACAGATGGTCTTCCGATTTTATTGACCCCGGCTCTGTCTCGATGACTGTCGAAAATAGCATCATCACTACCTTGATCTTATAGCTGGTACCTGGCTGGGGGTGTGTAGTGCCGTGGAGCAGTTTGTTTCTTGGTTGAGACCTCCTGATTCTGAGGAATTGGGTAGGCAGTTCTGATCTTGCAAGGCTGGTTTCCTGCTAACAGATTGTGGAGGGAGTGGAGACAGCCCCCAATCTCCCCACAGCAAGCCATTTAACCATCTGTGACTCCAAGGCTCTTAAATTAGGGTAAAAATCCTGCATAGTTCTGCTTAAACCTAGGGACACACTACAATTTTGTCCTGATTTTACCCACAATTTACAGTTTGGCAGAGTGCACCAGTCAGCACTAGTTGGGGGCAGTCAGCATGGTTAGTTGACACAGAAATCCCAATGTGTGAGGGTAACAGACCAGACCTCAGTTGCCACGTTTTCTTTTTTTTTCATGTTTGTAGTGTGTGTACTGATTACCGACCCAAATGCATGTTGCCAATAGAAAGAGTAGATGGGACACAGGAAATGGTGTCAGAAGACACAGGTGGCAGGTGTTGAGTTGTACATTTGTGGATATCAAACCTCAAATAATCTAAAGCAAGCATCCATGGTTACTTTGTCTTCTTGGACCAAAGCAAGAGTGTGCTGTCAACGGGACTGGAAAGTCTTGTGCAGTCTGTGTGGACTGCAAAAGACTGTCTGCATAGGGTCCATATGGGACATAGAAAAATGGCCAGATGATATTTTTGTCACTTGGACCTCTGGTTGTGCAGACTGTATGACCCAGGCCCAAGTTGGGATGAAGGAGTTCTTAGTTTGCGATCTGACTGGAAAAATCAAACCGTAGGCATGGAGTTATATTTATCTTAGAGCATTAATAGTCATATTTTGAGTCATTACAGAACCATAGTGAGTGGGGGCTGCATGTAAATCTCATTTTATACAAACCGCTGATTATAGTGTGCTTTGAACTGCAAAATAGTTTATAGGGATATGTGAGAATTAAGGTAAAGTTTTTAATTAAAAACTTTACCTACAGGATCACTTGGGCCAAGCAATCTACTTAAGACAAATACAGCACATGGATCCAAATTCTACCTGAATGTTAGTTTTAAATGCACATAATTTTCATCCTAAAATATTCAGAAGTGATGTGAATCTTACAACTGACTGTAGTTTATTACTAGCAGCTACCAAGTTACTACATGCTGTTTTTAAGTATCAGAACGATCCTAAATGTCTTAACACCATGCCATGTTATTTATATCAGCTGTTTTGCCTTTCCACAGCCTGAGATGTGCGGTCACTACCTGGGCGAGTTCTCCATCACCTACAAGCCAGTCAAGCACGGTCGCCCTGGTATTGGAGCCACACACTCTTCTCGTTTCATCCCCCTGAAATAGAATGGCTGTATTCTTTGTATAAATAAAAATATTTGGGTGCTCCACTATGGGTCGGCTTCTCTTTCTGTAGCATAATGTTCAAAAAAGATGAACTGTTAATATGAAGTCTTTTATTTATTATTTTAAACCTGTTTTTAAAGACAGCCAATTGCCTTAAAAATAACGCAATATGTGTAACGCAATATGTGTAACTGATTTTGTGGTTTAATATGGTTGTGATGTAAAGTTGAAAGTTTTACTTTTTTCCTACATGTCGCATTAAGATGAAAATCTATTACAAGTTGCATTCGGTGACGAAAACTTGGTCTCACTGTGAAACAAATTGTCTAATATCTATATTCAGCTGCGAGTTATAGGATGTAATACATATGTGGGTGGATAACATGGAACTATGCTAATTCCAGACAAACTCGTTAAATGCTCAGTCCTTAAAGGGGTTTTAAACGTTCCAGAGTCGGGTCAATCATTAGAACAACACATGAAGCAGAGTTGAGTCTTGAGTCGTCCGACCGTTTTGTCAATTACCGCGTAGCACTGACTCTCGCAGACACCTCGTCAGGGCGGCGGTGCCGCACTAAAAACCTACCGGTGGGAACAATGTACCAGAGTAAAGGTTCCTCATTCCAATCTGAACGGCAGCTACGTTCTGTGTGGCCACCCTGGGCCATGGATACAACCCTTAGCCGCTTCAAAATCTGCTTATTAACACCCAGCTAAATCAGCCTTGAACCTGGCTAAAGGAACAGTGGCCATATCGGTAAGCAGTTTCCTTCTTTTCCCATTGTTTCTTAGAGACGGTCTTTTAAGCGCCTGTCTTTCCTCCATAGATAACAAGAAACCGTTAGCTAGATGCTAGATAGCATTATTTAGCTAGATGGGCTAGCCGCAGGTAGCTAGTTAGCTTCAGTGCGACTGAAATGACAGAAGAGAACCGTCCTGTCAAAATGTAGACAAGAGTGATTTTTAAAAAGCGTTGAGATTATTTCATAGCCGTCATTGTCTTATAACAGGTGATTTCGTAATGTACGATTGAATACATCGCAAACGTAAGTGTCGATCAAAGTGTCAACTCAATGAATTTGCCGGTGTTTTCCCAGTGTGACTGGATAGTTGAAATCTGAGAACAAAGCTCTATTGTAGGCTAGCTAACTGTTCACATTTACGGAAATCAGTATCCTATATTTCACTTGGCTTATTTCCCACCCCGTAAAACAGCTTGTTTAAGCCGCTCACACATCAGCTGAACCAAGCAGGGCCTTCCTATTTACAAGTTGCTGAGTAATTATTCCCATTTTAATGTATTTTGAACGATACATGAGAGACCACGTCAAGTTAAAGTTAAATGTGTTTTGTTTATAGAAGTAGACAAGAAATCAGTGCAGATCTCACCTCTTTTTGTGTCGGCTGAAAGAGGATATAGTTCAGATCTCTATTCACTAATACTCTCTGACCTGTCCTGTAGATTTTTACTACACGCCTTTAATTTCCCGCGGGGATTAATACAATATTCTGATTCTGATCTCTCAAGCAGCTTATCTATGTGTTGATGTATTTGTTGTGAGCTCAGTGTTTCTTGTACACAGAGTTAAAGCACCTAACCCCAGTATCAAACACCCTAGTAACACCAACATAAGAAAAGGCAATTATGTTGTTTGGTTCCCACCCTTTCTTGAGGATCCTTTTATTTATTAACCTTTCCTTTTCCCGACCATGAGCACTACAACAAGAAAAGATGTACTACATTTTAAACATATGTAATGTATTTCATTACATTCATGCAATAAAATAAAATAAAACAATTGCAAGATACAGTTAACTATTCAATGAACCACAGTGAACTAATCTGCAGGAAGAGTAAAATTAGCCATTTTAAATAGAGGTGAATAAACTGATGTATATTAACCCTTTGCAATATTGATACAGAATTATATTGCACTATATACTGTTATTAAATTATTGCCCAGCCCTAGTGTCAACACATTTCCCCGTCTCCCCCTTCCCCTATCTCTCACTCTCCTGAATCTGTGTCTGGGTGACCATGACATTTCAATAGTTTCTTCCCTAAGACATAACCTACATCCCAAGAAAATTTAATTAAAAATCGGTCCTTTATAAATTATGCTTTTTACAGAGAGAGAAAACAAACGGAAATGTGGCTATAAACGTGACCTCCTTGTTGGCGGTAATACTGATCATTAACCAATTCTCTGCTCTAAACCTTTTCTTCCTAATTTATATGACTGCATTGTAGACTGACAGCCTGTGTCAAATGATAAATGTTGAATTTGCAGTTTTCTATTTACAGTGGAATAATTTGAGTGGGTTGATAAAGTAATGTAACCGTGAGCCAATTTATTATTATTACTATTATTGTAATCATTATTATTATTGCCATTATTATATCAATACAGATATTGGCAAGTTATAATTATTATGATTAAATGGTTCTTAATAATAATAACTGATATCTGTCTCAGATTTGTGATGATGATGTTGATAAGAACAATTACAATTATTGTGCATGTTTAAACACTAGACATTAATTGTAGATAGATTGTAGATAGATTGCATATAAAAACAGTATTTATCCTAATAGCAGTGATTGTTAATATTGACTGTGTTTTCAAATGTTGTGTTTTTTGTGTTATTAGTCTCTATTTTTGTGATTCCTTATGTGTCTGAAAGAAAGTGAAACAGTATTTTGGTTATGCTCTTTGTTCATAGGTTACAGAGTCAGAGTGGGTACTGTTGTCCAGTGAATGCATAGAGTCAAGAGGGTCAAACTTTGTGACAATAAAAAGGGTATCTGGAAAAGGTACAGTATGACAAAACAAAAACAAAAGTTCATGTTACATTTTCTTTGGTCTGCTTTGTTCAGAAAGATGGATGAACCAATTAAAAAAAAGAAATCATCGGTAGGTGTGTCTACACCTTTCATCAGTTGTTTCTAATGTCGCCATACAGCTGCGTGACGGTGAGCATGATGGCTGTAGATGGCCTTTCAGACAGTACAGAAGTGGTGGACATGGAGGACGTCCCTTCTCAGTTCTTTGTGGAGAAACACTCATGGGAGGGCCTTCGAGACATTATCCACTGTAGCAGGAAGTACTCAGGCATGATCGCCAACAAGGCCCCACATGACTTCCAGTTTGTGCAAAAAAAGGATGAGAATGGACCACACTCTCATCGCTTGTACTACCTCGGTAAGCTGATCAAATGAAGTCCCCCATATCAGCTGATGTGTTCTACTCTTTGTGTACTACTCCTTAAACTTGACCTCAGTCATGTGTTTCTGCTCTAAGCAGTCGAATATGATTACCTCATGACTTTTAGAAGCACAAGTATTGTTTTAACTTTTGTCTTAGTTGCTTTACTTTGTTCATAACAGGAATGCCTTATGGGAGCAGAGAGAACTCATTACTCTACTCAGAAATCCCCAAGAAGATCCGTAAAGAGGCCCTCTTGGTGTTGTCATGGAAACAGATGCTGGATCACTTCCAGGTTAAAACCCCACTTCCTACATGTGTCATATCTCATTCCCATTGATCGAAAAAGAAATGGGCTTTGACCAGTGGGAATGTGTCTGATGGTCATTAACTCCATCTGTTAACAAAAAAGTAACCATTGTAACATCACTGAGCTCTATGGTGGCGTTGTTTTCTTCTTTCTCCGACTTGTTTTGTTTCGGGTGTGTTCATAGTTACTAATTCATGCAGGGGGTGATGCATTGGTGTTAAATGTGCCTCCATTGTATGTTAGAGAGGTTATATCTCTTCTCCTTCCTGCCAATCCTCTAAGGCTACACCTCACCAGGGGGCCTACTCTCGAGAGGAGGAGTTGCTGAGGGAGCGTAAACGCTTGGGAGCGTTTGGTATCACCTCCTATGATTACCATGCCCAGACAGGCCGGTTCCTCTTCCAGGCCAGCAATAGCCTCTTCTACTGTCAAGATGGAGGCAATAACAGCTTCATTGTGAGTACACTAATTATTTTCTTTCCTTTTTGAGTTTGCAATCTCCAGATACTTGGGACAGGTCTGCAAGCTCAGACCTCAGAATACACTTTGTGTGGTGGTGTTTAGGACATAACTTAAAGTTAGTGCAGCTTTTTAGACAGTTGACAAAGTGAGATGTTGCTCTTCCATATCTATATTCTGTATCTCATCAAACAAAGCTATTCAATTCAATTCAATTTTATTTGTATAGCGCCAAATCATAACATACATTATCTCAAGGCACTGTACATAGACAACATCAAGGAGAGCAGAGAACCCCAACAGTTCACACAATGAGCAAGCACTGGGCATCAGTGGAGAGAGAAAACTCCCTCTTAACAGGAAGAAATCTCTGACAGTACCAGGCTCAGAGATGTGCGGTCATCTGCCTCGACCGGTTGGGGTGAAAGGAAAAATGGGGGACAGCGGAGAGGTGGGGGACAGAAAGGGGGGAGAGAAAGGACAAGAGGGAGATGAGGTAGAGACAGAAGAGAGAGAGAGACTAGGAACAGATACCCAGCAACTGTATCAGGTTACAAGTTTAAACAGTTAATCATATCGACTATCACACCTTATTAATTCAATGTACTTTTCTTGTCAAAGAATCGGTCTGCATTTAACATAATGATCTTGTCAAACGAGAACTTCGTCCTTTATATTTAAACTCAATTTCCTGCTTTTATTTCCCTCACACTAACATTGTAAGTTTTGGTTTTAGCAGTCTGTTCCTTTAAAGCCTGCGGAGATCAAGACCCAGTGCTCAGGGACTCGTATGGACCCCAAGTTCTGCCCTGGAGACCCTGATTTCATAGCCTTCATCAACAATAACGACCTGTGGATAGCCAACATTAAGACGGGCGAGGAAAGGAGACTCACTTACTGCCACAAAGGTCTGAAGCCACTATGTTTTATTTGAATTATTTAAATAACATTTGAAATGGTGATGATTATGTTTCCCTTTGTTACATCTTATTTTGAAGAACTCACAAGAAAAATGTATTTAAATGCCACACATAATTGTACATTATTATATAAATATAAGTCAGATGGAAGTATGTTTTTTCCACATCTTTATTTATTACCTTTTAGGTTTGGATAATGTGAAGGAGGACCCCAAGTCTGCAGGTGTAGCAACGTTTGTCATTCAAGAAGAGTTTGACCGTTTCACTGGCTACTGGTGGAGACCCTCAGCAGTGGAAGGTCAGCACAAGGTTTTTCATGTACTCTGGGGTGAAATTCCCACACTGCTTCAGATAAATGTTCACTTGTAGTTAAAATAAGTTGGAGCATTACGACATGACACCATCAAAATACTATTATTCTCTAACAAAAGGATGACAAGTTAAAGATAGATATTGTAATTAATCTGTTGACTATTTTCTTAGTCAATTGATTAACATTTTTGCCCATAAAATGCAGGAAATATTGTCAAATTTGGATTGGAGTTCAGTCAAATCAGGCAATTAAACGGCAGACTTTGTGATTTGCTACTTACACTTTCTTTCAAATGACGGTTTAGATTTAAAAAACGTTATTCATTGTTCAGCCCTACTACAAATGCTATTTAGAAATCGTGTTCATACTTCTGCACACTATTTTTTGTATACATGCTGCTTAAACAAATGTCTCCCCTGGCAGACCCTAATGGAGGTAAAACGGTGTATCTTCTGTATGAAGAGGTGGATGAGACCGAGGTAGAGATTATTCATGTTCCATCTCCAGCACTGGAGGAACGGAAAGCTGACGCATACAGATATCCTCGCACAGGTCAGTTAAGCCCTTCACACTGTGCAACTTGCAGATGCGGGCTTGGAGTAGCGAACCGTTTTATTGACCTTTTTTCCTCATTAATATTTTCCGCATTTTTTTATTTACAGGTAGCAAAAATCCCCAGGCGTCGCTTAAACTGGCAGAAATCAAGACAGATCATCAAGGAAGAGTGAGTCTGCCATTATCTGTTTTTCTCCTTTGACATGATAATCAGTGTTCCTAATGCATGCGTGGTTGTTGTACATACAGATTGTGAGCACACAAGATAAAGAACTGGCTGTCCCCTTCACTTCCCTGTTTCCTGGGACAGAATACATTGCCAGAGTGGGATGGACAAGTGATGGGAAATAGTGAGTGTTGCATTGAAAACCTTGACTTTGACTCGGTGACTGTGTCATTCTCAGTGGTACAGAGGCATAAAATACTGTGAGAGAGTAGATAATATTCTCTTTGGTGTTTTAAAGATGCTTCTAAATATTATTTATTATGTTTATTAAGTCAAACGGAGTCATTAGAGTGTTGCCATCTTTGTGGTTGCATAGTGGCTGGGCAGTGCTCCTGGACCGCAGTCAGAGGAAACTACAGCTGGTCCTTCTGCCTCCAGCCCTCTTTATTCCTGTCACAGATGACCCAGCTCAGAGGCAGGAGAGTCTGGAGGCTGTGCCCAGTAACACACAGCCATATATAATCTATGAAGAGACCACAGATGTCTGGATTAATGTAGGTCATTTCACATTCACACTCTTTGGATCTCCAAGTATTTTTCTATCTTAAGTGTTCAATAAATTGGCTAATTGTCCTTTTTATGCAGGTTCATGATATATTCTACCCATTTGTTCAAACGACAGAAGATGAGTTTACTTTTATTTGGATAAATGAGTCTAAAACGGGGTTCAGCCACCTGTATAAGATTACATCCCTGTTACAACCGGGCTGCTACCAATGGACAGAGGACTACCAACACATAGAGGGTAAAGGCTAAGAGATGCTCTTATGTTTGTTTGAATTGACCTTATATAGCGGTTAGTTTTTACAGCTGGTACTATTTTATCTCATCTGAACTCCGCTACACGGATTATTTCAAGGAGGATGGTGATTCTGTTATCTGTTTTTTTCAGGAGACTTCAAATGTGCAATCAAAGAGGAGTTTACATTGACCAGTGGAGAATGGGAGGTCCTGGCAAGACATGGCTCCAAGGTTAGACAAACTCCCTCAGTTTTAGATTTCTGAATTCATACCTTTTAATTTATATACAGATGTGAAAGGTTGCAGTTACATGCAGAATGTTGTTACGAAAATCTACAGTACCTTTGAAGAAAGACCTCAGTTTCAGTGTCTTTACGTTTGCTACTGATAGATTTCTCCTCCTGCAGGGAATAGATATCCTTTATCACATTCAAAAGAAACTCTAAACAATGGAAAAACTCATGTTGCCATACATAACTACTAATTAATTTAATGTCTTCATAGATCTGGGTGAATGAGGCGACAAGGTTGGTGTACTTCCAGGGCACCAGAGACACTCCTCTGGAGCACCACCTCTACGTGGTCAGCTATGAATCACCTGGAGATGTAGTCAGACTAACCAAGCCTGGCTTCTCTCATAGCTGCTCTGTTAGTAAGGTAAAACACCCATTTGTTTACGTACCAAAAATACAGTTGTCGACATTTCCATCAGTGCATTCATTTATTTCCAGCTGTCGCAAAAGCAGCATTTCCAGTTTTTTCTGTTTATATGCAAGGGTATTTAACAAAAGTAGAATTGTATTTTGATGATTTGAGCAGTCATCAGTTACTTTAAGTACAGGGGACATCTCATTAAGTATCAGGAATGTCACCTGGTGTGGTCTTCTGCTGCCGTTTGCTTCTAGGTTTAATGTGTTGTGCTTTCAAATAGAAGGTCTTCTACATGTTGTGGTTTTAAAAAGTGTTTATTTTTGTTACTTTTACTGTTGCCTTTCTGTTATTTTGAACCAGTCAGGTCATTGTCCTCTGAAATCTGGCATCAAAAATGCATTTTGGCTCAGAGAATTACTGCTCAGTTAATATTTTCTTCTTTAAACACTAGTAGAATACTAGTTTCTGAAATACCCAGACCAGCCCGCCTGGCATCAACAACCATGCCATGTTCAGGGTCACTTAAATCAAAACCTTTCTCCTCCATTCTTTGAACTTCACTCTTTTGTCTTTACCATGTTTACACATTTAAATGCATCAAGTTTTTGCCATGTGATTGGCTGATTAGATATATGTGATAACAAGCAATTGAATTAGTGTGCCTAAAATGCAGCCAGGGAGTGTTTGTAACACTTTAATATGCAGATCCTTGTAGTATGTGGTACAAACCGAGTTCTCATAGCATTTTAATTCCCTCATTTTCCTTGTACTTTCTTACCTTTGTCCACAATTCTTTGTACTTAACATTTATTTGGCATTTCTCTCTCACTCTGCAGAACTTTGACTTTTTCGTCAGCCACTACAGTAACGTCAGTACTCCGCCATGTGTTCATGTCTACAAACTGACCGGTTCAGAAGGTGACCCACTACACATGGTACCTGAGTTCTGGGCCAGCATGATGGAGTCACCAGGTAAACAGATTGTGATGGAGATTATCTCCATACTGTAGTTTTCCTAAAGCTGTGGTGTTTGTTGGGCTAAAGAGTTTGTCACAAAGTGATTTAGAGATGAAGACCTGAAGAAAGAGGAAGCAAATGATAAAGGGAAGTGAAGAAGGAGGTAGCAATGCAGTATTACAGATGCTGCCCACCATAAAACACCAAAGAAGTGTTCACACTAGATGAAGAATTGTCACAATGTGCCAACTGAGGAGGAGGAGGCCGTATTGCAACTTCATCTTTAAAAAAAGTAACTAATACATAGCACAGAGGTTTGATTGTGATTCAGTTTATTGAGATTGTATTTATTTGCAAATTTAGTAATAATTTTCTTTGCTGCCTGGCCAAGTGTGAAGGTTGTGGTTTTATTTTTTGTGTCATCAATGGAGCAAGGTTTTGAGAGGAAAGTTGAGGTCTGACTTTGATTAGATCAAGGACGGTGAGTTTTCAACCACAGTGCTGTCCGCCAGTCAATTCTGAGAACAGTTGGATAATGTGGTGCTCAAAAATGGATGTCATCCTGTGCACTTTGCGTCAGAGTTGACGGTTATCCATGATTGATTCAAAATACTGTCCTGTTGTTCACTTCCAAATGCTTGTGCAGTGAAAAGCTCATACAATAACCCACTGTGCCTGCACTATATTATTTTTTATGTTGTTTTGTTTTTTTAAATTCAAGATCTGTAAGGGTCATTTGATTTGGGTGAAGCTCAAACAAAAGTGAGTGTGTCAACTTATCTTCCAGGTTGCCCGGGAGATTACAATCCACCTGAGATTTTTGACTTTCCTGGGAAGTCTGGCTTCCAACTTTATGGGATGGTCTACAAGCCTCACAACCTGCAGCCTGGCAGGAAGCACCCAACTGTTCTCTTCGTGTATGGCGGCCCACAGGTTTGTGGTTCATGTCATGATATCTGAAATAATGTGGCAATGGAGTTGAAACATTAAAGGCTATTACTAAATAGTGTTTGAAAACCATGTAACTGTGGTGTATTTAGTGTGACATGTTCTGTGTGTGTGTGTGTGTTCACAGGTGCAGCTGGTGAACAACTCCTTTAAGGGGATGAAATACCTCCGTCTGAACACGCTTGCCTCTCTGGGCTATGCTGTGGTCGTCATTGACGGGAGAGGTTCCTGTCAGAGGGGCCTTGAATTTGAAGGAGCACTGAAAAATAAAATGGTAGAATGAGAGTCAGATAATTGAATAAATACAGTGTCCGTACACTGACTGTCAATAACACAATGGCTTTGTCTGTCCAGGGTCAGGTTGAGATTGAAGACCAGGTGGAGGGGCTGCAGTATGTGGCAGAGAAGTTTAACTTTGTGGACCTGAGTCGTGTTGCTATCCATGGCTGGTCTTATGGTGGTTTCCTCTCACTCATGGGCCTCATCCAACGACCTAATGTCTTCAAGGTTAGGGAGCAGTTTTCACTCTTCGACCCTTTAATCCTTACTAATCTAGCGTGCAGTAACAAATGGAGGATTCCTCCTCTCACTCCCTTTTCCACGTGCATCAGGGAAATATGTTGGCCTCCACATACCAGAAAGAATGCCGTTCTTAGTCTGTGTTGTAAGTCTCCTTCAAAATGGGAAATGCAGATCCATTCAGGCTGCTGTAGAAACATGCTGTCGCAAGATGGCGGCCTCTATAAAGCAACCCTATTCTTAAGTTGAAAAAAAAAACAATTATGTTTTTGAAAATGATCTAAATGTTACACTTACACAGTAATTCTTTGTAGGATGTCTTATTCTGAACTGTAGGTGCAGTTGCCAAGTACATCCACATGGTGTCTGTGTTGGACAGTGATACAGTGTGATATGCAGATACATCCTAGTGCCAAATGGATTTATATGTTGAACATATGTCTCGTCACACAGTCTAATCTAAAGCATTATACATTGTTGTACCTGTTTTGACCATATAATGCAGTTTGTTTATATTTTATTTAATATTGATTTCCATCTGATCACATTGTGCTACTCATCAGTTGGCCATCGCAGGTGCGCCAGTGACTGTGTGGATGGCCTACGACACTGGCTACACAGAGCGTTACATGGATGTGCCTGAGAACAACCAGCAGGGCTATGAGGAAGGATCTGTGGCCTTGCATGTGGACAAGTTGCCCAGCGAGTCAGTGCATCTTTTAATGACTTTTTGTGTGGAATTTGAACTTCTTTTAAACCTTATGGCATGTCCTTCATAACTAACGTAGATTGTTTTGAACAAGTTAAACCACGACTGCAGTTCTGTTTCTTGTCGGTTCAAGCTTTGTATGCTTCAAGACAAATTGTTTAGACATGTTGGAATTCCATTTCATTTTTACAAATGAATTGCAATATAAAGAATCACTGTCAGGATATTCCAGGGAATAAATTATTTGTATTTCAAATTGCAGGTTGAATCAAGCATAAGTGTTAAGAGACCAAAGAGACCCTGAGGGCCTGACAAGCAGCATGTTGGAGCACTGCCTTTAGATGCTAATGTAAAACTCTGAGATGTTTGATCTTATTCAAGATTCTGGGTAGTCTTTATGAATTCTTTCTCTTCTAATTGTTAAGGAATTCAGTTTTGGGCAGCATGCTACTTCAGGAATTTAATTCTTATTATCTAATGGAAGCCTATTGTACTGTAACCTTTCAATACTTGTCATTCCAGGCCAAATCGTTTGCTGATTCTTCATGGATTTCTGGACGAGAATGTGCACTTTTTCCACACCAATTTCCTCGTGTCACAGATAATCCGTGCTGGGAAGCCCTACCAGCTTCAGGTTAGCATCACAAACTTCTATTCACTCACTAACGTATCTTTGTGATGCTGCTATTTCAAATCACTTAATTGTTTAGACTATTTTAAAACTGTAGTGTGTAACTTTATAATATAAACAAGTGAGTTGACACAATGCTGACTATGCCTAGTGGCTTCACAGGACTCAGTCATTGTTGGTGTGATTCGTTTTATATCAAGATGGTCAGAGACAACAGCAACATGGCACTAGTAAACCCCGACGGGTGCAAACAGGTTAGAGTGTGACCAAAAACACTAAGTGAAATCTGCTCAGTGTTTATTGTCATATGCACAGTAAAGAAACACGTTTCCCTGTAAAATTAAATTCTTATTTTGCTGTCCACTAAAAAATACCAGCAATAAAGTATACAAAAATAGTATTAAAAATAGTATATAAATATACATAAAAACAAAGTAATAAATATTAAAAAAAATATGTATACATAAAATTGGAATAACTCCAATGAACAAACAAACAGGACACAAATCGTTTCAAACATTTCAGGATCATATATTGAGAGCAACAATTTGCTTCAACAGATTTTACAGGATAGATACATATAGAATTTGTTAACTCTGTTTTAATTTTCCAGGTCTACCCCAACGAGCGACACAGTATCCGCTGCCCTGAGTCTGGAGAGCACTATGAGATAATGCTGCTGCACTTTCTACAACAATACCTCTGAAATGAGAAAGCAGTGGAGAAGTGGATTCTAGCTTCCCCTCTGTCCTCCTTTACTCCCTCCAGCTCACAGCCCATTTTCATCTTTCTCCACTTCCACACCCTAAACCCGTCTCCAACCAAGAAACTGTCAAGATGGTGCAGCCACAAGCCACTCTTTCTCATCTCACCTCTCCTCTTTACTTCCCACCTCCTCTGCTCTCTCAGTGTCTTGATCTGTTACTTTCTTGCTCACCCTGCCTCTTCCAGGCCCCCCCTTCACACACACACACACGCACACCACCCTGTTGTACAGTCTGGGGTATGTTTTATGAGCACAGAGATTTGTTGTCTCACCCTGAAAGCTGAACAAAGACAAGGCCATCTGGAGATATATGTGTAGGCTGTGTCACATTGACTCATCACTCAACCATGTCCTTCTCTGCAACCACAATGGATTTTGCCAAATGTTATTGTGTGTCAACCCCCGTCTTCACTGTCCTACCCGTTTTATTCACTTGAGTCAGTGGTAGAAACGGGGCTACAATTCACAGATATGAAGTGGAAGCTCTAAACATATTTGTGGACACAAGCTCACACACTAGATGTCAAATGCAGTTTATTTCATACATAAACTTCAACACACACTTTGCGGTGTCCATACATAATGTGAATCTGTACCTGGCAGTTTGTGTTAACGATGAAGAAAGGAAGAAAAGCAAGACTCTTCCTCTATCGTCTCATTTTAAGTGTGTTGTTTAAAATAAAAATATTTTTATGGATTTTTATTGTTTTCACTTTAAATGAGTGCTGAGAGAAGCCACTCATGGGGAATTTTTTGCGCCATTTTCTCCCCTCACATTACATTGCTCAAGATGTCTGCTTGCCTTCTTGTCACATAATTTATACTTGCCAAAGTACCTCTTGACTCTTGATCATGCTGGTATTTCCTTTTTTACTGCAATAAAGACAGGTGGGTGAGCACTGGAGTCTTACAACAGCTTTGTACCACCGGATAACAATTTGTACATGATAATGAATAAATGTATGAATCAATCAATCACATGATCTTTTCAGCTGCAGTTCTTTTTTCCAAAATATTACAGGTTATGTAAGTTGGTGGCAGTGTGTGTTTTTGTTTTTGTTTTGCAGGCTACAAGCAGAATCCACAACTGGAAAACACCAACTTGAGTGTGTGTACGTGCATGAATATTCCTCTCCAGGACTCAAGTAGGCCCTCACATCATGTTGTCCTGTCCACTCTTTCAAAAGTGAAGCAGCAGATTCTCCTTGCTCTTTCTGAGCTGGCCTTCATGGACAGAGCAGCTTGCACGGTAACCTCTTGAAAAAGCAGCATTTACAGTTGTATAGTCTAAAACTAGCTGTAGCCGTCTTGATATCCAAAGTCCATTGTCATTGTTGTAGCGCATAATATTGAATATTGATTTGGATACTGTCACAGCTCTTATATCAAACTATTGTTGATGATTTGACTAAAGTTTGTTGAGAGTCACCTGTTTTTCTCTTGCTTGTTGACACTGCAGCTGAGAGCTCAGTCCATCAAACGTTGATCCATGCCCAGAGGATCACTACAGATGAAGCGCTTAATAGTGAAACCAACATGCAAGGAGAAAGTGTGAATTAAAACTGACACTTTGAAGCTGCTGCTTGCAGGTAACGTGGCAAAGCTGGTTAAGTCTTTAAGATCTGCCACGTGTGGCTCCGTGAAATTGAGTCGGTTCCAACAGAAAATCTCTGCTTTGGGAGACATGTTTTGTTAGGTTTACAGTATAAAGTTAACATGTAAACATGGGAAGTTTGCCAGTTTTGCATTTCTGTCTAATTGCATTTAATAATGCCTATCCACTTATATTGACTGTAGATAGGGTTTGTTTCTATGAATTTGTTTTGTGTGTTTGTTTTTAGGTAACACATAATAACAGACAAATACAGATAATCATTTAAATCAGTTTTATTGGCTCATTTTGGCCTTTAGATTGGCATTTTCTCTTAAAAAAACAATTTAAAATCTGTTAAACACATCACAGACAATATAAATTACTAACAGACAGCACCAGAAATATATATCTTGTCTCTTTACATCATTTAAATAAGAAAAGGGGACCTCTACAGTAACAAAACTCTCTAGTGACAAAACATTTAATGTCACCACAGATCAGTAACAGTTGCTTTTCTGATAAGACAAACGACGTTTCTTCATACCTTATATACAAAACTGTCTCTCATTTTACAAGTAGTCAATATGACTTTACATCTTCTTAATCTCCACAGAATATTTTTAGACGGTGAAGAATATGCTTAATTTGATTCAAATTTGCAGGCAGAATAATGTACTGTATGTTGTACAAAAGGCTGGAATGGTTTTCAGTGCCCCACCACAAACCGCTTTTAACATCAGTCGTAACAGTTTCTGCAGCATAATCTTAGCTTAAAGTGCTTAGCTTTAAGACCTAAACATGATGCTTTCAAAGACTAATATCATAATCATGTGGTAAATGACTTTTTGTTTTAGTTAAGTCACCGTTTGGTCCACACCATTGGTTTCAAAGGGCTAATTTAATCAGCCTGCGTTTCACTCCACAAAATAAGTTGTTTGAGCTGACAGGGTTTTTTTTTTTTTTTTTACGCCCTACAAAACCACAGTCTCAACAGCAGTCCACGTGCTGCAATTCTGCAGACGAGTCTTGACTTGATAGAAATGTTTTGTGGCTCACAGCACAGTAGACAGGCCTGGACTTGGCCTGACCTGGGGCTCCTGCTGCATGCCAACAAATGGTATCGACAACATCAGTACAAAATGTGACAAAGAAAAGAATTAATCCCACTGCATGTTTTTGTTTTTTTCCATTTGTGGCTTTTGGTGCAGGGAAGGAAATTATTTGTCTCTCAAAGAATGAACCTCATTTAGTGTGAGTTCTCTTTGAGGGCCTTGGATCTGGTGTTTTTCTCACAGGGAGAGACAACCTCTATTTAATTAATTCAGCACCAAGAAAAGAAAAAAAATAGACCAAATGCTAATTCCTTCCTCCCCCCCCACCACCTTTCTTTGTTTCAACAATTTCTCTGTCTTTTTTTCTATTCTTTATGACTTGTTCACGATCACAGCCGGGGCGATCATCATCATGCTGGACTTGAGAGGATAGTAGCGGCCTCTCCAGGTCTTCCAGAAGATCCCCTGCTTCCTCTGATGCCGCTGCTTGGGAGGAGGACTCTGGAAGTATCTGCCATTTAGGTTGGAGCGACCGCAGTTACTGAACCACCAACCACCTACAAAGATAAAGAATAAAATCAGGTTAGATGTTGAATTTAAGTTCATGTTAAAACAAACAAACACCAGTGTTTCTTTTTGTGATTGTCATTTACAACTTACCAGAAAGGTGCTTGGCACAGTTGGTGTAAGTTTTCTGGTCATTGTCTTGGTCACTTGTGGAGAATGGCAGGCCGGAGGCGGCGTCAGTCCCAAGAGAACTCTGCAACATTCCGAAGGTGCCAACTTTCGGAATCTGGAGCGAGTACTTGGTTTCTTCTCCACCCAAATGGAAAGGGAGATGGACTGATGCTAAGTCATCCACCCAGTCGGACAGCTTGATGTTGAGGATGTAGCCGCCATCTTTGGCAATGGAGTGGATCTTTTCAAGTCCCAACCAGAACTCTCCTGGAGAAGCAGACAGAGGGGTGATGGTGAGAAAACTGATGGACTCCACTGATGGAGCAGCAGTAAATACCGTCAAGTCGTGTGAACTAATCTGGTCTTGGCCACGCCAGCTAGCACCTGGACAGGATCAATGCTGAAGTTAGCGGAAGCACTTACCATTTAGACTGCCAAAGCCTTTCTCATAGGCCTGCCATTGCTGGTCAAAATCCACTGAGCCATCTTGGCGCCTTTGGATGACTGTCCATCCACCTTCTGGATAGAAATACAAAGAGGGCTTAATTAGAAAATATTGTATTAATAAAATTGTATATATCTAATAACATTTTGGCTAACCTTAAAAAAAGGCAAATCAAAAGACAAAGAAGTTTAACTCCACCTACCAGCTGTCATCTCGCAGAAAACTTTAAAGGGTTCTGCATTGATTGGCTGGATGGTGTAGACCCCGCTCCTGGTCTCTCCTCTGAGGAACAGCTCATGACAGTCTGATGCCACCTCTACAAAGGAACACAGAGAAAAACATAACAACGTTAAAAGAAACAGCTTTCACAGTATCACCACTGCACAGCCGCACAGTCTAAACAGCCTGATTACTCTTACCCAAGCAATGCTGACTATGCTATTTATACGCGACACATTTACACATGTTTTTCTTCAGCTTTACTCCCTTGAACTTTGTACTGTTGCTGTTGGGGACATTAAAAAAACACTTGTGGCAGATTTCTCGGCTGCACGGGAGCCAGGTGTTTGCAAATAAGACTGTCACTACAAGTGAGCTTATCGGTGAAACAGGAGATACAAGTGTGTGCATGATGGAGCCTTTGACCTAACCCTAACAAGGGAGTGAGAGCTTCTTTCTTGGTTATAAACATGACCCTTGTCCCAGTTCCCAAGCAGGCTTCCCTTTTTACAGCTGCTCCATCCTCCAGTCTATTGAGTTACACGTTACCCATACTACAATCCCCCACCCCCTTGACTAGTCACACGTCCCTCACGTGCACAGCAGCCGCTCAGTGATGCAGGAATGCATGGCTGGTGCATGCACAGGGAGTGATCAGAGTGTGGTGGGGAGGATAGGGGCTGCTGCTATAAAAGGGAAATTGAAAACAGCGGGAATACGAGGCAGGGGTCTCCTGAGCCAGCTGAAGCTGTCATGTGGCTAATGTGGCTCATGACTGATAGCACCCTTCCAGTAATCCTCTCACATCATGGATGGCATTGTCACGTGACACTCATTCATTAAAGTTAATTTTCCTCTTTCAGTGTGATTATCTCTCCAAGAGGCATGAACTTGTGGTGACCAGTTGTCGTTGTCATCTGCCTCGGGGGTTATGAGTTCTCCTGAACTTTGGCACACTAATTATTCATTACAACGGAGGAGGAGATGGAGGTGGAGGTACGGAGCTGGTGTGCAGGGATGGGGGAGGAGAGGAGAGGATGACTGAGGTGGAGGAGGGGGATGTCTGACTCCCTGACAGATCTAGGGGAAAGGTTGCTCATTCTTGAGGAATCCACAAATGTTTGTTTTGCACAAAGAGTTTGGATGTCTGAAAGAAGAGGGCGGGGGTCTTCAAAACAGTGAAAGATATCTGTACAAAGGTCACAGATAAATTTAGACCACCTTCCCCTGTTCCCTGTTGTTTTTCTGGCTCAGGTACAAGGCCAGTAATCTGAGGAACCTTGCATGCTAGATTTTTACAAAGCCTTCCTTTGCCAGGCTTCCCTCTCCGCCATACAACTGATCAGTGTGAGAAATCCCACTGAGCTGAGTGACCCTGACTGAACACTCTCAGACACGGGTGAACTTTCCCCCAGTTGAAAACACGCCAGTGAAACTTGTTTCTTTTGTCCTCATTCCTGAAATCCTGCTGATGTCAGAGCTCTGAGGTGTTACTGTGGGCTTCACTGGCTGACCGAACTCAACTGCTGCCTCAGCCGGGTTCACCTTTCACCTACTTCTCATCTGTGGCTATTGGAAACGGGGATGCAAGCTCATGTGTACTCTGATTCATTACTACAATGGGACTTATACAATATGTAGAGGTTTCTGCTTGTCTTCCTCAATCTCTGCTATCATCCACCTCATCCTCTGTGAAGACTTCACAGAGACAAACACTGGTGACTCTGCTCGTCTATCCAGTCTGGATGAAAACGGTCATTATGACCAGATGTGGTCACAGTTCAGCTCAGATGGGAGTAGCAGCAGCAGCTTGTCGGGGGCATTATTCACTACCTCATACAATTACTGTACACCACAGTGAGAGAGGCATTGACAAAGGGAGATTGCTTTAATATCTCAATAGGCATCTTGAAATAAAGGTGTTAAGTTTGTGTGTCATCTTTTGTTGGCCTGATTCAATTTGTCCTCAGTTATTTTTTTGACTCCCCATGTCTTATTTCTTCTGACTAATGTCATTGGGTTTTAAAAGCTTCACTCCCTGTGCAGTAAGGCCACCAGATGATATGGGGAGCATCTCCCTGGCGTCAAGCTGAGCTCAGGCGCGAGCCAACACAATGATTTGATCCCTTGACTTTAATTGCCATTGATTTAAGCTTCTTTGAGGCCTCGACGAACAGATGGTGCGCCACATTTGGCGTCGCATTTTGTGCAGAGGACTTAGGACAGTGTCAGGAGGGGATTTCAGACGCTTTACTTACCAACTGGTGAGTCGCCCTGTTCCACGATGCCACTCTGCTCGGAGTCGCCTGTGCTGCTGCTGCGCAGTGACGGTCTCTGTCGTGACAGCTGGATCTGAGGGGAACAAAAGAGTTAGGAATCATTGACGAAATGAATGAACTTGGTGTGATTATAAGACAAATAGTTTGCGGTCGTTTTCATGTTGTAACCACTGTCGTGCTTGCTCACCTGACTCTGCAGGGTCCTAATGCGCACATTCTGCTTATCAAGCTTCTCCTGCTGGAGTCGGATCCTCTCCATCAGATCATCGATGCGTCTGTTCTGAGCCTCCAGCATCAGCTAGTCAAAACACACGCAAAAGAACAACATTTTTTAGTGTTTTACCAACTTGAATCCACTCTGTGCCATGTGCGTAAAACGCGACCATGGCGCAGAAAAGAAGATCCAGAATCAACACAACAGTTTGACCACATGCTGGGTCCCATTGAGAGGCCACATTAACGTCCTTCAATTACGAGCCCTTGTCCTCTCCAGCTGGCTGAGCTGTAGTTACGTAACTCGTTCACAGCGCGGGATTTTTCATCCCTCTCACATGCGGCTTTGTAAAGACAGAGCTGCAAAAAAGCCACATCTCTCGTGTCTTCGCTTCTCTCTCTGTGTGTGTGTGTGTGTGTGCATCCTGTGGCTAAACAGTCTGTAGGCTGTAAAATGGGACGTATGATGTCTTCACACATTGTTGTAGCCGGTGCGCGTATATTCTTTTGTCTGACAGCATTTACTGCGTTCCTGCCTGCTCGGCACGTACTGCATGGTGGTCCTGCATACAGAGCAGGCTTCTTCACCAACCCCCCTCCACTCCAATACGCCCACCACTCATAGCTTTCCCCCTGAACATCATATAAAAGCCTCACTTAAATAATAGCCCTTCCTCTCCATGCAAACTGTACTGCACTAAGTTAAAGAGACCCCTTAAACAACTGTAGAAGTGCAACAATATTATAAATATATATAAAAGGAAGAATTCATGTAGCCCCAGACTAGCCAGTGTTTAACAAAATCATGCCTTTTAAATGACCATCATCAATCACCAACCAAACATAGAAATGCTTCTTTTCTCACCTGGATGTTGCGGGCATCACTCTTGTTCTTGGCACCAGTGTTGGAGTCAGACTGCACCGTCTCTCCCTGCAGCATGCTGTCAACCTTCTCCTCCAGCCGGCTCATCCTCTCATTCATTATCTTCCTCTCCTGCTGCATCTCCTCTGCTTTCTCCCTCAGCTCGGCCGTGACATTCAGCAGCTGCCCCTCTCTGTCCTCCAGTCCCTGGACCTGGACCTTCAGTGCATCCCCTTCTACTCGCAGTCTCTGTCCCTCCTTTCCCAGCTCAGTCACTGTGCGATTGAATACCTTCAGCTTGGTGGAGATGTCCCTCATCTGGACCTTGGTTTTGTCGACATGCTCCTTCAGCCCCTGGCCCAGCTGCAGCAGGCCATGGGCAATGACATTGACATCATCCCACGCTGCGTACTGTACTCGTTTCTCCTTGGCGGCACCACTAGTGGGTGATCCAACTTTCTTCTGCAAAGGGAAACCTGTGGCCATGAGCAGTACCAGGCTGAGAGTCAGAGTTGCCAATGTTGTCTTCATTTTTCCTCTTATTCTAAATGTAACTTCTTGCTTTTCGAATGAGTGTGCTCTTGCTGCAGAAGTCTTCAGTGTCCTGCTTGGATTGGATGAGTTGAGAGATCAGGCTTCTGTCTGAACAACCACAGCACCAGGATTATATAGTTTCACAGCCCTCAGCTCTGAGCGGCCTGCCATTGGCTGTCAGGAGCGAGGGAGGGGTGCAGTTAATCTCAGGTTTCTGTCCCTCCTCCACCTCTCTGTTAACTATTCATGACAGAGGCAGAGGAGGGACATGATATAACAAAAAGACTTTCATCTCTGCAATGTGGGAGAAGAAGACTTTATCTAGCAGAGGAAACAATCTATGTCCCCGCCAGTGGAACCATTGCCCTATTGAGAAGTATTGTGGACTTAACATTAAGTGTTGTATGTGTAGCATTACTGAATACCTGGGCAAATCCCTTTATCAGCTCAAGAACATCCTGAAATGAGTTCATAATGACATCAAGACCCAAATTACACCCAAATAATAGCCAGTGTGTCTGTTTGGTCCATTCAAAGTCCAAAATAGGGCTGGAGATTTAGAAACATTAGATGACTATGACGTGGATGACTGAGAACCTCCACAGACATCAGTTATTGTAAATCAGCTGAAGTTTGAAGTTCAAAAATACATTTCTTTCAACAAAACTGAAAGCAAAAGAGGCAACTGCAGAAGAAGAAGTCTGGATTCATACTAATGCTGGTGAAAGATGGAGCCCAGACCTTAAGTGAATGAGTCACTATTTTTGGGGAAAACCAGAGCCCTGTTCCTCATTTCAGAAGTTCATAAACCCTGTTCCTTGTCCCGTAACATTGCACCATTGTTTCAAAGGTTCTCTCTGTTCTACTGTATTATCTCTCACGGAATTGTCTCTTTTAAGGATCACCTCCAGTCTCTTTTATTAAGTTATTTTAATATCGTTCAAAATTGCTTTATTAAGGAATTTGTGCATTTAATCTTTTACAGTTTCCTCACAAGAGTGATATAGAATTCATGCACAAACAACTGATTCTTCGATCTTCACCGCACACAGATTCAAGTTCAGTTGTAAAACGATTTAGCTTGAAAAACAAACACAATACGCAATTATGAATATTAACACAGGCACTAAGCCACGTCATAAATGTGTCCATGATGATACAAAGACTGACATTAAAAGATGTTCCTTTGCACTTCACTGAATAAATCATTTTCCTCAGATAGTAGACCTAAATGAGGTGATAGATGAAATAAGATTCTTCAGGTATTGAGGCGGAGTACTCAGGTTTCCTAATGATGTCCTCCCACTTACCACAAGCAATGAATGAAGTCACGTCATTTAGAGGAACGTAGCACTCATTTGGCCTGAGGTGCTCCTCAGCAAACCTCTGTTCTGTAAAGACTGTGAGAATTGGGGGAAAGTTCACGACACAGAGAATGCCAGCATCATGGGCCATGAGTTCTTTCTTTCATTTTTTTTTTACAGAGTCTGACGGGAGATTGGAGGCAGTACGTGATCCAGGGCCAGAGCCCAAAGAAGGAGCTGCTTTAACCCTCGCCTCACCACAGCCCAGACTGAAGTAGGTGAAAGGTAACTGGGAGAATGCTGAGTGCTGACAGTGCTTGAGAGGAAAATCTTAGCTGACACTTATGTATCTGGAATGCACTAAAATGCATTATTCCTCCTCAAAGACATCACAGGGTTTTTTGTTTTTTTTTTACACATGAGTAACCAAAGGCTGTATTTTATTAGTCAATACTGAACAATACCAAACAATAAGATCTCTCAGGTCAATGGAGATTTGCATTTGTTTATTCAAATTGCAAGGCCTGTGGTGATGATTTGTGATGTTCATCACTATATTTCACTCTCTGTCTTCAGTGATCTCTTGTTTTTGTTTTTTTATCCAGAAGTTTGACAAAAGTGTCCATGTAGAGCAGGTCTAAACAGGAAAATGGCGAATCAAAAAAAGACTCCCAACAATAATGGCTGAACCCAATGATTGTCTGTTACATGTTCGGCATGACTGTACAAGCATACACGTTATTTTTTGGCATTCTTCTGGGATGTTACAAGGGTGTGAGCAGGATGAGAAGGAAGTATGTGAAGGATGAACTCCAGCTCTTCATTTTTCTTGGCCTCGGTGGCTGATGTCTTTGTTATTTCAGGCAACACATTAATTTATACTTTATTTAAAGGAACGTGGATAATGTTCCTCCGGTGTTCAGTTCAGTAAGAAAACATGGCTAAATGCGGTGGTTCTGATTAATTACATCCGTGTGTGTGCGATCATGTGGAGCTGGTTATTAAGGAACTTAATGAAAAGCAATGTAGTGAATGTTGGTGTGAAAAATGGTCTGACATTGATTGGCAAAACAAGTTGTCATATGACTCCTTTTAGATAGGATTGTACATTAAATAATTTATCAATATACAGTATCCACAAATTCAAATGATTGTGATTTCATCAGCAGGGAAAGTGCAAGTACTACAGTGTATTATCAATACAAGTCCAGCTTTAAATAAATAATTACTAGCAGAAATTAAGTGCAGTTTCAAAATGATGCTAATAATCATATAGTATAATGTTTTTATAGATTATAGACATTTGAATTATCCAATACTGCCTGGAAGCTAATTACATTACAATCTTCCATCTTTGACACATTAGTATATTGTTTCAGCTTGTAATTGAGACTAGTAATGAACAAATACATCATTATTGTACTCATGTACAGTGTTTGAGTAAATACTTACTTTTCACAACTGGATTTACAGTATTTACTTTATTTTTCTTTGTTCAGTTTCTGCCATAATGTTTAAGGCCCGCAGGAATGATTCTCCTCTCTGTCCTCTCTGTCATTTGCAGTTGCATGTAACCGATCATCACCAGTTTTCTCTGCCACAGCTGCTCATTCAATTTCCCAAAATGTCCGCTCCCATCTTTGTAGCCGGCATGGTAACCCTTCACCCAGTTTCCAAACACAGAACATCTGTAAATCCCAGCACCGCCCCCAGACACCGTCATGTACGAGAGAGGGTGGAAACAGAGAGAGAGAGAGAGAGAGAAAAAAAGCAGGTGCTGGATCCAGTAGCACAGTTAAACCTCTGGTTCCCATGTATAAACTGAGGTCTGTGATCTTCTATTTGATAGTTTTTTACAGATTTGTTCATTTGTGTTGGCCAAAATGACACCCCGGAATTTATTAAATAAACTAGAATAAAGATTTATTGGTGAAGGGAATTTAAGTAGAAATAAACTTCCCCTTGCATGCTCCTGTTCAGTGCAATCTCAGCATATTAATGATTGGATATATCATTTCATTGGAAAAAGACACGCTGTTAGTCATGTCTTTGGATGTTTACACACCTCTATGACTCAGCCACATATTACCTATCCTATGTTCCTCATTACATACGGTAAATCTTAAGATGAGGTCATAATAGGCAGACACTCAGTGACCTTCTTTACTATAATAATCAAAGAGGAAGTCACAAAATAACTTAGTCTAAGTCTAATTAGATGTATTTCTTTCTGTATCACTACAATAAGGGTTCATAATGAGATGATTAGTTAGGTTGTTAACACTTTATAAATCATTAAAAAGGTGTTATAACTTACTGTAACTTTTGCCATTTATAAATAGTAGCACATTGATAAGAGTCAGTAAGACTGTCCTGCAAAAATACCATATTATATACTGAGCTTAATAAAATGTATTAGACCTCCACTCAAAGCCACAGCTGCCCTAAATGAACAGCATTGATAATTATCTAAATCATTTTTTATGTTTCTGTAATGGTTAATACACCAGCATGTAGGAACTATTTAACATTTAGGTATTTTTAAAGAAAGACTTCTAAAATATTGGTTTTTCTCATTTTCATGACAGTTGGGCTAATAAATGTGTCACAGTTTGTGTAATTTATATAGTGTTGACCACCAAATTGGTAATGTAATAATAAAACATTTAGCAATCTCCTGCAAGGATAGTGTCAGTCTTATTGTAAAGTTTAATATATTTATCTCTGTATGTGACGAGCATTAAACTGCACACAACAGTGACTCAGTCAGGATTTATAAATGGCTCATATTTGGGTTATTAATTAGGTCGTTAACACTTCATAAACTATGAATGAAGGGGGCTGTGATGTGTTGCTTCTAAAAGAGTGAGTTTATATGTCTGTATTATTTGTTCTACACTCAAAAACATTCCTTTTTACAATTTATAAATAGCAACATGTTAATAAGATTAACGGTAATCAGGACAAGAGTAACTGCCAAATAGTCAGACATGGAAACACTTTGGACTTATAATGTATAGAATTGTTTATTAAATAAGTGTTAACAACCAAATAAATGAGTAATTATAAATCCTTTATGTTTTCTCTCTCAAACACAGGACACTTTCACTTTTATTATATGTCGCACATGAAAGTCCCAGTGATTCAGTTTGTACAGTACTGACACTCTGAAACTCCAATTCAAAACCTTTATTTATTACACCACTGCCTCTACTGCCAATGTATAGCTGTCAGTCAACTATTTTCCCCCCACACACTTTTAAATATTACCTTTCCAAAGAAATCCCAAGCTCATCAGGGTCTACAGCTGGGCGATAAATTACATTTCCTCAATTTCAGACAACAAAAAACCCTGCTGACAGACACCCGCGTCAGCATTAATGCACTGACACAGACGTGCAGAGGAGAACGTTTGCGCTGAACCCATTTCCCCCCCCACTCATTCTGTCCTTTAAACAGTTCATTATCAGGTATAACACACTACTGCCCCCATGTGGTGGAGAGTGAGTGTGCCGCATTCCTATTTGTTCAGCCTTGACTGTTGCTCAAGTGCCTGTTTGACATTTTGTTGCCCCAGGAGCAACAACACGCTGACCCCGCTGCCAGAGCAAATGCCGGCAGTCCAGAGAGAAGATGCGTGACACTGGTTTCAGCACAGCAGGTCCAGGCAGAGTCCGTGTTCTCCCAACTATGTTCTCCGCTTAAAGGAATACTTCACCGATTTGCATTTAGCTTTGTGTTGCTGGAATAGAAAGTATTTTTCACTGGTGGACACGTAACAAGAAAAGAATGAAGATATTTCTCAACTCAGGGGAAACTGAGGTTGGGAAGGACAATTATTCAAAAATACTAGCCCTATTCTAGTAATACAAAGCTAAATGCTAATTGGTGAAGTATTCCTTTAAACCTTTCACAGGCCAATTGAAACCAGACATGTTACTTATGTTTAGTAATCCTTTCCATTGTTGTTAGTGTGGTTACTGGTAGTTTCTTGGGAGTGGGGCAATGACAGTTGTTGGTTTTTCTCTGAGGCCTGGAGAGGATGTGAGAGATTTCCTGTGTGGGCTCAGACAAGATGGTCCCTATTTTACATCAGCATGTATCAAGAGACACCGCTTCCCACGCAACAGTGTCGTGTCTTCTCTCTTTTTCACTCGCTCTCTTTTAAAAATAGCTTGAAATATCATTTTTGATTGCCTGAAGAACATCCTGTGAGGATTCATGTTAGGGGAACGTTTTTTTCTTTTTTTTTTTGCCTTTGAGGTCAAAAACAGACACAAGACCAGTTATGTAAGACAAAAGAACAGCCGCAGTGTGTGTCCTTGTTTGTACAGCTGACCGTGGACGTTAAAGCTGCAGTGTGTAACTTCTGGTGTCATTTGTTCCTTATTGTGCATCTATTTGGTCTTCATGAACAGAAACAGTGTAACATTATTTGTATGCTCCATGTGTAGGATAAAGCGGTAGAAGATGGATGTGTGCTTCGTCTATCTGAAAACACGCTTCGTCAAGCAATGCTATTCGACCTGACTGAGGAGGCGTTTGTGAGTATACAGCAGCAGTGCAGGGTTGGGTGGGGACAAGAAGCATGTTAAACTGCTGAACAACTAGGTTTTCTGAGCGGTAGGATTCACTCGTGAAACATTTCACTAGCACAGAGAGAGTCGTGTGGAGCTGGTACGTTGAGGGTGCATTCACACCAGCCCTTCTTAATCGAACCCCAGACTACAGCGCAGGGCATTGTGGGTAAACACAACCAAAACCTACGTGCGTATAGAACGACAGCTGCGGAAAATGGCAGAAAAATGGTCAGACGAAAATACAGTATATCACAAGTGCTAGTAAGCACCCACAAGGACAACAAATATTTAAACTAATTAGCAGGTTAGCGGGGTCTCCTTCAGCAATTCTTGCTGCAGCGCCGCCTCAGGTGAGGAGGGGAATACATTATTCATAAGATTCTGTTCATTTAACTAAAGTGCATTGTGAAAGCAAACTTGGACCGGCTGAATGTTGTGTAGTGGACTATTAGGTGTGAAAACAACCTCAATCAGCATTGTATGAACTTTCATAAATACATGTATCCTTCTTGCATGTGTATTCACACAGTCATCTCTTTTAACATTCCTTCCTTGGGTATCATGGTATCATGTACGCATGCACAGACCTGTGCTACATAGTGCAAATGAACGGGTTTATGTTATTGCTTCTGCTTGACTGGGTTGGTTTGCCATGTGATATTTTTCACTTCTCAGTCTGAGAAGTAAGAGAGAGAGAGAGATAGAGAGAGCGCAGTATTCATCCCCTCTACTTTTCCTTTTGTTCTTTCACTGTTGGTGGAATACATGAGTGTTCCAGAGCCAGCTGGCAGGAAGCTGAAAAGTACAGAATGTACAAATACCATATGCCAGTTAGGACAATGTAAATACGTACAGACTTCAGTATTCACCGTCAGGTCTCTGTGGTGATGTTAATCCACACTAGTTTACAGTATTTTTGGGTTTGGCTCTGTCACTTTGTGCAAAACAAACAAGTGCCACCCTCGTCAGATTGCAAACATTATTAGACTTCATCCTTGGGTTAATTGCGGTGGCTGCGTTCCAACAAGACGAGTGATTTCATGGACATTTAGAGTCTGGAAATTGTTTGAAAAAGTGAACCACACAGAGGATTTATGTCTGCTTTTTAACCTTGATCGTTCTTTTCGTCCACACAGGAAATCCAGACTGACACAACTGAGGTGAAATGAAGCCCCAATGTGACTTTGAGGTTGTTTTTATTATTCATGCTGTACACCAGACAGCCCAGACTGTACCAAAGAACTGATGCTTCAAGTACTAATGCCATATTTTGAGACATTTTTCCACTCAGTGGAAAATGTGCTTTCTTGCAGAGTTGATGAGAAGATTGATATTTAAAATTACACATCTACAGCCAGGACAGAGACGCTTATTTAGCACGAGCAGTGAAAATAGGAAAACAGTATGTCATTTTGACTTTTTTATGCACAGCTTTAATGTAGGGGGTGAAGGGGAGCATGTTATCTAATGAATAAAAAACATTGTCAACAGTGCACTTATCAGCACACGAAATAGGATTATGCTCATTAAAGTGCATACATGCGCCAAGGCCAAATAAATCTAAATATTTTACATTTTGAGAATAAAGATGTAAAATAAATAAATAAATGCCTGTGTCCTCCTCTGTAACTGGAACCGGCGCTAAATGGTTGGCTCAGTTGTTTCAGAAAACGGTTGATTAACAACTCAAAGGCATGTGTTGATGTTTTAGAGCCTGATTCACTAAATAAGTGTTTGCGCAGAGAAAATTCCCCCTGAAGGCCAAAACTATTTACCATGTTCAAGGATGAATTCCGTGCTAAAGCAGTGGCAGTAAAAACAGTACAAATAAACTCATAAACACATGTTTATATTGTCAGGGGGGATTCGGCTTAACTGGCGCAGCTGCATTTAATTTTCCCCGACTGAATAGATATAAAGAAGTTTCCCCATAGGACACAGTTTTGTCCCCAAAAATCAGCCCCTTGCACATGTGAACCCTCACATATCAATCCTGATTCCCATGAACTGATGAGAAACACTCAAGCACACAAACTATGCTTTCCTTACAGAAAAGAGCTCTTCAGGTTGCTACGGATCAGTCATTGACCACAGTGATACTGATACATCGCCCCGTTAATTAGAATCAATGGGCGCAGACGTGAAAGTAGGTCAGATGGAGGAGGCACTCGAACTGAAGAGGGAATAGTGAAGGAGGCCTGTTCAGGGAAAGATGTGGGGATTGGCGGAGAGCCTCTTACTGTCAAGTGCTAAACAGCTGGTGGTTTGGAGAAGGAAAAGGAAAGAAGCCTTGAATTGCAAAGTGTTCCTCCAGACAGGAGGAGTACTGACCTCTAACTGCACCACAGCAGCTGCATAGGTGCTCACATTTGTGCAGAAACGATCGAGTAATCTCTTATTTCTGTTACCTACTTACTTACTTGTATTGTGTATTGTGACGAAGCTTTTCTATTGCAGAGACAGAGTTAAACATAAACATGTAACTGCAGTCAGAGGACGTTTACCTCAGCTCAGCATAGACTGGAAACCACTGTCCAAGCTCAAAAATATGGATCTTTTTGAGTTCATTAAATAATACAAAAAAAAAACGAAGTATTTATAATATCTTTAGTGCAATAATTTCAATAATTATTATTTTTTTTAACTCTTCTGCTTGTTCCAAAATGTTTAGTCTGCTTTAAATTTAAATTAAGTGGGATAGTCTGACAAGTCTCTGTGCAGTTGCCTATTAAACACAACAATAGCATATTTTTCTACTTTAGTTTAAGCTATTAAAACAGCCAGATGCACCTAAGATGCACCTGGATTGAAAATGCCATGTTGTTTATTGCTAACAAGGAGAAGGTTGGTTTTGGTGTTACTATGAATTCTGAGTTGTCATAACAAAATTAAAATGTTCCTTATTTATATTTCCCCCTGACTTTCTGTGGAGACGTTCAACACTGGCTTAAATTCCAGGTCTAAACAAAGGCGGAGGTTTGTGGGACCTACTTCACATGAGACAGGATTAATGCATTTGCCCCTGAAACGACACTGGAGTTTGCTCCTGTTGAATATTGACCCAGCTGTGAGTGGCACCGCCAAGCCCCTGTAGTATTTCTGCAAATATGTGAAAATTCTTCCAGGACCATCATTTGAAACCTCTGAATCTTAAATTGTAGTGACACAGTCTGAGCCTTTCTTTAGTCAAGAAAACAAACCTGAACAAAAGGGGAACATAAAACACAACCTTTGACCCAGGTAATGTACTTTCCACGTGAAATATTTGAATGACGACTAATATGTACATTATATTTCAAAAGCAGTCATGAATGACCCGCTAGGTACACATTAGGTCATTATTACTGTTACTGTCTCTATGTATTTTAACTATTTATTTAACGTACATGACAATGTACATAAAATCTAATTCAGTCCATTCAGATTACTATGTCTCCCTGTGTTGAACAGGTGACCTGTCCAGGGTGTACCGCAGCTGGGATTAGTCCGAGTTCTCCTCGTGACCCTCATGTGGAGGATACAGTGGTAGAAGATGGATGGATGGGTGAGTTGTCTTCCATTTTTGTGGGCACTGTGTATTACATTTCAGGTACCAGGCTTCTCCTCGGGTAGTACAACGGGCCCCGACATCCCTTGTGCTATTTGCTTTAATCTTTTAGCAAGGTTTTCTAGTTTTTTGCTGTAATTTACTCCATAATTGGGACATTTTATACTCAACAAAGATAATTTCCTTGTTAACAAGAGCAGGACTCTCAGTAAATAACTGCATATTACCTCCCCCAGAAATGAACACCCACTAATACCCATAAGTACCCAACTTTCTTAATGCAAAAAAGAAAATCACCCAGCTTCCCAAAGTTACCCCAAAATAGTTCAGATGTGTTACCATGCTTTTGAGGTAATAAGTCAAACTCCCTTCATGTTGGTTCTCATCAAAAAGAAAACTGACAAAACTCTGACATTGATCTCAACATGTCAGTCTTTTCATTTGACCTTAGTTAAACCCAACTCTTTAACCCTATAGGCGCTGAGTGGAATGTTAAGGTTTTTTTTTCCAGTTTGAAACTGTGAGGAAATTGTTTTTGTCTCAGGTGAAGTTAAACCAGGTCTTTCATTTAAAAATGATGGATCATTGTGATAAAACAAGTCTGCTCACATCAGATTTGCCCTCAATGCCACACGAACGCTCCAGAACAGCACCAACAGTGTAGTCAGTTCACGACGGCAGAGCCACGGCAGTCCAGGGGACAGAGTCCACAGAGGTTTGTTGTGACAGATTCTGCTCTGTCCCTTCAACACTGTTCCTCCACAACAAGCTTCATTATTATCAACAGCCATGCGCCTGACTCAGCCCCTCGCTTTTCCTCCCCATCTGCCTTTGCACCTGCCTTTTATGCTGTGACATTGTTGTGCAGGGAACTGTGGTCAGAGATACTGTATAAATGACATGCGTTGTGGGAGACTGAGCCTTCAAAAAATAAATTTCGACTTGTTTTTCTGACCTTCACATGATGAAGTCTCACCCCGTTTGCACTTTTGCTAACATAAAAGCTGTCTTTTTGTGTGTGTCATTATTCTAGCTGTCTTCTCTTTATTTGACCCTTTCTGGTCCTCTGGTTGGATTTATGTCTTTTTGTCTTTATACAGGAGGGTCGCGGGGGATGCTGTGCCAATCGCAGCTGACGTAGGGCGATAGGCTACAGTCAATCAAGTGTGTGCAATTAACATAATCTGCATGTTTTTGGACTGTGGGAGGAGTGCGGCACACACATGCAAACTCTACACAGAAAGGCCCTCCGTTGAACCAGGATTCCAACTGGTGACCTTCTTGCTGTGAGGCAACAATGCTTGTCACTGTTTCTCCGTGTAAAAGGGTTGATATATTGTGTTGCCTGAGGACTTTTCCATGCTGCCCACGGGGAGTAATTGAAACACAGAAACACATTGCCTTGCCCGCCCCTGTGCTGCTGCTGTATACACACTCTGGCAGGTTTGATAGTTTTGCTTGACAGAGCCCGTTTAGATCGTAAGGACACAGTATACAAATAATGTTACATGGTTTCTTTTCATGGAGACCGGTCAGAGGTAGAATTAGAACAAAGATCACCAGACGTTACCAACTGCAGCTTTAAATATGCAAGAATCTCTCTCGTTTGAATTTATTTGAACGTCATCAGTGCACACACAATTAGCACGCTTTGAGTGAGGGATGTGCTGTGCATTCATTCTTCTTTCATTCTTTAACCTTTTATTTCAGGCTCTTTATCTGCGCTCATTACTGTGAGCTGTAGAAAGAGCCTGATTAGAAGAGTCTCACAGTCTTCAGCCTCATCATCTGCAGCTAAAGGCAGGAAACAAAGACAGAGTCTGTTGAGAAAACGGGTGCACTAAAGTTCAGTGGTCTGTAAGGTTAGAGACTGTAAGAGAGAGAGGGAGGACAGAAAGCGAGGGGCGTGGAATGTCTTCTAGTTACCTCTGGGGTGATTGTTTTTCTTTGCATTCGTGATTCGCCTCCTATGGGCCCTATTAGTAAAGTTGAGGGCTGTGACCCCGGCCATAACTGGGATCAGAGTTTGTAAATCAGAGGCCTCTCTTCCCAGCTGGAGGCAACACGACCTCCCTGCTGCACATCCTGTTAACCAGCACGGAACACGCAAAGCCCAAAGCTCTCCTGCCAAGTTCCTCTAGCTCCAGAGAGCCTCTTTACAACAAGATTGGTCTTTGGTATGAACTCATTTGTCACAGGAATTATAAACTGCACGGCATCTAAATCAGGGTTCCTCAATCCTGGTCCTCGAGACCCACTGCCCTGCCCCGGTCCAACACACCTGATTCTCATAAATGGGTCGTTATGGGGCTTCTGCAGTGCTCGCTGATGAGCTGAGTGAATCAGGTGTGTTGGAGCAGGACATGCGGGACATGCAGGGCAGTGGGTCTCCAGGAAAAGATCGAAATATTCATGTTCAAAAGTGAATTTGTTTGTTAGACCGAATATATATTAAAAAATAGTTCTGGTGTTTTTGTAAAAGCCAATCAGGTAGTAAGAATATATTTCAGCCCATACACCAGGTTGTGATTGGTGGTTGCAAAAACAACTCAGTTTAAATGGAACGTGCAGGTCCTCGTGCAGGTGATGTCAACATAATGGATGGATGGATGATTGGTTTTTACCTGCTCCTGGTCTCTCTCTCTCTTCTTTCTCTACCTCCCCCTCCTCTCCTCTCTCCCTCATTTTTCTTTTCACCCCAACCAGTCGAGGCAGATGTCTGCACATCTTTGAGTCTGCTTCTGTCTGAGATTTCTTCCTGTGAAAGGGTACTATTGTAAAGGCTTTTGCCTTATACTATGTACCTTGCCTTGAGATAATGTATGTTGTGAGTTGGCACTATATAAATACAGTATAATATCAAACAAGAGTTTGCTATATACATCTTTGCTTCTCAGAGCTCAGTGGCTATAACTCTGATCACTATTTGACCCCTTTTTACTGAGCTGAAACGCATGGGTATGTGATATTTAATGCCTTAAGGCCTTTTAACTTCAACACCAATAGTGTGTGCCTTGACTTGGATTTCCCTTTATTGTTGCCATTTACGTAATATACATAGATCGTGACAAAGGAACACACTGTCAGCACTATCCATCCATTTTCTACCCCTTTATCCTCCGCATGAGGGTTATTTGGGAGTTAGAGCCAATCCCAGCTGACTCAGGGTGAAAGGTAGAATACACACCAGACAAAGCTGATCTATTTTTGAACTGTACAAGTAAGTTTGAAATACAGTGATCAGGCGTCTAAGAACATTGTTTCAGGATTTAAATGTGGGTCAGTGTTAGCTGCTTTGTGAGTTCAGGTGAAGTCGAGCACTATAATCCTGTATGAACTCTGGGATGGTTTCATAACTTGTAGCCCATACGGTGTGATTATGACTAAACAAATGTGGTGTTTTTTTGGGACGTAGCCACACATTTTACATCGGCAGAGTAATAATAATAACAACAGGAGCTACATTCATACATTCCTTCATCACATGGACGTGCCCACAGTTGGTGTTTTCAACAAGCTGTGTGCCTTTGTGGCATGCAGACGATCAGGGAGTGGCCTTGGGGTGGAAGGAGAGGGGGAAGAGAGGGAGACATTGTAAAAAAACAACTGTCAGATAAAAATGTTTAAATATACTGTTTATCAGCTACACAGATAACAGCAAGCTTCAACAAGAACAGATACTTAAGTGTTAGGATCTGCAGTGGACTCATTCCCAATCATTAACACCTAAAGTGAATTAGATAAGGCTTCTGAACACTCTTTTTCTTTAGTCAGCTAGGTTATTCAAATCCAACTTCTGTAACTGAACTTCTGTGTAATTTGTTTGTATGCAAAATATATAGTTGGACCACTTTTTTAGCACCTGTACAGGGATTTATTTTAAAAATACTAACTGGGTAACACTGTGTTAAATCGATCTTTAAATTGAACTAAGTGATACTACCATCTGCTGGACAGTACATAAAATGCACATGCTTATTTTGGGGTAAAGAAATTCAGTTGATAGTCCTTAATTAAAACTTAACCTCTAAGTAAAGCGTACTATGACATCAAGTGAGCCTGGACATCTTAGCAGACTAGGCCACTACCAGCTCATCTTTGTGACTTTGCCAGTTTAAAAATAATCCACTCTAGTTTCATTGGGCACAGAAATTGGGGCCTATTAATAATACTAGGAATGTTTACAGGAAAGCTATAAAACAAACATGAATGTGGTAACTGATACTTTTACAGGAGCATTAATGTTGATTTCTTCTTTTTCCAGGTATAACAGCATATGATTCTGGATTGCAGTTCCACTAAAAATATACATGTATGTAGCTACACAAACTCAAATCTAATCTGAGGTCTACTTCACTCCCTAGATAGAATATTACAAATCTGTAGAAATATGGCTCATCTACCACAACCTCTGACAGGAAAACAGAATGACCATCCATTTAAAGACAACACAGACTGTTGTTAAGTCAAGAAATACCTCAAATGGTACTAGACTATAAAATAAACAAGACATTTTGCTTTCATCTCAATAACCAAATTTATTTCAAAACAATGAGAATGTGAGGGATGTCCGCCGTTGAGAGGGAAAGTGATGCCATCTTCTCCACAGCACTGGGCTGGCACCTCACAGCTTCAGCGGGAACTGTCAAGACAAGGTTAGGTCAGTCCATGTCAGAACTAACAATATCTAGCATTAACAATGAAGTCATGTTTCCAAATGTTCAATGCAAACAGGAAGCAGAATGGAATCTAGCAATTGACTGTAAAGTATAATTTAATACTGTGAATCTTTGCATCTACAGAACTGTACACTGACGTTTGTCATGGGCACCGTCACATTTCAACTAGTTGTGTGGAGCGTTAACAGTGGTTTGAATATGATGGACATTTGTTTAAATTTAAATGTTACACACTAAAGTTTTAAATTAGCGGTAAGCTAAAGTATATTTGGATAAATATGAAGCCCTGGACAACATACAGTGGAGTTTGAACCCCTGGCAATAATCACATCTTGTGAAGCTCTGCTGATGATGTAGACATTTTGACAAAGGTCATTATTCAAATACTAAAAAGGCTGTGATGCATTCCGCTTCATTTTTATACATGATTAATTCCAAAGGAACTACTTAACCAAGTCAAAAGGTGATCACATTTACTACAGTGTTGAACCATGTAACCATTTGCTGTATGAAGTGTGAAAATGTGCAGAAGAGCACACAGCTACATTCTCAAATTGCAGCTTGCAATTTTCCGATTAAAAAGGTCTTGAACGACCAATAAGAACCCATCTCCTCACCTATCGCAGCCTCCTAGCTTCTCTTTCAGACTCCAGGAGTGTCAGGACATCTCCTTCTCTGACTGGGCCCTTCACGTTCCTGATGATGGAGCGATTGCTATCATCCATGAACTCAACGCGGACCTGCAGACACACACAAACTACTTTATCACGGTAAACACAACAATTTTAAAAATGACACAAGATTGTTGACTTATGTACCGATTAAGCAAAAACTTAACTTGTACTGTTGAGACTCTGGACAAAATTTAGATTTAATTTAAGTTTATGACAATCATTTTACATAGAAGACTCAACAACCTCAAACCTACTACATTTACCACGGCAGAACTAGTGTGTTTATACACTGTGCAACAACAATGAGGGCATTTGATTGACAACGTTAGTTTAAGTCAGAATGAAATGTTAATGAAACCCTGAGGGGATGACATCTGGATTTGTGCATTTGTCACTTCAGTAATGTTCTGGTATACTTATATAACCTCAATAGTCATTTGTTCCTTCTGGTGTCACGTTGTTGAATGCAAAGCCAACTTCACTTGAAGTGTTGTGATTATGAGTTCTGTGCAATACATTTATGGGCACTATTTATTGAATTTATTTATGCATTTGTGTGGTGGTTTTGGGCATTTAAAACTATCCTTTTAACCTGGACAGTTTTTATTCCCTGTATTCATAGTTATTTATTTTTTGAATCATTTTTAGCCCAGTACAGGCCCACATCGTTGCACCTTACATTGTGTCTTTGGGTTGAACAATTGAAATTTTATCAAAAATCGCAACAGTCTGCAGCAATTTTTTAAATTGCAGGAGGCACAACAGCCAAAATGTATGAAAAAGTAATATTTTAGATTAAATATTGTCCAGACTTGTACATATCATATAATATAGACTGAAGAAAACATCTTTGTTTCTCACAATAAATCTGTATGTATCAAAAAAGCTATTTCAAGATCTGGGTAAAAACATTAAAGGACAGTTAAAAACATGGAATATAATTGTATAGGGGCTAGGACAAAGATTTCACAGGTTAACAAAAATATATATACATATAATATACTTGCTGAGCGTCATTTGCCACTTAAATTAAAGCAAATGACATGGAACAAAAATGACCAAATCGAGATTTTACTTCAGTTTACCTTTCAATGTATGTACCCCAATTTTCCTTTTTAATTACATGGTTTAATGTGTTGGCTTTTACTTTGCGCACAGTAGACGCACGTTAACTATACCATGTGCATTTAGGACATTCACAAATAATCGGACTATATCAGATATATCAATAAAAGTATTAATAGCAGAACAGCAACGTTAAACAAACAAAACGTTACATGAATGAATGTTCACTATCTGATAGCATGCTAGCATACCTGTGTACATTGTCCCTGGGAACCAGTTCTTCCGAGCACCTTAGTGACCTGGGAAAAAAAGAAGTTAAATTAACATTTTCATATTTGAACATAAATGTTCGTGGCTAACACACACGTTCGCGGTCGATGTGAATCGGGCAGGCCTCCATGTTTGACTCACACGGGCTGAGCTGCCGGACGCTAATCGTCGCTTAAATGTTCATGTATCTTCAAAGTTTTGACATCGTTTGAGACATGAGTAGTTCATTAAACCGTCTGTATGTCGGGTTCCGTTTATTAACTCAATATTAAGACATTTTCTTACTCTGGCGAGCTTGATCGGCTGCACGCGGCTGGCGTCCATGTTGTCAGATTAGACCGGAAAGGACGTCACGTGGTGCAGCGGCGGAGTATATCCTCTTCGTTATTTTAAATTTTTTACAAATTTGAAACCTTTCTTAAATAATAAATATATTATAGCGATTCAAATCTCCCAAAAAAATGTTGATATTATTTACAAAAAACCCCCCACAAACATCTAAAAAATATTTAATTTGATGTTTTATATCCTACTTCCGTTTCCTTTAGACTGGGAAATACCAATGACACAGTCACTGGGGAACGCAACGTGGACCATACCACTTTATTTCTCCTTCCTTTGTCTCTTCTTTGTATTTGTGTTTAACATTTAAACCCAATTTAGCTAAATTCAACCTTATCATTATAAGTAAAACACCCAGATGTTTACGTAGGATAAACCCCACATTATACATGCAAAAACAAATGCTTTGTGCCATATATTAATTTCTTACAATGACTAACATGTCTATAGTCCATTCATCATTGGCTCAAGTATACACTTTTACTTTTACACATTTACTGGGATACTTACAACAAACCACAGAGTCCATCTACCTACCTATAATTTTAATAAACTAGAAAATAGAAAAGAAAATACAGTAGGCTGCACTGTACGGAAGTATAAGCATGCTTTCCTCTTCAACCAATGATCAAATACTTATCCTCTTTTATGAATATTTATTTTTGCAACAGTCAGATTTCATATGCTGCTTGTTTTCATAAAACACTTCAGTGAATTCACTTTTAACCCTCTAACATTAATGATTATGCAAGTAAGAGTAAAAGATACAGTAAGATCATTATTATGCATATAGAGTGAACAGGAAAAAAGAATTAAAATAAATATGACATTTCATTGATTCAAAAAGCAAAGCAATGCTCTACTTTTCTGTGGCGGTGCAGATGAACCATCACTGTGACTTGCGTGTATAATCTGCCTGCACCATTAGTATGAACTTCCTGTGAGAAATCTCTTGACAGCCTTTTGGCATTACCGTATAGCCATCACACCACTCCACCGCCTTTCCTCCTCTCAGAACTCAAAGCCTTAAATCACAGCACTAATCCTCGTTGAACAGTATTTTTAACTTGCGTTTGGACAGAAAGGACAGCAATAGGATTAGAGAGACAGTGAAGAGGCTGAATCCCTAACACATGCAGTTGATCGTCTTGTATGCTGTGAGGAAAGCACGGGAGCTCTTCCTGAATATATCTTTCAACTTGAAAGCTGAATTTTCATAGGATATCATCTTGCTTGAATGGGGATCTTGTGGAATATTGTTGTTTGATTTGACCTGAACTTGTACCGGACCTGTGCTCTTGGTTTGCGCTCTTTGGAAGTGTCACAATGGCGTCTGTAAGGCCAAAGATGAAAATGCTGAAAAAGCGGCGATCCAGTCTATTTGCATCCATAAAGCGGGAAGTTAGTTTTTCACAAAGCATCGAAGAGCAGGAATGTGAATTCCCTTTTTCCCAAGACAGCTCAGTGAAACCATGGACATCTATGGACAACCTCGATGCTCTTGATGAGGAAAAAGAAGAAAAACAAAATCAGAGCAAAACTTTACCGAACCCGAGGCTCTCAAACATTGTCACCATCAACGTGGGTGGACGGGTGTTTCGCATCCCGAAAAAATTGATTCTGCGATACCCAAAAACCAGGATTGGTGTCCTTGCCCTCTGTAGTGATCCAGTCAAGCGCCTGACACTCTGCGATGACTACAATGTTCTGAACAACGAGTTCTTTTTTGACAGGGACCCTATGTTTTTCCATTACATTTTCCACTTTTACTGCAGCAATGTCCTGTGGGTGATGGATAGTCTTTGCCCTGTCAACTTTGAAGAAGAGATGTCATTCTGGGGTCTGAATCTAAAGGATAGTCCAAGGTGTGCTGCAGATTCCTGATAAACTATAGTCTGTTTCTTTTGTGTATCTTGCTCTGTTACTGTATTTCAATCATGATACTGATAAGTTCTCTTCTCTTCATCTGCTCAGGTGCTGCCGCATTTCGTATGAGGAGAAACTGGATGACATCAGAGATCAGCTGAAGGTCAACCAGGAGCTGATTGATGAGATTAAACCTCACAAGGATGAAGATGCATACGAAAGTATGTTTCTTGGAGACTTTCGGAAGGCCCTCTGGGACTTGATGGAGAATCCCTACTCGTCATTGGCAGCCAAAGCCTTTGCGGTGTTCTCCAGTCTCTTTGTGCTCATCTCTATTGTTGCCATGACACTAAACACAGTTAGGGAACTCAGGGAGTACAAACTTGCCGGCAAAACCTACATGGAGTGGGTAGAGATTGGCTCCATCCTTTTCTTTACGTCGGAGTACTTTTTGCGGTTAATGACCACATCCAATATAAAACATTTTGTGAAGAGTGCCCTCAACTTTGTTGACATAGTGGCTGTAATGCCCTACTTCATCCAGATCATTTTTGAGACATTTGTTATAGATGCAGAGAACATGAGCGCACAGGAAGATTTGAAGGCCATGGCAAGAGTCAGCAAAGTCAGCAAGGTGCTTAAGGTTGTCAAGCTGATGCGCATTTTCCGTATCCTGAAACTTGCACGTCATTCCACTGGCATGAGGGCATTTGGCTTCACCATACGCCAGTGCTCTGAGCAGGTACGGACGAACACTGAACAAGAAAAATACAAAAATATACTTGCGGACATGTGCAAACCATTGAAACACACATTCATTCTTAATATTAACACTTAACACTGTCATTCAGCGTAATTCCACTTTTAGTCTATATCTGTAAGATGTACTATGAATAAATAACATCTCACATTTTATGAAGTTGATATGCTACCATATCACAAGATAAAGTGAAGGAAATTAATAAAATAATTATAACTTTCTTTCTTTCTTTCTTTCTTTCTTTCTTTCTTTCTTTCTTTCTTTCTTTCTTTCTTTCTTTCTGTCTTTCTTTCTTTCTTTCTTTCTTTCTTTCTTCAGGTATGCTGCCTGTTTCTTTTCATTGCCATGGGCATCTTCACCTTCTCTGCTCTGATGCATTCTGTGGAGGTGGATCAGCCTGGGACACCGTTCAGCAGCATACCAGATGCCTGGTGGTGGGCTGCGGTGAGTATGATACTCTAAAATGAAATCTAAAATATGTCAGTTCAAGGTTTTTCAATTCTTATATAGTTATAATGTGAATATGAAAGGTCTATGTAAGTAAAACTGTGATTGGCCCATGTCAGCATTTACTGAAATAGATTCTTCCGGCTCAATTAACATGGTTACAGACATTACTAAGCTCTTCTTCTTGACTGTGACTGCAGGGTGTGTATTAGCATGATCAAGCGGTGTGGTGCACTTTGGTGTCTAAGATTTGAGCTGTGTGCCCAGTCAGACTAACACAAGTGCATAAGGCACAAGAATCATGACCGGTGTTATTTTATGAAGCAACGCACTGATGATAAGAGTATTTGCTTGTAAACTTGTTTCTTAATCTTTGCGTCTCAGTGAGTAGTTTACTAAACTGAAACTTACATCAGAAAAGTCTTATCCCCACTAAGATAAAACATATTTTAGTCTGCTCACATCTTCAACACATAAGAAGTCAGAGTAAGCACTATCTAATCATTTTCCTTTTTAGAATATAACCTACAGAACATTTATTGAATATTTGCTCTTAGGTTGTTGCTCACAAAGAGACAGACAGACAAATGCCAGCAAAAGTGCCAATTTAATTAATTGTCCTGATTGTCACATTAAGAATTTAGTCCTGTCTTCCCTGATTGTCTGCCCCGCCCTAATGTGTTTCACCTGTGTCTTGTTTGTCACACCTGTGTTTGATTGTCCCTGCCTCCCCAGTGTCTGCGTTGGGTCATTTGCTTTGTGTGTTTGGTTTGCTCTAGTTTTTACATGTTCCTGCTTCATGTTCTGTCGCTTTATGTTTTACTCTTTACATTTTGCTTCATTAAGGCCTCCCTCTGTTTATTTGACACCGGTCTAGTGCGGATAATGTACATCAGCCCGTTTCTCTGTATTTCTTTTACTCTCATTTGAGGACGTTGTTTTTTTCATCTATGCGATGGCAGCTGTCAACCTATGTGTCTAATCCTCTATAATGCGTTGAAATGCGTCTCACTCCTGGCCAGTGATTGCATTTGAGCCATTGGAAGTGTTGCAGTGCGTGTGAATGTTATTTAATGAACACAAAAAGAAAATACATTTCAAGTATTTGATTTTCATAGAAGCCATGGCCAAAGAACACATTGAAATGCAGTGAGATCATGCATGTAAAAAAAGCTCATTACTCTCTTCTTTCTGCAGGTGAGCATCTCTACTGTAGGTTATGGAGATGTCATCCCTGTCTCATATCTCGGCCGCTGTGTAGCGTTTGGCTGCATCTCATTTGGCATCATCCTCAATGGCATGCCCATCTCCATTCTGTTCAACAAGTTCTCTGACTACTACGCGAAACTGAAGGAACAGGAATACACCTATTCAAACACGGAGCGCACCTTCCAGCTCAAGAAACGTCTGAGGCTTAAGTTTGACAACTGCTTTGAGCCGCAGCCAGGTGACTCGGAGGATGAGCTACACTATCGGCCCAGTGGAAGGTAAACAATCTACGGGAGTGAAGATTGAGAGAAGCTACAGCGTTGGAAACTTGCTTACCCTAACTGGCCTTATCGCCCATCGATCCCCAAGTGTGAGACCTCATCTGCCTCCAAGTCTGTGAGATGAGAAACAGTCTAAGTGGGGTAACTAGAGGCAGCAGCAAGTTGAGATCATCTGTAAGCCTCTGCTTTTATAGTAGTTGCTGTTCACATGCAGTCTATGGTGACTCTATCAAATGGAAAAGATGCTCCCACTGGACAGCTTGTCACCCGTTTCTAGGAATAGCAACTTGCTGAATAAACTGAAATCTATATATTATTTGAGGTCACCTAGTTATATAAATAGTAAACTATGTTACACTAATCACCTTGAAATGGTGGGATGCTTGTCAAATATAATCTTTATTGAAAGGACCTTTTTTGGACATAATATGCACTTGTGTATTTAAATTTTCACAACACTCAGTGTAACTTTGATGGAGCTTTTAATGAAGGAAATATAAATATACAAGCTGTAGGAGCCATGTCTCATTTTTATTTGTGAGAGTTTGTATTTTATTTCTTATGTCTTGTCTGAGGCTGACTCCGGCCCTGGGGTCATGCTGGGTTTTTGCTGTCATTTTACTCAGGTGTTGAAAGGGGCAACAGTTTTCTACTGTGCTCCGGTTTAAGTTTTGTTTAATGGAAATGGAGAAATAGGCGGACATTGGAAGAAAATAAATCGATATTTCAGACACCAAGGGAGAACCTGGTCGGGATTTATACCTGAATGCACGGAAAAACAAGACCTACCAGCAAACAAAACAATTCTTATTATTATTATTATTATTATTAGTATTATTCTTATAAACAAAACCAACTGAAAAAACTGGAAACAGAATGGAAACCGTATCTCTGATTTCATTGTGTCTTCAAATATATATTTCTCAATCCCATTGTTTAGGTAGTGTTTCCCCTTTGACATCTTCAGATGAGTCAGTGGAGCTGGTGGAGGATGCGTCAGCCTCCAGGGAGGTACTCTTTATCTTCATGGGCTGTGTCGGTGTCTGAATCCGACATTACAGTATCGTGCTACATGGGCTCGGGATTGGACTCCATCCCAGCTCACAGTTTTTGGTTCCCAGAACGTTACCTTTTGGTTGTGGGAACGTTGGTTCCCTGAAGGTTAGTTCGTTTTTGGTTCGGTTCCCAGAACATTTCCTTTCTACAACCTTTATACAACCTTTACAGAACGTTCTATTTTGGTTCCCCGAATGTTCAGAATGATGTGACTACTTGTAAAGCAGTTGTTTTCAGTGTAACTGAATCAAATTACTAGAATCAATTAATTAAAGATATTTGTTCAGTACTTCCTCCGTTTGACACAAATCAAGTTTGATGATGCTGGGAAAGGGCCGGTGATTCCTTTATTTGAGATGCTGGAGTGCTTTGATGTGGTCCTTTGAGCTTTTGGTACTTTGAACATTGCCATAAATATTACACATGATAGGAGAATGAAAAAGGTGCCACTTAAAAGCTACTTGTGCTGTTTACGCATTTGGTTATACGGTAAATACAACGTTCAAGCTGCAGACATGGGAATATAGTACCAGTTCCCTTTATCAGAAAAAGCAGGTATTTGAGGAGATTGTATACTTTATGTTTGTGCAGGATCAAAAATATTGATTTAAATGGATTGAAATCAGCACATTTCTGTGCGTAGGGCCTTTAAAGTCAGTATTTTAGGTCACATTGTTTACAATAAAATAGGTGGGGGCGCTTGTTTTCATGCAGCTATAGACCAGCCGTTATGATGCTCAGGCACAACTTGTTACTTTATTTAAAGAGGTTATCCTCCTATAGCCCTGCAGTTTTTATGCTCAGTGTTTCAATTCAGCAGTAGCTCTGGGCGTAGAAAAGTATGTTTTTATTACATCTGAATCTGACTTTGAATTTGAATGTTTCTGTCGGCCGAGAGGGGCAAACGCAAATGTTTTAAGACTTGATGGTGTTTTGGGACTTGCCAGTGTTTTGGGACTTGCTGGAGTTTTGAAAAAAAAAACAGTGAAGTGACAGAAACGAGATAGTTTCACCTCTACACCGTGCACTCAGCAGCAGCTGGAGGCAATAAAGCAAACAGCACTGGCCACTGATATCGTCATCAGAGGTCATAATGTCAACAATAGCCAGAAGTACATTTAGGACATTAAAATGCCACCTTTCATGTTTTTCATCCTCACTGGAAATATAAAACCATCATATCTGGCTGCTAATGTAACTGTGATGTGTGACCTGGGGTGAGAAGGAACGTGTGAATAGCTGCGTCAGAATCCTTGACATCTTGTTTTGCCGGTCGCACTCTGTTCTATTAACTCCCATCCCTCAAGATGTGTCGAGATAAAGTGTAAACGTGACTCACATTCAAGGAAAATAATATGAAATATGACATTTTGACAATCTTTTAAGTGAAAAAAAATGATTCACACAAAACAGGATTTGATTAAATAAAGCACAGAAACCACAATATGGTTTGTAAACACAAGGATTATTTGCACCCAAGAGCTTGACATCCATCTTGATTTGAAGGACCAAACTCCGACTTCTGCTGGGTTCCAGCGTCATCCTTGAGGAGACATCACACCACTGTCAGCTCTGGATCAGGACATGCTTTTCCCTCACCAAGGCCGAATACATTACGAAGAACCTGTGGCCTCAGCATTTGTAAAAATTGCCACCGTGGGTAACACACATTGACTATATAAACGCTCTCTGCAGCTCACCTCAAGTCATCACACATCCTTGTTGCTCTCCACACACCCAAAGCTAAGCTCTCCTGCAGCCACCCGTTGAGTTTCTGCCTCTGCTGACCTGCTGAGGACCAGTGACACATCACACCATGCTTGCTGCTAAGTGTTTGGCGTCTCTGATGGTGGTGCTCGTGGCTGCAGCGAGTGTGGTCCACGCACAGGAGAGGATTAAGATGTGCGGGAGGGAGCTGATACGTGTGGCCGTCTCAACCTGTGGGAACTCACGTCTACGGAGAAGCATCGCCGATGGAGAGCTTGGCCAACATCAGCTCACTCATTACTGTAAGTGTATTTGATCTTCCTTTTCCTCAACATCTTTTAAAATCCATGATTTTAAATTCATTTCAACATGCAAAACTATATTTCTTTCCCTTTGCTGTTTGGGTCAAACTCTTTCTTATCTTGGTTATCTCTGCATATATCCCCTTTTTCTTTTGCACAGGGGGCCATGATGCCTCCACAGAGGAGCACTTGACTACAGAGACAGCCCACATCCCTCTAGAGTCTGACAGGGAGAAAGACACCCTGTTCTTGGCTCCTCACTGGTACCCACTGTCTTCTCGGGTCCGTCGAGCACCTGGAAGAATATCTGACATTTGCTGTGAGAAGGGCTGCAGCGTGAAAGAGCTGATACAGTTCTGCTAGACTTAGATTCAGATTAGAATGAGTGTGCTATTTGTCCCAGTCATGTTGCATTCAGGTTAACACTGCACATCATTTTAGGTATTTATAATAAATTATTTCTGTATCATTTTCGTTTTATGACAAAGTGAAATGATTATTTATTTTGTACTATCTTTATTGTAGATGGCAATAAAGCTTTTGATGCTTATGTATTGAATCTTATTCATTTGTCATCTGTGATGTTGTGATCAAAGTTGCACTTAGTAACTACAACAACATGATCAAGATCAGTTTTGAGTATTTCTGAATGTTTAGATTTACGCTTTGCCACGGTTAACTTATATATTCTCACAGTTTAGTTATAGGTAACATTAGGTTATTTGTCTGTGCAAATAAGACAAAAAAAACAAAAAACAAAACGTTACCTCTTAGTAACGCTGTGGTTTTATTTTATTATTCATTTTAATAATTATTGCTATTAATGACTGAATCAAACTAAATGATGTAAATGTGCATTTTTAATGTTTAAGGAACAAGTTCTCACAAATACTGTATTTAACATACACAAAAGTTCATGTTGTATGAGTTAATATTTACATATACAATATTGATGGCAGATTAAATACGGAGAGGAAAAAAAAGAGAAGTACGTATTTAATTAAATTAATATATCTTCCTCAAATCGAACAAACAGCTCTTTACAATGGACACACTTATAATAATGTAACTGTGTGAGGGCAGTTTTCAGAATTGCTGCTATGTTTTATAACAGCCATAAATTGGATTGAGGTCATTGGCTGAGAATTGCCAGCTCTGAAATAATCTCTGTAACTCTCCCTGTTCGTCACACTGATGGTTGTATAATAATTGTGTCAGTGGATAATCAAATGTGAGGCTGATTATCTGCCACTCCATGCTGCAGCCGTCTTAAATGACTCCTAATGGGAAACACAATTAGTCTACAGTGGCTGATTGGTTAATTGGTTTTATTTGGAGAGGGATGGATTGTTTTGTGCCAACAACTGTTTTTTTGTGTGTGTAATTAGTTTGGTTTGATGTGTTATCCTTCACAAGATAAATATTACATTTAGATAATGCTGAAAGCAGATAATTGTGTTTAGGAAGTTTTTAAAAACAGATTCTGAGACAGTGTGTGTTTGGTCAGTCACACCCATTTTGTCACTTTTTTTTTTCCTCATGTACAGACAGACAGACACAGACACTTCATGCAGTGACTCATCCTAACCAGCAGAGGGTGACAAATATCTGGTTTGAAGTGATGTACGTAATGCTCTGGTGTGCCCCTCTTCCAGTCGTCAGTAGTGCAGAGCTGGTTCGTTCTGCCAGCACAGGGAACTTTCTTTTGAATTTCAGCTTCACCGAAACATGCGCAGTCACTTCTGTCACATTCCCTGCCGTGATGATCTGCCTCTCAAATCTAATAAGTGTGAAATGCTCAATCACCTCAAGTGGTCCTTTATGTCCCCATGATCAGAAGTGAAATTTTGAGGACTCTTCCAGACATCAGCCCATCATTTTTCAATCTAACAGGAGATGACAAGACAAGGTCTCTTTGATGGGCTTCTCCATGAAAAAAACAAAACAAAACAAACCAAACATGTGGTGATAAAGTGGCTTGCATTGTTGCCTTACAGCAAGAAGGTCACTGGTTTGGATCCCAGTTCGACCAAGGGTCTTTCAGTGTGGAGTTTGCTCAGGGTTCTCCGGCTTCCTTCCACAGACCAAATACATGCAGGATGGTGAATGGTTTAATTAAGACACTCTAAATTGACTCTACGAGTGAATGTGAGAGTGAAGGGTTGTTCGTCTCTGTATATTGGCCTTGCAGTGGACTGGCAACCTGTTCAGGGTGTAACCTGCCTTTTGCCTGATGTGGTAGAAGATGGATGGATGGATTGATGGATATATGAATGTAAAAATTAGCCTTTACTTCATATCATTGCAATAAATAACATGTTTAATTGAAAAAACTTAATTAGCACTGACCATGCACTGGACATGACAAAAAAAGAGACCAAGCCCAAACACATTTAATACTATACTACATAACCTACATGAACATTTTCACATTCCAATGTTGGACATTCACCCTGTGACCAAGTTTCACGTTGTTAGTTTCAGCTGAGTTGCCTTCAGCTATCTCCTCAAGATTTTTATTGTAAGTCGCTTTGGATAAAAGCATCTGCTAAAGGACATGTAATGTAATGTAATGTAATGTAATGGATGACTAAGAGCATTCAAAAGTCTTTAGACATTTATGTCCTCTGTGTGGCTGCTTTTGTGTCCTTAGGTGAACTTTGAAGTGTCCTTAGATTTCTTTCTTCACAGTGTGTATGGCACACTGTCCAGTGAAAGAATAGAGGCACATGCAGCAAACACCACACATACAAGTACACACAAGTAATGACTCACACTGAGGAAACAAAAGCATTATCCCTAACCTTAACCTATCCATAACCAGTTAATACCAATCCCTGACCTTAACCTAACCACAATTCAAATCTATGCCCTAAACTTAATCAGTCCAGTTCTTCAGAAATGAGGTTTTGCCTCATTAGGACCATGAGACATCCCCCAAAACACACACACACACACCTGCACATATTATAACCTTGGGGCCAGTGTGAGGTGGTGAAGCTGAACTAATGGAGCTGAGTTGGTGGAGAGCAGTGCAGCAGCAGCAGCAGCAGCAGCCGCTAATAACCCGACTGCAGGCATGTTTTTTGCATTTACAGAGCTCAAAGCAGCAGCGCTGAGAAACTATATTTAAAGGTTCTTATGCAGAAACGTATTCATATTATTTTGTGAGTTGTTTCATTTTGGATGAGTCCATATAATATATATTCTGAAAATATGTTAAAACCACATGTATGTATTCCATTGAGTTCCATTTAACGTAAACTGTGTAATTAAATATATTGGAATTAATTAAGTTAAAGTTATGAATGGGAGTCAGTGTTAGTCCTTAAAAGGATAGCTACGCAAACCTGTGTGTGTGTGTGTGTGTGTGTGTGTGTCAGTATGAAAAATCGAGGAGGAGAAAAACGAGACAGGGGGAAGACAGGCAGAGACAGCAGTGGGCAGACCCAGAAAAACGATTACTCCAGCTGCTATTTCACAGCTGCTCCCAATTGCTCCATTGCCTCTCTTTCTCTCCGTCCATCACTCCCTCCATCTCATCCCTCCACACATTCAAGTGTGACTGGGCTGTTTGTAGCGCACACTTTAAATATGCTGCTGTGGACATGTAGGGGAGGACTCTATTTGAGGCGACGGCACAAACAGTGAAGAATAAGGAATCACTGGTTTGTCACAAGTCGAGTGAACAAAAACAATATGCAAGTTACATGTCATGTTTGTGTAGCAGACACTCATAGCATAGACACAACACATTCTCTAGTCCCATACCCTAACCTTTACCATCACAACTAAATTCCTAACCCTAAGCCAAAGCCATTTTAAGGCTTGACAGAACAGGCTTGTACATGTGTCTTTGATTCACTGCTTTGTTTTCACTATCAGCGCTCGCTCCCTTCATTCTGCTGTATAGTATTAGTCTCTCACAGTATGTTTGTGTGTGATTTTGGCAAATGTGAATAATAAATAATATGCTTTGTTATTTTTCAGTTTCCTGTGACCTTTGCTGTTTTACTGCACTGCTATTATTTTAATGAATAAAAGTTTGCAGTTGCAGACCTGTGAAGCAGTTTTGGAGGCTGATGATAATTCTGGGCTTAGGGAGGAAAAATTGCCTTGGTCAGTCAGCACACACACACACACACACACACACACACACACACACACACATGCACATGCACACTTGCACGCCTCAGTTTTCCTGTCACTGTTATCAGCTGGGTCCATCTCAGTGAGGAACTGCTGTTAAAACATGAGCAGTGAATTCAATACACTTCACCTCATCACGGCTAAGCTCCTTGTGTGTGTGTGTGTGTGTGTGAGTGACTCAGTGAAACACTTAAGCCCAAAGGAGCAGAACAGTATCTAAGCACATTGAGGGAGTGTTTTAAGAAATTGAAAAGCTTCTTCTCTGTCACTTCCAGTAAGCAGATCCATTAATGAACAAAGATGCTAAATATTTCAGGGTCCATCCCCAAATCATTTCACTGTTCACATTTTGCACAATAACATCACACTTTCTTGTATTATTATTATTGTTGTTGTTATTATTATTATTATTATGATATCTTAGAATTCACATATATTATACATTCAAACGTTGTACAACATGAGTCATTTAAGATGTGACAGGCAATGACATATTTAGCAGCTACAACAGCTGCTGAGTCTCTACATTAATACGTTTCATCAAAACAACACGGTCTTTCTGCATGGAGTTTGTGTGTTCTCCCCATGTGTGTGTTGCTTCTGGTCTGCGTTCTCCAGTTTCCTCCCACAGTCCCAAAACATGCAGATTTGGGGATTAGGCAAACTAGACACTCTAGATTGACCGTAAGTGTGAGTATGAGAGTGAATCATTGTTTGTCTCTATGTGGCCCCCTGCGACCCTCATGTGGAGGATAAATCATTAGACGATGAATGAATGAATGAATGAATGAAAACAACACAGCCACATCAGTCACAAAATAGGTTGGTTGTAGCTGGGTTTGTTTGTGGTTAAACCGGTACACAGAGATATCAGAGGTATAAAAAATAAATACATGCCATAGAGCTATTTGGTCAGTAAAGATTAGAGTCTATGCAAAAGCTCAACACAACTTTAATTAATCAAATTTAATGATTACAGAAATTTAAATGAAGCAGAATTTTGGCCCAAATGTGTCATTTGTCCTATGACATATGCTTATGTCCCAATGCATGGACTGCATCCTGCGATTCCCTCATCCTTGGTCTTTTAAAACACTTAAAACATGGCTGCCACAGTGAACACTTCAGAAAAGTCTGAAGTCAGTCTGACCATGACGTAAAGTGACAAACATGTATTTTATAGGGGTAATTTAATTAGGTGAACCTTTTGTTCAGTGGTGAAAATCTGCTGGTTCAAGTCACATTTTCACTGAGACCAAACATGACTGCTTGTGCAGGTTCTAAATGCAGGGTGCCAGCAGGGGGCGCACACAGCTCAGGCAGCACAAACAGCTCACGCTATACTGACAACGTGTCAGTACTTTATACAACCAAACTTCATAAAACAAACCCTGAACTATCACTTTAGGCATGGCTGAAACACCACCCACCCTCTCCAACCACAACCACCACCTCATGTACCCTCCCTCCTCTCCACCTGCCCCCTCATTCCTCTGTGTGGGTGGAAATTCTCTTCTTTCCCACTCCATCCATCTCTCTTCCTCTCTTTTGCTCCAGCTGACCTGCCATGCATAATTAAGTTTGGAGTGTATGTACACCCTCCTGCCATCCCCGCCTGTCCATTTTTTTTATCCTCCACCATTTCTCTCCACATCATTCTGTCTTTCTTTCTCACTCTCTAGTGAATTTTAAAACCTTGAAAACCTCTGTTTTATTTTTCAGTACTTTGATTTAGATGTTTGGGTATTATATGGACTTTAATTTTTCCGATTTGTTTTTTTTTTTTTTTTTCCCCCCTCATAGTTACTGGTGTTTTTTTGGTCAATTTCCTGTTTTATTTTGATACTTCCTGTTTTGTTAAGATACTCACATCCTGTTACGTGTCACTTCGTGGTCTTTGTCTGCTTCGCTTTTGTGATTACCGGCCCCACCCTAATTAGTTTCACCTGTGTCAAATCGCTGTCAGGGTGTTTGTTAGCTTCCGTTGTAACATGGTTCTGGATGTTTGTATTTATTTATTTTTTTTTACTTTACTTTGTTCTTGGATTATTTTGGCTTGAGACTGTTTATTTTACATGCACGTACCCTGAGTTTTCATACATCACAACAACGACAGGTAAGAGTGACCCAGACTTCTTAATTTTTTTCCTTTCCTCACCTGCTGCTCTCCTTAGGTCTACACTGGGGCCGAGTGCCAGGCCTGTCTTGTTAAGTGATAATGTTAAAATGCTAAATCACACCACCACAGCCACCGTCTCCCTTCCTCCCTGCCTCATTCTGTAAAGGCTCTCTGGTTTCACTGTGAGCTGTCATCCTATCCAGTTGTGCTCATCAATACACAATGCAGGAGCTCCATCAGCCAGTGTATTTCTCCTCCAGTGTTAGACGAGGTGATGTTTGGGGCCTGCCCAACACCGTGTTAATGAGTTTGAAGTATCAGACTTCCTTCTTTCCTTCAGTTTCATGTCTTTTTCATTTATTCAGCGAGGTAAAACACAGGGGTCAAATTCAGGGTCTGATCAGTTTCACTCCCACATTCTGACTCCCAAATGAAGCAGAACACATCGACTCCAAATGTGAGACCCTCTCAGGTTATCTGTCCGTCTTTGTGAATATGAACATTTGTAACTCCAAGCAAATTGTTACCGATTTAAGACAGGTTTTCATCAAAGTGTACAATCTTGAGCTGATAATTGGATTGTATCACATGATGAGGGTTTAATTTAACACTAAATATACTGACATTTTTTAATAATAATATTTGGTGGTATGAACAGTTTAAGGCAGGGACACATTACAATAATGCAAAGGCTGCAAAGATCAAGAGATTATGCATTATATTATTCAGTGGTTAATTAATTAATTAATTATTTGCTCATTAGGATAGGATAAGATACTCATTCTAACCTACCACATTTAAATCAGGAGACACTAGTAAATGAAAATGAATTTATTACAGATTGAGTAAAATAGTGTGCTGATATAATGTTTTAAAGTGTCTTTGGTGCTCGGACACAAAGGGGGAGATATCCGAGCCGAGGTCATCTGCCTCTGAGCAGTGACTAAACCCCGGTGGTGATGGCGGCTGGTGACCTGATGAGACTGATTGATTAGGGACAAAGAATAATGAATCAGATAAGAAAGCAATGGATCTTAGTGGGTATGGGGAGGTAGAGCTGGGTACACGTGACCGCAGAGTGAGCTAAGAACATATTTAAAAAGACGTCGACGAGATGAATGGCTTACAGGTTAGATGCACAGATTACAGTTGATGAACAGCTGATTGCAGTGCTGACACCCTAGGAAATGACGACCAGAAAGTGACAGATTACACGCTCAAGAGGAGATGAGAGCTGGAAGTATGAGAATGAGATGGTTATGTTTAAAGCATGCAACAAAGGGTTAGAAGTTAAATGTCTTTCTGGCTGAACCTATGCTTGACCTTAATACTACTCAAATGAGAAACTACGTTGGCCCTCAGGAAGCATTGAGAAAAATTGAAATCTTCCCTAGAACTAGTGTTTTGTTCATTTAGGGAGCGACTGTACAAATGTGGTGGTAAATCATGACAATCTGTGACAGAGGACTCAGATCAGGGTTCATTTCCTAATTTCAGGTGATAATTTATGAATGAAAACATAATTATACAGTATCATATTCAAGCATGGAGTTGGCATGTTCTCCTCGTATGTGCATGGGTGACCTCCCACAGTCCAAAAACATGCATATTAGGCAAACTGGACGCTCTAAAATGACAGTAGGTGTGAGTCTGAGATTGGATTGTTGTCTCTATGTGATGGACTAGCGACCTGTCCAGGGTGTGACCCTTCATGTCGGGAGGTGATAAAGAGGAAGAGGGAGTGAGTGAGTATTATATTCAACTCATCTTCATAGATTCACCTTGAATCTTGTTAGTGTTTGACAGTGGGTGTGTCTGCCATGGCTGATTATGTAGTAAGATTTGCTAACACTGGTAAAGTGATGCTGATGTGAAGTCCACCATTTTTGGGTGCACTTTTGACTGCAAAAATCATCACATATAGAAAGATGGACCTTGTCAAAAAGCTCTGTTTGAGCTAAACACATAAACATGATTTGATTGGGTAGCACCTGTGTTGATTTATTTGCATGACATGTTTTGATCGGCTGCTACGTATAAAGTTGAGCGTTTCTCAACTTTCAAGCCTTTCAGTTGACGCCACCACCTCAGCCTCTGCTCTGACACTGCAGCATTTTGTGGGCTTGGTGTGTTTTCGGTGCTAGCAGGAGTTTTGCTTTTTAGGTTAACTTGTCAAAATGTACTGAAAAAATGTTGATATACATTATTACTCAGAAGTGAAGCTGTTCCAAGTGGCGTCATCACATTTGATCTCAGGTTTAATGTAACCCTAGGAAACGATGGGTGAGTAGATTGTTGGCGCATCCTGTTTTGTCACTATTACACACGGTTGTCCGTCTTATTAGTTAATGCATTTTCCATTAGCTACTGTACCACTGACCCACTGGTGGCCCTGTCACCAGCTTTACAGCTTTACAGGATTTAGGCTGGTAATGTACCTGGCTTCTCAGCCATAGCACTGTTAGGATAGGATATCAGTGATTCATTACATAGACATGATGAACTAAGTATATACTGTAGACTTGTTTGGCAAAGACCCAGTCACATCACTCTGAGGCAATTTACACACACAAAAGATAAATCTGTCCCCCTAACATAAAACAAATGTACGAACATTTAACTGTTAACTTCACTGCGCTGGAGTCTGTCCAGAGAAAACCTTTACTGGAGATTGGATAAGTTGTATTCATTATAACATGCATCGTGTAGCACAGAGAGGCAGTTCCTGTGTCAGAGATTTCCATTGCAGCCACTCTTGAATATAATCCAAGACCATCTGTTTTCTAGATCCTCCCATATGCTAATTAGGTATGGCCATCTTTTCTATTTAAATTGTCTGTCATGGACTGAATTTAGTTTATATTAAAACCAACTAGTGCTTGAACCTCCTTCCTGTGAACTAACAAAACCTTTTAGATTTCTTATTGGAGTTGAAATTATATTAAGATTTTGTTTCTAGGCATCACTTTATAAACAAAGGACTGATGTGATGTAACAAACATTCTTGCAATTGTTTTGTAAATATGTAATCGCATCTCTTATAACATCTGAAAACTTAAATCTATTAAATTCAATTGTGTTGTAGAGGTAGTAAATTAATATGATAAAAAGGTCAATTAATTTGAGATTTACAGAGACCATCTATAGCACTCTTCAGATTTTAGATAGTTTTTTTTATATATGCTGTATAATTTTTGCACATACTTCCAGCCCAGCACATGCATGGACTCTTATTTCTTATTCATGCATACATATGTAAAATCTCTGCTACAGCTACTCTGCCCTCCTTCAGAAATGCCACTAAAAAAAAACGTAAGCCTTGAAATCCCCCGTTTAAAGCTGTGGCTTTGCAATGCAGTTCATCACTGCTCATGATGAAGAACCAACTGCTGTAAAATCCAGTTGGAGCTTTATGACTGTAGATGGAGAGTAATGTCTCTCTCCGTCATCCCTCTCTTTCTTCTGTTGTGTCCATACAAATATGGACACACACTTGCACATGGCCTTCTGTCATACTCTGGATCACATGACGTCCACCCACAATAATGCAGGATCCCGATCACCACTGCAGTGGAGTCTTTCAACATCCTTGGTTTGGTCTCAGTGGGCAGCGCTGCACTGCTGAGTGTGCAGCCTCGCCTGCCTTGGTGGGGGGAGGCCTCCTCTGTCGAGGTATTATCTGCTCCCATCTAATATTCATCAACCACTGGGAGATTGGCGAGGACGAGTCAATTTGATGAGGTGCTCACTGTTGTTCTGAACACACAAGCATGCGCTGTGTGTGATGACGCATTAAAGTATAAACACTGCACACATGGAACTCATATGTAACTCTAATAAATGACATACATGTTTACAAATGTAAAGATGAAGCCAACATTTAAAAGATACAGCTTTAAATGTTTGTTTTATTTTAAATGCAAATGCAGTTCATTTATTTAGTGAATGAATGGCAATTTGAAAAAGATGAGCATAGAGCATGTTTGTGTGTGAGGGAGTATGGCCTGTGATGATGATGATGATGATGGGTCATGTAACAACATGTGTGCAACTTGTTCTCATGTAAGTTACGCACATGACAACATGGCCACTTAACTATTTACAGAACCACAAACACACACTCACTTTTTTCTCTTATTATCCAGCAATATGAAGGGTAATGTCACAGAGAACGTGGGATGAACTGAAATGTGTGTGTGAAATGCTGGAACACTGTGGTCATCTAAACTCATAAATGTTCATGCAAACACCAACAATAATCATTTATATTAATCTTATCAAATAAGTCGAATGATAACATCTGTTTCCGTGAACTCTATGCATATGTTTGTGTCCACGAATGAGTGACAAATACCAAGATTTAACTGTGGAATTTCTCCCCACTACACAACAACGCACAGTTGCATCACTCTCCTCCGTCTCCTTGCTGTCACCTTCTCCTTTACTTCTCCTTCTTTTTGGCATCCATCACTGTCCATGGCAATGGACTGCAAAACAAATTTCTATCACTATACATTACAGGTTAAGAAAAGGAGCTGGGAATGTGTTATATATGCCAAGTTTGATTTTTATGTAGTGTCTATGGGCTCGTCCATCATTGCTCTGCCAGGCTCTCTCGTCCACTGGGCTTCTGACGAGATGTTGTCTTGGCACCGCTATCAATCACCCTGCACTCGCCTGAGCCCCGTGCCCAATGTGCAGGAGGGGGCATGTGTTGAAGCTGCAGGACTCCTTTCCTCCTTTCAACCACTCAGTCCCCACCCCACCTCTCCTGTGCTTCCATGTCTGTGTTGCCAACACTCACACTGCACTTAGAGCATGTGTTTCAGAGCCTTATTTGTCCCTGCGTGACCGCTGTGGGACTGTGGAGTTCTGTGTGCTTCACGTCACCTGCAGGAAACATAAGAAAACACAAGGTGTTTGCCTTCATATGAAATATGCTGTATGTAGCGTCATGTAAAGTGACAGTCCATTATGTTATATGGTATTTAAAACTGTTGTGTGTCACACAATGCTGATTAAGCATGTCTCCACATGAGTTTGAAGCAATTTGATTTATGTCAAAACAGATGGAGACAACAGTAACATTGTGCTAATAATGGGAGACAGCTCTAAACAGGTTGAAGTATGAAAACACAAAAATGTTGAAGTTTTTCATCACTTTGATGCGATGAACACTTCTTGTCCCCACCTGCCCCTGCACTGCCACTGTTTACACACCAATGCTCCCTCATTCAGGTTTGACAGTAGACTACACAGAAGCAAAATAATAAAACTCACACACTGTAGCTGCCCTCCACTATTCAGGACAATTTCTCTGCCATTTTCTTGCTATCTGGCTGTTTCTGCTTCCAGATTTCAGTTGTAATGTTAAGTTCATTAGTATGAGAGAACACATGCTCACTTCTGCCAGAATCAATTCAAAATGTTTGACTTGACTGTGCACAAACACACCCTTTAAAGTTAAAATGGTTAGGCACAGTGCTTGATTTTGTGGTTTCCTGGCTTGGTGCGGTTTCAGGTACAATCTCCCACTCTGATGCCATAATGTGTTCTCCCTCTACATTTTTATATATGACATATAGGGTTAAAGATGCTGATGCGTATCCTCTGCATGGCTGCTCAGGCTACCACTAGTCTAATTCTTTTTTTCTCAAAGTCAGGAGGATTATGATTTGAAGCATACTCCTTTGCCCTTCACACTCCACGGTGAAAGTCAACAACCTATCAGAGCATGGGGGTAGGGGTGGCTCGAGGGGGATATTGGGGAGAGGGGGTGAAGTTAGAGAAGCTTTAATTAGGCCAGATCACCTCCACTCTCCACCAGCGCCACCACCAACCCCAGTCCCTCCACTGTTCCCTTAAATCCCATCCAGTTAATGTTCTGTGAAATCATATCCGGCTCCCTTGAGAAGAGTAAGAAATCAGAACAATAATGTGACACATTTTTAAGAGAGACAGCACCTTGGGGACTGTTAGTGGCACATGTTGTAGGTTGATGGATAGCAAGCACATCTGGCTGGCCAGTTACCAGCAGACAGCAGAACACTCAAAACACAGCAGTCAGCAATTCAGTCAACTAGAAACACTTAGTTAGCTGATGTAATTTAATGTCAAATGGCAGCAGCTCCAGTCGTCCTGTGTCCTTGAAATTAAAACTTTGCCAACATAAAACAAGGGAGGCCACGCTCAGACTTTTAATACGGTATGTTAAAATGAGATTATTTTTGATGAGATAATCCTTTATTAGTGTTTACAATATTAAGGCAGCACAGATAGTGTAAAAGAAAGAATGGTAAATGGTGAGCATGAATTCTAAACACCCTGATGTATAAAAATATAGAAATATTAGAAATAATAAAATGAGCATATTGATTTTCTGTTGGATATTGAATGTATATGGAACTGAACTAAAGTTATATAGATTTAGTTTAGACACATAAGTCAACATACAGATAGGGAAATAAACATATTGCAGTTTAATCTAAGGCTCGTCGTTGGTAATTCCATACGGATTTTTAGCATTCTTAGTTTTCTCCATTCTCCATTTCTCCACAGCAAAAACTCTCAACCACTCAATTTTGACATTACACATAGTTACTGCATTTTGCCTGTGTCTGTGACGACAACTGACCAAAACATTTCAAATTAAGTGTGTTACTACAATTGTTCTTTTTACCCCAGCTCCATTTGGAAATAACCCAGACTTACTCAAGCCAAGCAGTCTAACTCTAAACCTTTAACATGTTATAAAGGTTTGTGTTATCTAGTAAAGTATTGTTGTTTCTGGGTGTGGCTGACACTTTCCTTTCTTAAAGCAAAGGCAAAGAGGCAATGGCAGTGTGCAGCCAAATGGAGCCAGAGTTCAATATGTCTGCCAGACATGCAGACAGACATGAGAGAGAAAGCGTCTGTCAGAGACGAGAGAGAAAAGCTGGACCATCACATGAGAAATGACCATGAATACACAGACTGGACAAACAGCTGGTCAGATGGAAACGGACAGGCGAGTTGACAGACTAATGAATAAGAGGACACGTGAGCAGACAGGGTGGAGGAAATCCAGACGTCTACGTAGAGTAGATGGATGGCAGACAGGCCAACAGGCGGCAGGGACAGACCTGCTGCCTCTCCATGCCTCAAGCACACTTTGCTCATGAGGAGAGCTAAAGCTAATCCCCTGCTGTGTTCAATGAATAACGGTCTTCAAGAACAGAGAAAGTAGCTTTGCTCATCATCAAGGTAGAGGAGAGGGGGAGAGATAGACAGGAAAGATGGGCAGTGTTTCCAGTGACCACATAGCGATATTTCCTTTTTTACAACCAAAACTTCTGATTTTAACCATAATCCATTACTCTGGCTTCTCACCAATCATGCTCTCCTATTCCTTGTTGGCATCACCATCTTCTCCTTACATCTCACTCTCAATCATTTATTGATTTCCTCATTTGCACTTCTTCATTTGTCTTCACTCTCAAATTTGGGAGAAAAAATTTGTGTTGTTGTGTAATTTTTTAGCATTTTCTAATCTCTGTGCTGAATCCTTGTTCCTGGATCTAATTGTAAATACAACAAAGTCTTTGATTGCATCACTCCCTGCAGATTATATTATATTAGATGAGATGAGAGGAGTGATGAGCAAATATCTTAAATAACACTCTATCAGAGCCTACACACGAGGAAGCTGCTGGGGCAATGGTGTGGCTGAAGAACGGGCAGCAGTGCTGGAGCAAGGTGGAGATGATGGAAGTGTTGCAGGTTAAATAGACTGCCAAATTGGAAGGGTGTGTTTGATATGTGCTATGGTGAGTGATACACATGTGTGTTGTGTGTATGCAGTTAAGTTGACTAACTGAACTAACTTTACATACTCGACTTACTGTACTTATTTAACATTGAGCCAGTAGTCTAATGCTGTTATTTAGCCTTTCTGAAGCTATTCGGTGGTTAAATCAATTTAGTTGGGAACACCCTAGTCATAATTAAACCATTTATTGCAACTAATGGAAATGCACTTAGACTTGGTGCTGATGGCTCCACTCTTTAGATGTTTCCTGGATTGGCCACGCAGCATGCTAAGCCAAACAGGAAGTACAATGCAGGAAACGGTCTATACAAGTGTGTGAGCCCCGGTAAAGATACTGAATAACATGTGAAACTGTTTAGCCCATCAGACTCAGAGGGATGGAGGCTGTGTGGCAGCAGTGTGAGGCAGCACTGGTGCAGTGACTACAAGAAATAATCCTTTTATATGAACTTTAGTCAAGCGCCATGTTTCTTCAGCAATCTCAACAATGAACCTGCTAGAGTGTGCATTTTACATTTTGAAGCAGAAGCTGACAATGAAAACAAAGAGACGACCTCCTTTGCTCTGGTATGCAAAGGCCACCCTATAGCAACTGTGTTTGTTGCAGTCTGCAGTCTCACAACTGGATGTTACTAACTCTTACACACTGGCTCTTTAATGTCTCTTGCTCATGTTGCAACAATTCTCATTATTCCCTTGGACATTTATTTAGAAATGTATAATAATGGAGGAGTCCTCACTCATGCCTGCCTTTTTTTTTTTCTTTCTTCTTACAGGCAATGCCTCGGTGTGTCTCCCCCCGCCGTGTGACCTGCAGGTGACGGGGAAACCTGCCATCAGTGTGCCCGGAAACCCTCAACGCCAACATGGCAGCTCGAGCTAAATATAGCCCACTGGTGATAAATAATAGAACCTCTCTCCATATGCCAGGCGTCACTTTCCTCCTGCATAATTTCACTCTGTGCGGCTAATTACATGACTTAATTTATAGGCTGTATTGTACAGAAATGTAAAGCGCTCGGGCTATTATTGCTGCACAACTGCACATTAGAGGCAGTTGACTGTAGACGCAAGACACACCACAAAACGGATGATGATGATAAATGATAGGAGCAGAAAAATAATCACTCAAAACGTAAAGATTGATCAGTTCTAAAAACCCAGATATGAAGAGATTACAACTTCATACATGTGGGGTGAATATGTCCGTATAGCTCCAAAGAACACTGCGTTCACTAAATAGGCCTTTTATATTTCCTAATCGTGACTTCAACCTCATAAACGTAAAATTAAATGACAGATAGGATATATGGACATACATAAGTAATTATAGCTGTGGAAATGTACACAGCAGCCTACATTATAAATCCAAATGTCACTGCAGGTTTATTGCTGTGTGTTTTTTTTTAATACTCTCCCTCTTGGATCAGCCTCTTCACTCCCCTCTCATTCTCCACAGTATAATTACACACTGTAATTCTGCACCATTTCTCTCTCACTCAAAGATCTGTTTAATTTAAGACTGGTGTAAAAATGAAGCATAAATCTCATGCTAAATCAAAGAAAACACGCGGTACCGTCATGTGTGGAGACAATGACACGGCGCTCCCTTCCTCATCTCCCCACCAGTTGTCTGGTCACGATTCAAAGCCCCACACATGATCAGCGTGGAGCTTTGTGTGGATTCTGCTGCAGCTCAAGTCGGCATGGGAACCCCTCCACCCCTCATCCACCTCCTTCTCCCCCTTCTCCTCTTTCTCCTCTCTTCCTCTCCCCCGTGCTGCTCTTCATCCTCCTCCTCTTCCTCCTCCTGCTACTGCTGCTGCTTTCTTTCTCTCCTCCACCCACGTACAGCTCTCCACGACCATGTGGCTAAAAATAGCACCCGGAATCCCCGCATCAATTCAGAGGGAGGCGGGGGAAGAGGAGGGGGACGTCAGCGCACACAAGGTCATAAAACCGCCCTCCGCCGCTTTTCTTTATTTGTCACAGCTCCCATCAGCATTTTCTCCTTCTTCCTCTTTTTCTTCTTCACATGATTAGATTTGAAAAAAAACAAAGAAGCCCAAATTGTATCGATCCCTGTAAATCATATTTACATCACCTACTCCTAATTCATTTAATGGCACAGAGGTGGAAATGAGATTTTATTAAATAAAATATATAACAAACAAACAGAGAAGGTGGGGGGGAAAAAGAACAGAAAGAAAGTGGATATTTCAAGCATTTTAGTGCACAAACAGGTGGAGAAGAGAAATGAGGGGAGATGTGGCAGCACGTGTAGCTTTAACAATAGGCTGAAAAATCCACAGCGGGTTTTCCCGGTTATTCCAACATGCGACAGGAGACTGCAATGACAGGGAGAATCTCTTTTCTGAACAGAAGACCACTGATTGTCTTACTGTCATTGATCATCAATGTTGATGTGCCTTCCTGTAGCAGAGAGCCTACATGTGGATCAACGTCCATCTGATACAAGGTACGTCCTCTTCCTTCCTTTCCTTTCCTTTCCTTTCCTTTCCTTTCCTGTCTTTTCTTTTCTGTATAGTGAAAACATGGGTGCTGTTTAGTGATTGCTTAATGAATGTTATTCTTCTTTTTTCCTCTGCTAAAAAGGTTGCATGATAAAATTGCAAGTAATTTGATCTTCACCGCTCGCCTTGTTTACATCTAACATCAACAACAAGTCCATCACATTGTGCAGGGACTAATTCTTATCAGGCATAGCTACATTGAGGAAATTGTAATTTAGTGTGAACATATCCTCTGCGTTAAATTAGTCTCTCAATACAATGTTGTGTGTGTTTGCAGTTTTTACAGTTTTCTGTGCGTGTCTAAATACTGGAAGATGGTCCAATTTAAGACACGGATTTCTGAAAAGTGTTTCATGAAACATGCTTTTAATAGAATATAGTCCATCTCTGCCTGCTGGTGCCTGGTTGGTGAATATCGGGGGTCAGTTGGTCATCGTCTCCTTTGTATTTGTGGCTGCTCTGATGATGAGACGGCGACCGAGTCTTTGAACCTTTGCATGTGTGATGAGCTTTCTCCTGTCTTTATCTCTCATCACCATATTTTACAACTGCACGACAAACAGAGCCTCGCTTGTCAAACGCTGGTCTCGTCCACCCACACAGGCATGCACATGCGTTTGCACATGCGTTCACACATGCACAGTGATGCAAAGGCACAGCGTGAGGCACATGTTTTGAACACACAGACACACACTAGACAGCATCATAAATGGACCTTGCTCTGTTTTTTTTTTTGTCCTCTTTGTCCACTTCAAATCTCCTCATAATCAACAGCTCCGTTTAACGCAGTGACATCACTGTGTGCTCAGAGTGAATAGAAGTTGATGGCCCAGTGCTTCTGTGGGGGCCACAGTGCATGGTGAAAACAAGGCAATACATATTTTTTTTGTCGTGTATCCCCTTGATGTTATGCGGCACACAGACCTGCAGACACTTGTGTCATTGCTGTATTAACACTGACACAAGTAAAGCTTGTGAGATAATGTCTAAAATGGTGATACAGATGTTTTATGGAAGTGGGAGCTAGTTATTTTCCATTGTGCTTTTCCCTATATTCCTTTTTTTTGTCTTTCATGTGGACATAAGTTAACCCTCTTATGACGGTCATGATAATGTTCAATGAGTGAGTGCTTCTGAATCTTGTCTGTGATCAGACAGTCGTTCTGCGGAAGTCCGGTGGGCTACCGTAATGACAAATACATGGGCGCAAAGCTCTATTTCTCTGCTTTCTGGTAGTTTCTTTTTGAATTTTCTAGATTTTCTAGATATCACGAACAGGCTAGGGTAATGAGAAGTACGCATGCCAAATCCTGTCAGCGATGACAACAGAGATTTTCATTGTATTTCCATTCATACGCTCAACATTTAAACTCACAGAAGACAGTGAATGAACAGACCTGTGCCCTGGAAGACACTTCTTCAGAAAACCAGAAGAATCTTCATGTCTGTTTGTGTATGTGTGGAAAGGGGTATTCTGTGTGGACTAATTGCCCTCTTGTTCATCCTCTGAGATGGATGAAAACACTTGCCCCTCTGCTCCTCTCAGCTTATAGCGGTGTGTCTGGATTACTGCGAATGCCTCTTGAGTATCTCCTTATGCCTTCAATGGGATCTCATCACATCTCATTTCAGATGTTGCCTGGCATGCTTGTGTGTTACAGCTGCTGCCTCCATGGGCTACTTTATCATTCCCTGCACCAAAGCTTTGCTTGTGGCAGTAATAGAAAACACTTCATCACAGTTGTCTGCCTTGCGCAGGTCTTTCCACTCATTTATGGGACTTGGGGATGCTAACATGTCAGCTGATATTTAACAGTGACTCCTGCTGTACCTGCCTCCTCCTGAATGATGGCAAAGCTGCTTAGTCATTTGAATAGCCGAGGCAAATCTAACTAATGATCTCCGCTGTCAGAGATAAATTCCCCCATTGAGCACAAGGCCCTGCCACTGCTGCTGCTGCTGCCACCACTGCTGCTGTGAATGGCAGCATGTATCTCTGTCCGCTGTCTCCAGTCTGCCCTCGGTATCATCTCACACTGGCTGCACTGAGCATGCCACGCTGAAGCAGCTTGGGTTGAGTCACAACCTGTCTCTTATCCCTGGAATTGCTGGTTGTTTATCACGGTTTACACAGTCCAGCTGCATCAGTCCAACTGAATGTTTATCAAATTATTCACTGGTAATAACACCGGCCTTCTGTCGTAGCCTCAAACTCTGTCTCTCCTTGAGGCTTCAGTCCAGTTAGTCATAGCGGTGTGAGATGACAGCTGTAGACATGACATGTTGTGAAGTGACAGACTAATTCAAGATGGCTGTCTTCTACTCCATGGCTATGTAGTGGCAACAATGTAGTGTCTCACATGATAAAGTGCTATTCTTTTCCCGCTGTAAAACAATGTAGTTTCTTTCTTTGTTTGTGTTTCTCTATATATTTGAACTTTCTGTGCTCAGAACAGCTGTTGGATGCTGCATTAAACTTATCAACTTCTATATACTGTATGTGATGTAGAAAACTGACAAAGTGAAGCAGTTTCACTCTTAACACCAAAATATTACAATATAATGTCAAAGATGCATTTAAGAAAATATGCCTGCAATAAGAAATAGTACAATATTTACTAGTTTTCAAAATTGTCAGATAAATAGAAGAATTACACGTTCTTTTACTATGTTGTAATCTTAAAAAATGTTGGAAATAATCACACTGTAGTAATCAGAACACAGAAAATAACCATTTTCTTTGATGTTGAAGCTTTTTACAAAAATGAAATGAAAGTAATTTCTGTTCACAGACCCAAAGATAACTGATGTGTCTCAGAGGATTGTAAAATCTGTACACACACCCTCTGGTCTTACATTTTCTATACAGGCCTTGCATAAAAGTGTTTAAAAAGGTATGACACAGTGACACTCCTCTGGATAAATTCAAAAGAATATGGATACAGTCTATGTTATTTATAGTGGAGCGTTCACTATTAGAAGAGCACGGTGGTTTGAGATACTGTCTGATAAATTATTTTATGATGGACACACTTTAAAGAATACCTCGCAGAGGCATACAGCTGTTTTGGGATTAAAAGAGAGGAGTATCTATCTTTATCTTCAGAATTGAGATTATGTCATTATTTTCATCTTTTTAATTCAGCTCGTATGGAGACGCCTGCTCTATTTATATACGTCTCCCTTTATTCTGTTTTGCCTTCACACATGCACTCACACACATGTGTTCAGTTCACACTATCAGTTTCTCCCCTCGCATCGCTCTGCTTTGCCCTGCTTGGTTTTCTCTTTCTCTGTAATTACAGGCTGCTTATGTGCTTCCTTGGTTTCACGCTGCAGCCACTGGTCTCCTCCATGTTTCCTCCTCTACCATTTTAGTGTCACGCGTCTTTGTCTGCTTGTGTCTCTAGAACCCCGACAGAGACATGGTGTGTGCTTTTTTTAACGTGGCTGAAGTTGTATGGGAACTCAAAGGAAGACCACATTCTTGTGGCAGTCTTTTAAGAGGGTATTTGATAGGGATCGAGGCTATTTGAGTGTTTTACTCAATGTGTGATACTCTATTTGAGTGCGATAGTGTGGTGTTGTTATGGTTGTGGGTGTGTGGGGGCCAAAGGGGGGGAGAGTTTAATACTTTTGTGTGTGTTCAGGAGTTGTAAAGTTTAATTTAATTATTCATGTGGAAGCAGTAACATTGATTCCCAAACTAGCAAATGAAACTCCATCTCGCCAAGGAACTCGCACAGGTCACAGCAACCAATTACTTAATGAAAATGATCGGGTTTCTGATGCAGCCCTGGCCGCAGCTCCGCTCCAGATTCCATAAAACAGTGTGTACCTCAGCTTTCTTCCAGCGGTTAAGGCAAAGTGTGCAACCGCTGCAGTCTTTAGATCCATCAAAACTCCAAATGGCTGAGACAGCTTTAAGGAAAGGATTATTACTTATTAAGGGTGGCTAATGTATGATGTAAGAGTTGGCTCTCTCGCTGCATCTCTAAATCCCCCTTCTAATTTGCTGAGCCTTGTCCTATCTCTCTCCCTCTCTTGCACTAAAAGTTTCTGTGCACTTTATTTTTCTCATGCTATCCAGAGTGTGTCGAGTGCAACAAGGATGTAAAGGTGATATAGATGCTCCTTGTTTGATGCTGAAATTACCTCTAAAGGCATAGGTTTTGTTTTTTAAATACTGCAAGGAACGTGTGCTAAGCAGTAGAAACTTCTCTGGATTGCTATTGGGTGTACAGTATACTATGATCTCAGTCATCTGGCAGTTTGTTCCACAAAGCTGTTCCATAGCAACTGAAACATCTGTCATTATAAAACTAATTTACATATTTACATATTATATTTCTGACACTGCACTTGGAAACCACTTGGTATTTGTACAGGGTGGTATTTATTTATTATTAACACATTACTGACCATTTCTTAACAGACATTATTGCTTTACATATACATATATATATATATATATATATATATATATATACATATATATTTATGGTTTTACATATTCATGACCTGATGGTAGGTCTAATGAAAGTAAAGTTGAGTTTCACTCAGTTCAGAATCTGAAAAGTTAGACTGTTAAATGCGATTATTTTCATAAACGATTAATCTGTTGATTACTCACTCTAATCTTTGGTCAATAATTGATCAGTGTTTTTTTAAACCCAGGAAATGATGTTCTCAAATGTCTTGTTTTGTCCATTAACCAAAATGATTAAGTTTGAATGATTTATCTTTGCTAAATGGAGCAAAGACACCAGAACATTATTCACATTTAATTCTTTTAATGTTGATTTTCGATTATCAAGTAATTGTTTCCGTCCTAATCTCAATATCAGATGAGTAGTCAGCAATGTATTTTGTCAGTGTGCAGTGTTTGATCTTTATTTTTTTTTAAACAGACTTTAAAAAAAACAGCCAAATGTCACAACCATCAATCTGTGACATATTTCAACCCGACATTTGGACAGTGTCCATCTTCTGTTAATTGTGGTACTTGACAGCGCAACAGAAGCTTTTGTTTTTGAATGTGTCTTCAGCACCATGGACAGCGTTGTCTGCGCCCCTCTCTTTCTCTCCATGCCAGTGAAGTATAAACATGCTACACTGTGAGCATGCAACACCAGCGCACACACACACACACGCAACGCGAGCCGACTGCAGGCTCTGTTTATATGCAGCACCCATTCTGAATATTTCTGCCCGGTAATACAAAACCAGGCATATTCTGATAAATTATTTAATACCATGACTGCGAGACGCACAGTCTGCGTGGCATGAGGTAATCGTTACAGCCCGCTTCATTTTATGGTGTTCTGTGGCCCAACAAGTGGGAATGTGTCGTGGAGAATGAGCGTGATTGTTGTTGCTTTCATGATTTTTATTGTTGCCAGCATAATCAGTCAGAGTTGATCATAAACTATAGGTTTATGTGAAAACATGTTAGACGGGCCTGTGCATGTGTTTGGGTGACGTAGCAGTAAAAGTGATTTTTTTAGGACTATGTTGCGTGGTTATGGCAACACTGACAAAGTCGATCCAGTCACTCCACAGTGGATTAAGATGATCGACCATGTGAGCTGGATTTAAACACCTTTCCACAACTCGATCCGTTGTAATAACATAACACAGTGATCGATCCGCTGCAACCTGTGCGCAGAGCAGGCAATGGAGCGATGTTCATTCGAAGGCGGGTGTTTGGTTGTACAGTGACGTTTTAAGGCAGGTCCTGGTCAAACCTTCCAATGATACAAGTCGGTCCTATTCTGCTGGGACTGATCGCAATGAACGGGTGTCGGAGCTCTGCACGGCAAAGGAGCAACCACAGCGAGACGCGGCGATCAGGGGGATGCGGCATCGGTACGCGGGAGCTGTCCATCAGCACCACATTCCCGACCAAAAGCCAGGTAGCGCCAAACCGAGCCGAGACCCAGACGCTCCCGTTTTCAGCCTGCCACCCCCGCCCTCCTCTCACCACCGAGACCGCACATCCACCACTGCCGCGCACCGCCAGAGCCTCCAGGAGCTTCCCTGTCTGAGCCAGCCCACTCGCAGACCTGTTCACAGCGGCGACCCTCAGCCTCTGGAAAGCTACGACACCGCCCAGCGACCTTCACACCGACACACTCAACCCAACACTGGGCTGCCGGCACGCCTGCAGCAGGATCCCTGGGCCCCGGTCGGCTCTCAGCAGCAGCAGCCGCAGTCGCAGTCAGAGAAGCAGCCTATTTTTCCAAGCTGCCACTGCAGTTTTTCGGAGCAGGAGGCGAGCTTTACTCAGAATCAGCACCATCCTGTCGATCTTCTCTCACCGCAGCCCTCCCCACCTTTTCTGCCGCCTATACCACCACCACCACCACCACCAACCTCCTCCTCCTCCTCTCTGCTGTTTTGCCGGGAATCGAAAAGGGGGGATCGACTCCAAAGGAGTGCCAATAATTACTACCAACAGGCAAGCATCGTGGAACGCTGCAGGGGAGGAGGAGGAGCAGGGGGGCACCGAGACCACAGGCAGTTGTTGCAGCAACAGCAGCAGCAGCAGCAGCAGCAACAGCACAGTCATTTAAGACTCCAACAGAGGGACCCCTCCCCTGAAGGAATCCGTACAAACTCACAGAAAGGGCGCTCTTTAAATGCATGTGAGTCAAACGAGGAGAACAGGAGAGCATTCGAGTCCCAGACTCAGGACCTGCAGCAGCATCAGATCCCACAATTACGAGCGCAGCAACAGCTGCTGGTGGGGAGCAGCTTGCCTATCAACTACTGCGCCAGCGGCTCAGGAGAGCTATGTAGGACTCACCAGGCTCCACTGCTGCAACAGCAACAGCAGGAGCAGCAGCGGCAGCAGGAGCAGCAGCAGCAGCAGCAGCAGCGGCAGCAGCAGCAGCAGCAGCGACAGCAGCAGCAGCAGCAGCAGCAAGGCGCACTGGGGCTCAGTCCCCAGCGTCCGCAGCACTGTGAACAAGACCGCAATAAGTCTGGGAGGCTCGCCGTGCATGGCGATCTGCAGGCACAGCCACACAGCCGCGACTCCCGCGTAACCCCCCCGGCAAGACAACAGGCATACGCGGGGAACTCTTCTGCGACTGGAAGCAACAGCAGCAAAGACAGCCCCAACTACGGCTCCAGCTATCACCTGTGGCCAGAGAGCCCGCATAAAGGCGAGGAGAGGATACGCATCGACCTCCATAAGGTAAAGCGCTACATTTGTCATGTTTCTCATGCGATGTCGCCGATAATTAGCCCCCGGTTACAAAAAAAACTAAGTGGCCTCAACGTTTTTCACTCAATGACCACGCCTGTCATATGGTTTTGATGGAGAATTGGCCTATGCATGTATGTATGTGTGTGAGTGTGTGTGTGTGTGTCGTAAGCGCGCGTAGTATGTTTTGTGTGTAGCGTGTATGTGAAGGCTTTTCATTCAGTGTCAGGCAGATTTCTCTGAAAGAGAAGCAACATAAATGTAACCCTGCAGCATTTCTCACCCTAACCTGCCATTTGTTTCATTTGGTCACTAGAGCGCGCGCGCTCTGAAACGCGGACGTGGAAGCACGCGCGCACACAAACACCTGTTCCATGTTGCAGTGTTGTTTTGGGTGGCCCACTGCAAATATTCAAATGACGTCTCCTGGCAGCAGAATTAGAAACAAAGCGCACGTTGTTTCCCGTGAACTGACACTGAGCCAGGTTTGATACCGTGGCTTCTGAGACACAATGGTTATATCATTAGACCTGTGGCTTACCTGACAATGAGCTGCTGCCCATATACACTTCTAAAGTCACTTTCTGCGGTTGTATGTGCTCTCTGTTTGCTATGGGTTTCTCTCTGTATTCATATACGAAACATACAGGTGAAGGCAGTAAAGCTCTGTGGCAATAAAGCAACACAGGGCCTTTTTTGAACAGCTGAGCAGACACATGGCAACAAGAAAATGAAGAGGATGAGCTATCTGATTGGATGGAAGATTCTAGCTGACAACTCTCCAGGACATAATGTCAAGCAAAGGTTGTAAAGTAGGTTGTAAAATCCCTGCAGAAAATGAAAACATAGGTTAGCAAGTGTGTGCGTGCACTTGTATTTGCAGTAGTCCTCATGGAGACCAGAACCTGGTTCTGATGAGTCAGAACCTTATTTGTGAAGGAATTGGTTAAGTTTAGGGCCACAAGTTTTGGTGGTGTTAAGGAGCCGCAAAACCCATTTGAGTCATAAAATGAATGAATCAAATAGGTAGGTATAGGTATATATAGATATACTATTTTTTTTTTTTAGAAACAATTTGTTGCATTTATGAAATCTAAAAAGTAGAAAAAGAAAATGATGACATTTCATTCACTGTTTTTATCGCTTTGAAATAAATATTGAACAATGATTTGTGGATCCAAAGATGGACAGGACTATTAAATGTAAAGACATACATATTAAGTGCTGCGAATGTCTCTCCACATATTGAACACAAGTTTGACATAGACATAGGATGTGACACATATCCTAGTTACAGGGAACCACTGAAGAGGCTTTGAAGAACCACATGTGGTTCTCGAGCCCTGACTAACCCAGAGCCCTGGGTTCGGCATTACCTGATTATGGTTATGTTCAGGGATCATGTTTTGTTTAGGCTGTCAAAGTTGATGCAGTGTCCTAAGAATAGTTGAACAAACCTGTCAATGTGTGCGTGTTAAAATCAAAAATAATGTGACCTGGGAAAGTTGAGTATGAACACTTCATGATTTTATGTACATTTATGGAAAATGAGTGAGCTGAGTTTTGGAACAGAACATTCCAGCTGTTAAAATGCATTGTAGTTGAAGACGGCTGATCACACCTGACACAGGAAACTATTTTTTCCAACCAAGGACTATTAATAATCTGAATCATGGCTAATCATTGCAAAAACACTCGCTTTGGCTGTGAAAGTTGTTTTGATCATTTTTCTTTTTTCTCCCACTGCATTTACTGGAGGTGACGTTTTTTCCTCATACGGCCGGACAAAAGAGAAAGACACAGGAGGCATTGATGAGCGTGCAGCATCTAAATAAGAACCAGACTCCTTTTTAAAATGCTGCGGCTGTTTTCAGGGGCTGAGCAGGGACCAGTAGCAAAGAGGTGACACATCAAACCACCTTGACATGACTGTTCTGAACTTGACTCAGTTTGAGAGCATCAGCAGAACAGTGCCATGACTAAGAATTATTAAAGAACAGCCTAACTTTTATTTTAAAGTAGCTGCCATTCATTTTTAATTGAAAATAATTGAAAAAACATTTTTGGTAAGGGGGAGATAAAGAACATTCAACCATCAATCCTTCATCTATGCACCTGTCACTTGAGAGCTGCAAATAAAGCTGAAGGCAGGAAGCAGTGTTCACGACCAAGATACAGATTAACAATGAGCCAAACTATTAGCACAACTCGTTGGTTAATTCAATGCAACAATATTAATATTAATTTTCTTTAATTTTACTATGACAAAGGTTCCATATATATCAATATATTTTTGCATATTACTTTTATTACTTTTTCTTGAAAATTCTCAATTGCCATGGATGTTTTACATCAGATGTATGAAATGTTTCTCTGTTTGATAAATTATCATTTTCTCTCCATGAAGAAGTTTAAAAGCACAGTAAAGTGGTTTTATTCAACTCAGGAGCATAAGCAAAACTTCATTTGTCTGACATTTATCACAATAATGATAATAATAATACTAATAATCCAGCCTTAGTCGATGCTGACACTGGTTTTTAGAATCAGGGGAACTGAAACCTGATGTATGATTCCTTTTTTGGCCAATGTTTTTAGCTGATGAAATAGAACAGTTTAGTAAACAGACTATATATACAATTGCTTAGCTTTAAGTTACCAAGTTTCTTGTTTAAACTTGCATAAATAAGGAATTAACCGGCCAATGCAGTCTCGATTAATTGACCATACTAATCAATTGGTCTACCTCTAATTTAGAGTCTGCCCCACAGTTTTCCAAATAACTGCCAGTAATATCATAGGATAGACTTCCTTTCAGGCTTTCAGTGTCTTTGAATCAGTGGCATCAAGTTAAAGCTATAGTCTGTAGTTTTTGCGAAAACACTCATTTTTAAAAGCCGGTGTCTGTAGCCCATGCAATGATCTGTTAATACTAAACCAGTTGTTTTATTAAGAACAGATTTGATGATGTACCTGTTACTCACTGACTGGATGATAATATTTAGTGTTTTTTGTTTTTTTTGACAGGTGATTCAGACATGTAGTCAGTATCAGTGTAGCGTCCTCACTTGCCTCTGTCCTCTCGGCAGTGTGTGTTCTTGTATTTTGAGGTTGGAGCTCTGAGGAGAGAGCAAAACAAAAATAAAGGGTTTCAGAAGGAAATTACACTGGATTCACACATAGCTTGATGGTGGGCGAGCCTGGTGCTCGGTGGCTATTGGCAGAGTCTTTCATGGCCGACTACGAAGCAAGAGTTGCTAATATTGCCTCGATGATGGTGATGTAATATTGTGCCATTGTTGGGTGCAAAAACACCCATCTGTAACAGGGAGAATAACCTTATCTAAGACCTCTGGTTCAGCCGTGTAGTGTTTGAGCTGTTTTGATTGGCTGATGCTCATGCTGACACTTGGAAAGTTGAACATTTGTCAACTTGTGCTGCTAAGTAAAACGGTGGACTCACAATGAAGCTCGACAATGCTTGAAACTGTAAAGGTCTGCACAGCTGTTTTTCTTAGGATATGCATTAATTTCCATTTGTTTGGACAGCTTAACCATAACCCAACAAGTCATCCTTACTGTGGGTCGTTTTGATGAACCCCTGAACCACCCATAGGTATGTTTTTAGTAAATGACAGTAAATGACAGACAATGACATATGTCGACCAAACCAAAAGACAATGCTTTAACCACTAAGCAACTGCCAGTGGAAACCTCATTGACGCTACTTGATGACAACACACCCAAGATACCAGATTGCTGTTAATTATACTACCACTGGGGGGTAGGTAACCATTTTTTTACCTATGGGTCATAATTCCTGCATATGTGCCATAGCTGATGCCTTACCCTAACCTCAACCGCAGTCCAAACCTGACCACTAAACCATTTCCTCAGAAATTGGACCAGGTTTTGGTGTCCAGGACTACTGGTCCTGTCAAGGTCAGTGTGTCGCAGTCCTAAAGAGGTGAAAAATACAAACGCACTCTACCCAGATTGTCGTGTCAAACCTAGTTATAAAGACTGTCAAATGTCCAGGAGAATACTTAATACTGTTTAAAGCAGCTGGGATCTTTACCAAGCTACTGCTTTGAAGGCCAAAATGAAATGAAAGCCTGGAAAACGATCTAAGATGTGAATGTGCAGCTGTTTACAGTGTGACTTCATACATCGACTTATTACACAAGTATGACATAATCCCATTTCAGTCATGAAAGGGGGAAATGATCTTAGAGGTGCTCCCATGATAGACTCTTTCCGAAGTATCAAACCAGTTTTCCAGTCACTCAGATCCAACCATGCCAAGTATTTTGATACAGTGCGACACGCTTATCATTCACGGATATTTGTGGGATCGCGGATCTTATTGACTCGCCCTTAATGAGGCGACTCCGACCCCTTTAAACAAAACACTTGTGACAGAACAAGCCTGATAAAATGTATACGATTACAGTATCTCACAATGCTTCCTGAAACTTAATAGCTAGCCTACTGAACGGATGGCAGGTAGTACGATATTGTTTCCAGCCTTAACAACATTGTGCTTTGAAAGGTGCATCACTGCTTCTATTGTCATAGGCTGTGTAAGTACTCTAATGTCTGCCACTTAACTGCTATGGTGATATCCCCTGCAGGGACACTGTTGTACATAAACACTGGTGGGTTTGCTCTTGTTTAACATGGCTGATTTTTAAAGAGGATACACACACACACACACACACGTCATGTTTAGCAAAAAAAAACAAAAAACGGATTATTATTTTGTCAGATTTGATGGCGAACATGGCTGAAATGGAGAGGGCTCTTTTCTGAACTCTGACGGGGAATAAAACGGATAAAAAAAAGTCCCACTCATAGTGAAGTGCACTTTCTTTTTTCACATTTAAGCCTTCACACACATTTTAAATAATTGTGATTAATTGTATTAGTCCAAGCTTGATGAGTTCTTCACGCTTCACTTGCTGTTGTTGACAAAATGGACCGATATTTTAGTGCTTCACTTGACAACTCATTCATTATTCATTTAGTCTTTTGGTAAAGAATTCCCCACAATTTTTGGAAGAGAGACATTTTGGCTTTCTTCCCCATGTCTTTGATCTTTTTATTTTGAACTTTCTATACATTTGTAAACACTAAAGTCTAGATGACATTTCCAGACGGATGACTTTAATCGTCCATCCATAAAAAAAACATGTTTACTATTAAAAAAGAAGAGTAAAATTCCTGGTATTTGAGAAGTTTTAACATTTCCCCATGATACATGATGATTAATGAAAATCAAACACTTGGTTTTTAATTCATATTATTATTAATAATTATTTTTTCTAGTTAAATGTCTACACTCCCCTAAAAGAACAGACCAAAACAACAAATGCTTACATTTACTGCAAGAAGCTGGAAATTGAGAATATTCGATTTATCATATTAAATTATTTTGCTTCAAAAATGACTTAACTAATCAATATTGTCTGTGTGTGTGTGTGTGTGTGTGTGTGTGTGTATGTGTGTGTGTCGGCCCACCTTTCTGGAGAACATAAGGTTGAATGTGTCATTGCAGAATGGATTGCTTGAAAGGGGAGAATAGCTATTACAGTAAAGCCTTTTCGTGCAGCCCCTGCCAAACTGCAGCCCAACACGCATATAATCACCCCATATGATCCAGGAAAGGTCAACACAGCATACATTACAGTGGCACTTGCAACCAACTTAGTGTCTCTTCGACGATGACTGCAGGATTTAGCATGAGTGTTTGTGTGTGTGTGTGTGTGCAAAAGCTTTGCAAAGTACAGTTTGAATGATTTCTTTGCCACACAAATATCAACCCACAAAGTAAGGCAAAAAAACAACCATTCTTCAATCTTTACACATGATATATGATGTCAAATCTTTAGCATTTCAAATGGAATTACCACATTATGAGAGGAGATGACGAGGTGACAAAAATAGGCCGTAAAAATGTTATAGACGTTAAATATCCAATGATAAAGTGTATGAAAGAGACTGAGGGAGAGTGCTCGGCTAAACTTGGCTGAAGTTCCCCGATTAGCTTCCCCACCTGGGAGCAAAGTATTCACACTGGCATGTCTGTCGCGGCCCAACGTTGATATCAATATCATTTATTACTGAGGATGATAACTGATATTTTGAACACATATATCTATCTATATATATATGTGTATATATATATATATATATATATGTATGTATATGTATATATATATATATATATATATATATATATATATATATATATATATATATATATATATATATATATATATGCATTGAAACTCAGTTTAAATGCATATTTAAACTGAGGCACAAACATTAAGTGCCTTAATGTCCTGGATTCTGGAACGGCCCAATTCTGAGCTATTCTTTTTTCCCTCTTGTCATTTATATGGACGTTTGGTAACAGATTCTAATTAAGAGTAAGAGACTCCACGTAGTTGTCAGCTGAAGCAGTGGCTTGAGAGCAAATGGCCGGCAGCAGAGCCTCAGCAGCGCAGAATGCCTAATATCTGCCCCCAATAACGGTCCAGGCCGATGATTGTTCGACCCAGTTTGCATCACACAAATGAAAATGAATTTACTGCCGTTTCCTCCAACTCTGATGACACATCATGGTCATTTTATGTCTTAATACAGCAAAGCAACAAACCAAAAGACCCTACACGCTGTCCATGGAATTTATACATCAAGAACCTTTAAAACAGTAAATGATGTTTTCTGCTTTTCACTGTCATGTTTTCCTTATGACTAAAATGATTAATTTTAAGTGTATCCTGTCACAGTGGTGTTTTTTAGGTCCATTCTTCTTGACTAAATGAAGGAAAATGTGAGGGAATTGGTCTGGCAGGCCTCTTTAGAAAAGTAGTTTATCTTATCAGTTGTGTGTTTTTGTTGGCTCTGAAATAACGCTGAGGTAACGCTGAATGCTGGAGCTTGAAACAATTGATGTAGACAGATCTGCTTACAGCGTCATGATTTACAAGCAGGCATATGCCAGGAGGAACATTATGTTGATTTAAACTTTCTCTATCGGTCATCTCTCAGCTGTTGTTACAGGGCCTGCGTTTGTTTTTCTCTCATTAGACGTCCATGTTTCCACTGCCTCCTGCGTTTGAGTCCGGGAGGGCAGTCGCCACCTAGAAAATAAACACACCCCACCGAACAATTAAATGTCAGACAAGGGGCAGATCCGAGTTCACAACCTCTGTTAAAGGCAGAGGAGTGGCACTGCTGTAGTTCTCTGATAGTAACAAACACTTGTGATTGTAGGAAGAGAGGTAGGTGGGAGCCTCTTAGTTTTGGCTGCAGCCGGCAACAAACAGTAAGTATGAACATGAAGCTCTTTTAATAATTGATTGCTGTTTTCCCATTCCCTGTTTCCTCGTTTTTTTTGTGTGCACTGTGTTTAAGTGCAAGGCTGAACTCCTGCTCTGAAATAGATTTGTGTTACCATGTGTTGCTATGGAGAGATCAGCCCGGTATTGTGTGGCAGTCTCTCGCTCTCCGGTGTACAAGGTTTGGTCAGGGAATCGCGCAAAACAAGATTTATGTAATTTTTTTTTTTAATCGACAATTCTTTTCGCACTCACCTCTGACACGCGGCATGGGCTCACAAACATGTTCTAATATAACACACAAAGTGTAGGGCAGCCCACACAAACACGGACGTCACTGTAACTGGTGTTCAAATGCTGCTCCACTTAATACAGTTCATTCGCTTTGCGTTTCATTTGAGTGAGCCAGCACAAGGAGAGGTGGATTGAATTACTTGCAGTCCAGTTGAATACAAAGAGTGGAAAGAAAGAGTGTTGGTGTGTGTGTGTGTGGTGTGTGTGGGGGGGGGGTTTCCTCAGTTGTCGTGAGCAGCCTCGTTGCTTACTTGCTGTATGGGTTGTGTCACAGCATGGCGGATGATTTCGCTCTGCCAGCAGTCAATGCAATTTGTAACTTGACTGTTCGATCTTTTTCCCGTGATGTTTCCCTTTTCTAATGTGTGTTTCTGCATTTTTTTTTTCTGCTCCGCTGTGGTGCCAAGTCCCCACCATGCTTGGTTAATAAATGGCCATAGTTAATTTATATGGTAATTCCTGTAAGATCCTAGCCAAGGGATGCCAGGCATATAATGCATCGCTGCAATGCATATGCTTTATGGCTAATTAAGTTATTGATCCGAGGCTGTTCCTGCGTCAGGGCATGATCGCATCACAAAACAGTTTGAGTAATGCGGCCGTACAAGCGGATATTTGTCATTCATTACAAAGATGGAGCGATTCAGATGTCAGATGGCTTCATACTGCATAAGTGTGTGTGTGTGCGCACATAATCTTGTAATACTGTCGACATGTGAGCTCATTGATTCATTTCAATATTGCCTGCGAGCTGTTTTCAAATGTTTGTTAAACACAGTTTGGTCGTGCATTAATGAGATGTGAGATTTCATCATGCTCTGTTCACACATATCGTTTTAGCTCACAGCCTGCCCTTGCTCAGAAGGTACCAAGTGTGTTTGTTTTATATGTAAGTGCATGCAATAGTGTATGCACATATACAGTATATGCATCCTATTCTGCCTGTGCTCACAGCATCTGCAGGTCTCTTTGCCCCCAGGTTAACCATAGATCCCCTGAGTTGGCGCACACTGCTTAATTTATAGCGCATGATACACAACTATTCTCCAGTAAAAGTCAGTCACAGCCTCCTCTATCCACTGATAAATATTCACTGAAGAACAAAAAGGCTCTGCTGATCCACAGCTAATCAGATTTACCCTGTCTTCAGCAGTTTACAGAGTGTTTGTGGCATTTTTGTATACCTGCATATAAACAATTTCTATGGAAAACTTTCTATGGAAATATAAAGGAAGCAACAGAGCCTCTCATAGGGAGGCCTTTGTGTTTCTATGTGTGCGACAGCACAACAACAGCTTTGACAACAGGTTTTTACAAATGACATTCATTTCACTGCAGGTTTAAGAGAGCCAGGGTCGTGCTAATTGACACTTAAATGGACTCTGTAGCTGTTTTTTTCTTTTTACTTTTATTATACTCTATGGTCAAAACAATAAATGGTCACCTAAGACTTAGTAGTATGTGTGTCCACTCATTCTTTCCATTGTCTATCCCACTTATTCTTTGTGGGTAGTGGGGGGAGGTTAAACGAGAAGAAGAGGAAGCAGGGCCAAAATACACACTCAACTACCACTTTATTAGGGACACATAATGCCTAATAAAGTGTCAGGAGTGGTCCTCTGCTGTTGTAGCACATCCGCTTCAAGGTTTCACTTTTTCTGACTGTTCTCTGTAAAAACCCTAGAGATGTTTGTGTGTGTGTGGAAATCCCGGTAGAGCAGACCAGCCTGTCTGGCACCAACAACCATGTCACATTCAAAGTCACTTAAATCATCTTTCATCCTCACTTTGATGTTGACTTAATCATGTCTGCATGGCTCAACGCAGTGATGTGGCTAATAAGATGTTTTGCGTCAACAAGCAGCTGAAGGGCTGTATCTAATAAAGTGACCAGTGAGTTTCATGCACGTCTAACACAGGATATCTAAATGAATTCATTTTTTTTAAGGATATATATCTCGGTGTTTTCATAAGGAAGACTCCCTTTTTATGCCACCTTTGTTTGTTTACACTGAACTACACAAGCCAACAATTTGCCGCCCCCACGTGTGATTTTAGATTCCGAGCATGTCTGCGTTCCCAAAATCAGACGTGCAATGTGTAACACAACTTCGTTGGTGTGTCGCTTCAGCATGTCAGCTCTCCTCTTGGTACACAGATGCTGACCTGACTCCGTGGTCACCTCCACTGCCGATTATACAGCATTGTATGGCAGCGCTTCAGATTTTGTGAAGTGATGTGTTTAATGTGAAGACAGGCGGCGACAACGGCAACATTGTGCTAGTAAAGTGAGACAAACATATAAGAGTATGACTGAAAACACAAAGTAGTGCCCACAAAAAGATTCTACGTCTCACAGTCAGGTCTGATAGTTTTGCTTGACGGCGTCTGTTTTCAGATAGAAATAAAGTTACATTGCTCCTGTTCATCGAGGCAAAATAATAACATTAAAAAAAAAATCACCAAAAGCGAATTACTGCAGCTTTAAATGTGGAACAACACCATCTCCTCACAAGTCACTGCTCATATCACAAAATAAAGGTGTAACATCCCTAATTTAAGCGGGTTTAATTAAACAGAGATGTGTGACTCCTTTGCCGTCACCATCCACGGTGGCTCCTCTTCTTCACACAAGCTTTGCACCGTGATAGAGAAGATGAGTTGAATGAAGCTGCTTTTCTTCAGCAACCCCCCTCCCCTGTGCTTTTATTACCTCAAGTCACCTAGCTGTAGAATATGAAACAGCCGTCAGCGCAGGTCTGCTGAGATTGACTGCAGGCGATGTTGGCTGCACAAAAAAAACCAAAAACATGGGGCATTATCCTGACATGCTTGTGTTTGTTCTACATGTTGGCACATATTTGCATATTTGTCTGTACCTGAGTTTATGCAGGAAAGAGAGCGAGAGAAAGTGAGCTAGTGAATGAGTGGGAGGATCAGCTTTAGTGTATTATTATCATCAGCTTTGTCTTTAGACGATAGAGGCCACATTAACTCTATTGCAGGTTCTCGTCGCGTGGAAGACCCGTCTTGTTGCACTGTCGTCTTTTCCAAGAACGTTTTCCTGTTTGAGCCACAGCATCTGGGCTCCGTGCTTAATTATGCATCTGCAGTTGTGTTTACAAAGACGCTGAACAAAGCGTGTGTGTTAATGGTTGTGCATGTGTTTTAGAAGAGAATGGTCAAAAAAAAAAAAAGCTTCCGTTTTATTCAGCAGATTAGGCGTGAGTGTTCACATATTGCTGACATTAAAAAAAAACAAAGTGTGTGTTTTCCTCCCTCTCTGGATCTCTCCATGTTTTTCTGTGTATTGGTTTCTGTTGGTGGTTTCTATGGTGTTTGGCTCTCCACATGCTGTTTCTATACCACGCCAGCTTCCATTATTGGCCTCCCTCTGACTGTTAACCCCTTAATGGCCCAGCAGTCTGCACTTCCCCTTTTGTCACTGCCACTTTCCCTTTAACCCTTTCATGAACAATGATGCCTGCAGTCTCTCCACTTTCTCTTTCTTTGAGAGTCCATTTTCGATCACCCATTTTCGCTCCCCATCCACCTCTTATTCTTTGTCAGGCTAAAAAAAGAAGAAGCTTTGAATCAATTTACATTAAAGGGCCCAAGGGGCATTAGAAAACTGCAGCACTTAATTTCAACAAAAAAAGGAGATTGTAGTTTGAGGCTTTTAGCTCAATTCCCACAACCTTTATCATGTGAGATGTAAAAGACTTCCATGAAAGACGGCAAACTTTAAACTGTACAGGACAGTGTTGGGTGTGGCTATGGTTCACCTGCCTTAAAGAGATTACGTGCAAACGCATTAACATGCAGTATTTGACTGCGTGTGTGTTACATTTTTTTTCAAGAAGCCTCTCTGGCGGAATATAAATGTGCTGTTTTTCCAACTGGCCTCTGTTTCACTTCACCAGAGGAAAATAGAGGTTCAGAGACAGATAAGGATATTCAATTAGCTTGAGTCTCTGGTAGACCACTGCACCAGTCGGAGCATGTAGGCGCTGGCTGACATATGGTAAGGGCTCTCTGTTAGAGTGAAGGAGCAAAGAAACCTGATATCGTTTCATTTCATCTTGTCACCATTTCACTAATCTTCCTATTGGAATGTCAAACATATACTGTCTGCTTCAGTAGATGTCATTTCTCCTTCATGTCCCGTCGTGAAGGTCTCATCTTAGAAACAGAAATGGAAGACAAAGCAAATACTGGGACTAAAACAAAATGATTTATTAGTGTTTATTGTCCTGTCCATAATTTACAATTCACAATATTATTGCAATTCATTAAAATGGCTCGGAAATACACGGATGTTGTGAGGAAATTTGACCTCAGTGACAAGATTCCGGTCAGAGAATCGAATTTCAGCTCGGCTTGCTTTATTCCACAGTAGTCACGTACTGTCTTCAGTTCGAGTGTGGTTTGTTATGGTCTGAAAGGAAATAAAACATAATGCACATAAAGAAATATGAAACAGAGGGAAATGAGTGACACCTTGACATAAATCTTAGCAGTAACAACATAACGATACATATATCAAATTGTCTACTTCTCTCTACTGAATTTATGTACTGTATTAAAAGAGTTTCTTAAAGTAATACTAATAAATGATTGACATGGGCATTGAACACAAATACAAATTCAGTATCAATACACAGAAATGGGCTGTATTCACACCACTGGTCAGCATGTATATTATATACAGTTACTTCTTTAAAAAACTACTAATATCAACATGACAAACTAAGACTTTCGTACAAATATAACTAAAAAATACAATGACTGGAAATTTGCATGTAGCACTTCAAAATAAATCACTAGGACTCTATATTGGCAGACTAGACAGTCACTCTGGGACAATTTTTCCCATTTCTATAACAATATTGACTGTTACAGAAATGGAAACATATGGAGCATTATTACATCCCCTATTATGTGCTTGTAAAAAATGATCTATTCTTTGGTGGAATGACAGTCCTCTGATCCCCATCACTCCCTCTTTCTCTCCTTCTCTTGGCCTCGACGGGACTCTCCTGTTGGCTCGCGTCGTCCTCCTCGTCATAAATCTGGAGCAGGATGTTTCCAGGCAACTCTCCAGTCAATCTTTACTGAGTTTGTTGTGCTATTGATCCGTCCTATGCTATAGGTTGTCCTGGCTTCTCCCTCCGCTATTGATGTTTGTCCCTTGGAGAAAGTAAGAAATGGCCTCGGCTTAAATTTACCGAGGGCTTGTTTTCAAATGACTTACAATCACCTCGCTATGAAAATGGAGGTTGTCACACGGTGGCATTTATACAGTGATGCTCTTGTTGGTTCCCACAGTAGTGAATGTATAGTGACAGGAGGGCGAGATTGTGGGATTGTGGTGTGGCTTATGGAGCACTTAAGGCTGATAATCTCTGTGAGAAATATGTGGCTCCTCCTGTCCTGTTGGGATGTCAAATAGTCATCTGGGAAATAGTCACTTAATGAAGATGGCTTTGTCCTCAGGGTCCAACATAGACTAAGCTATAATTCAGTTTTTTTTCCAGTGCATTTGTGTGTGTCTTGCGTCCCTGGCCACACATACAGTCTCACCAGGTGTTTTGATTAACTGGCAAAAGGACTTCAGTACAAGAGACCTTTCTAGGTGATAATTCATACTTGTTCACACAACAGGATCATAATGTTACGTAACGTTACACTGTGCTCTCCTACACACACACGCACACACACACACACACTTCTTTATCCTCTTACATCTCTAACACATGACTGTACTCATCTGAGACGCCAACATGCTCATACGAGCAGATAACTGCACACCGTGAATGATAATGGATGGCATGCGCGCGGCTTTGCGTGCGACTGTACACTGAAGTGGCCGCAGTCGTGCTCTGTTCCACAGGTGCAGGACAATGACTGTGATTTCCGGTCAGAACGTCTTCTCTCGTCGTCTGTCTCTGTTTTTGTTTTGGAATTTGTCAAGGACTGAGGCTGCCCTTTTATGAGCGGCATCAATCATGCAATCAGCCCTAACGGGAGACTATTGAGTTGAATGGGGCAATACTGTTGATTAGCCAACATAAAGAGGATGCTTTAGAGAGCTGATTAGTAACAACTTTAAAATGCTCTTCAGGTCCCATTACCATGTACAATGTCAAATCTCAAGGAGGCAGCTTTGTGGAGGCATTCACACGGCGGCATCGACGGATCTGAGATATGCAGCTGATTGTGATACTGTGCTGTCACCCAGTAAACCTGGAGCACAGTAATAATCATAATAATGAAAGTAACTCATAACAGACATGAACATGTCACAAAGTACAACTGAAAACATGCTTCGTGATTTCGTTTTAAAGTAAGTGTGTGTTTGTTTTAATGAACATTAACACGGCAAAAAGAGACAAAATTATACATCTGACTTGTCTACCTTTATTAATAAACCTTCACTATATGTCTTTCCCATGTAAAATTGTTTTGTGTGTTTGAAAAATTATTTGAATTTAGAGAAATACAATTTCACATTTTGTGTTGAAACCATTGTAAGGATCATTTTGTGGTGTGGTGGTTGGTGGGGCACCAAATCCCAGACTGACCCTGACTGTGACCTCTACTGAGAACAAACGAACAAATCAAGCTTTAGAAAGGGACTCTATTGGAAAGAACGGCAATAATGATATGTTTGTGATTACATAATAATTAATTAAAACGTGATTATTTTCTTAAGTTCAAAAGCAACATCAATTTCTATGATTTCTAAGTTGATCCATCGACGTGTTGGTGATGGAAAATCAGAGACGCTGATAACCATGGGAATTGCAAGTTACGTTGAATGTTCAAAATATGAACATCACAAATCTGATTTGACGAAAAGTGTGTTGACCTCACATACACGTACATGTCATCACAGTCGAGGTTCATTTTGTTGAACCGTTTCACCAGAATCAGCACATCATTCATGGCTCGCGTCTACAAATCAGGTCCCTAACAAGCCCCTCCTTTAATTTGCTGGAAATTAAAATTGCTTCTAATGAGGTAGGGATGTTCCACAGGGAAAGCCCCACCACCCCCAACCCCAATCTCCCCAGGACCTAGTTTATACGACTCACATGAGCACAAGCACACGTGGAGTAGCCTCGCTGAATCCTTATTATAATAGCGCTGCGTCCCTGTTGAACACAGCGCATTATTAGACCTAACAATAACACACTCCCACAGGCATGCACAGGTGCTCTTTTGCTCCACGGTGGGTTTGTCTTGTTTCTGGCTACTTTTTGAATAGAGGAACAAAAGGAGGTGACACAAGGGAGGCTGAGTTATAGGAAAACATTATGTTTTGTCAAATGTTTGGACTACGACTGTGTGATACCTGCATTTGTAAACATTGATTCTGACAAGAAAGCTTTGCATTGTGTTGATTATTGGTTTTGTGTGGATTATAGGTTATTGTTATTTGTTACGTTGTAGTGTTGGGCCCAAGTGCTCTGAATTTGCTTATTTTAACCAGGGCCAGAAAATGTCCTGTGGCTCTTTTTCCAGAATAACTTTTAATATTTGGCAGTTACTTACAATTTACTACATGTTAAAATAGTGTATTAACAATTTAAAATGAAGAAAAACAAAAAGTTTTATTGAGAAAAAAAAGCACTTTAGATTTACACGAGACACCAGATTTTGCATGTTAAATTTGAAATAACATTTGTTTGAGTCTTTGTCTCAATGTGAAATAACGGGCCAAGAAATTGTCCTCTCTGGTGACAAAGACGCTGATTTGCCGACATCCTGCAACAGCACGAGTGAAATTACCGCAATAACTTCTTAGCTTTCAAAAACCGTCGCGTAATTACGGTAATGCAGAGTGTGCTTGCTCAACATGTCGTCTACAATACGCTCGGCGTTAAAGGGTTAGAAAACAAAAGACAATCACAAGCAAAATAAAACAGGAAGTTAAGTCTACAGACTACACAGACAGGAAAATGACAAAAGACAACACCAATAAATGCAAGACGGAAAAGTCAAAACCAAATCAGGATAATGAAAGTGGCACGAGGAAGATGAGCAGCCTTGAATGCCTTCTCCAGTTTCCTTTGATAGTTAACGTCTTTAGCAGCTGTGGAGCCATAATCCTGTCCCATATTTCCTCTGTAGTCTAGTTCTTAGCCTCATTAAAGGTTACAGCATCCCTGAGGTGACATTTTTTAAATGATGTCAGTTTTTTGTTATCTTGAATTCTCTTGCTGAGTTGATGTGTTGGGTCTAGGTCTACCACGTTTTTCTTCCTTTATGGAAGAAAAATGTTGTATCTGTACTGATTTTTTCCATATCTTGTTATTGCTTGCACGGTGTAATATTTTGGTTACTGGCTAATTGTATTAAGTTAATTTATTTTTTGCGTGGAAGATGTTATCCCATGTAAGGACATGAAGTATGAGCCTTTCTGCTGCTGCAATAGTTCATTTATAGACCACTGATGAAGATAACTCACGTTCATTTAGAACCAGAATTAGTTTTATTGTCAACTTTGTTTAAAGCATACAATAAATTTGGTGTTTTGGTGCATAACAAACTCTCTGGTTCAATAAACATTGAGACAGATTAAATTAAGAAAAAAAACATTATTTCGATGTGTAATATAAACATTCTAATTTTAGAATTCAGTATAAAAGAATAAGAAATATGTACATACATTCATTTTCAGTACACAGAGAGAGTTTCTGAGGGTGGATTTTCCTAAATGAAGAAGCGTCAGCGGCCCCTGGTTTCCCGTGTCTTTACCAGCACTGAGTAATGATCCCTATGCTGGTCAGGGAAAGACAGAGGAGCACTGATGCCTGCTGGCCTGTCAGAGAAATGTGACAGTGTCTAGTGTGCAGGGACAAACAGGAGAATATAGCCTGCAGCTCTCAATCACTCCAGGGGCTGACAGAGACCCCCACAGGGAACTGTCTTCCCTCTTTCTCATTTATCTTTTCCAGCACCTCTATCTTTCATGTTCCCTCCATTTTTAGATCTATCCCTTGTTTTGTTGCGTTTTCCTCATCTTTTTTTCCCTTTTGCTATTTCGTCTAATATCAACTTTGTCTGTTAACGAATTTTGCGCATGCATTTGGATTTATCGAAACAATTCCAACTCATTCTTGTTTCATTGCTGCACTCGGTCTTTGTCAATATCCAGTCTAATCCAACGCCTGGCTGAGGCTCATCTTGTTTAACTAGCACACACATGCACATATCCTCCCACCCACCCACTAACTCACTCACTCACTCACACACAATTAAACAGTCGTCCACATGTGAAAACACACACAGAAGTGAGAACATTTGAAAAAGCACAGTTCCATTTTCGGGTATATATAGGTCTTCAAGACTTCAGCTAGATTTTCTATTAGATTTGAGTCGGCAGGAGAGAGAAAGACAGAAGGGGAGGTAGAGAGGTTTCCTTAATTTAAACTGTTCTGCACGGAGGCTTTTCAATTTTATTATGAGGCTCCGTAGAATAGAACCTGGATGCCGTGTGCCATTCAGACTGAAATTGAGCCACTGGTCGACGGAATGAGCAGCCTCCCCTTGTCTCCTCCGTGAGGGCATTAGGGGACAGCGCTGGCAAAGTTGGCCTGCCATGACCTTCCACCGCACTCTTTAGTCAGATTGCAGGGGGAAATGCAGAAAGAGATGCTTGAGTTGCTGGCTAAGTGGGTGAGAGTATGGTAAGTGATTGAGTGCTTTGAGATTTTGGAATGAGATGTGAGGACCCCTGCTGCAAAAGTGTGAGGACGAACGGGAAAAAAAGAGCAAAGGACATGGTGACACTGTACAGTAACAACATGGTGACATATTGTCAGCTGATATTGTGGTAATAAGGAGATAATATTACAGTAACACCACCCGTGTAATAGTTTAAGAATGAGAATAACTATATTCTCATTATGAAAATGACATGGAAATGTTGTAAATCAAAATCCATGCATGCATCTTCTACCACTTTATCCTCCACATGAGGGTTCACGGCAGGTGTTGGTGTCAATTAAAATGTATTATAATATTAGGGCTAGGGCTGTCAATAGAATTGCAATAAAAGTTTGCTTTTCATCTAATGACTAACTAAGTTAATGAGTAATCATACGGTGTGCAATTCAGACACCATTGTTTAATTGAATCTTTCTTTTTAAACACAGAGCCACTACAGAACTGTGGTTTCAAAGCCAACCAGGTCATCTTAAAATGAAGGCCAACATGGATGACTGCCATGTGTTAACATCACAACGAGAGGGAATGAAAGCAAGAAAGAACAAAAGCACAGACGGCCACGCGGCGTAGGTGTCCAAATGGCAGTCGGCGGGCAGTTGCCAGCATATTACGGGCACTATCGGTGCCTACAGTGGTTCGTTTGCCACTTACTTTAAACTCGTTGGCGATGTCGAGGAATTCCTCTGCGCAGGTCTCAGCGATTAGTCGCGCGTCTGTTTCTTGGACAGTCAAGAAAAAGGATCGCAGTCATTCAGTTATTGTCAATAAATGGTAACTTTTGTTTTATTGATGGTTCCGTCGCTCAGCTTCTTAAAATGAAACCGTCCGCCCAACAAACGCTAACCTCTTAATTATTTTTTGTTTTAATCATTTTATCGTGATAATAATCTCGGCTGTATTAACGCAATTGACGATTGACTTTGACAGCCCCATACTTAACCATTGCAAAGTTATTGCTATCAGAATTCAGCCATGCAATTATTCTCTCTCTAGAAAAGCAGAAACACCCACAAACATGTACTCGTGTAAGGTCTGCCCATGCTTGGCTCATTGATGACCTTGTTTCATGATGAATGATCCCATTTACACTTCCCAGTCCGTCTCCTTTTACATCTCAGGCTCCTACTTTGTCTCGTGGATGTCACAACATGTTTATATAACTCTGATGTATCGTCAGGTCATTGGAAACCAAATTAGGATTACATTTTGTGTCTCGTTTTTCAGTTTTTACATGAAAACATTTTGAGGGGCAGTTGCACAGGCTCCTAGTTTTTGATTACATGGGTTCATTAAACCTTATTAATTGAAGGCTTGGCAGTTGTGTTGGGTGTAATACACGTCCTCAGTGTTAGGTCAAACAAGTCAACACAAACAAATACACAAACATGCACAGCCGTTGTTGGAGGGAGTTGTCTTCCCATTTTCTCCTGTTATAGCACAGGACCTTCATTTGCATATTAAGCATTTAAGAACCACAGAATGTTTGGCTGAGACTAAAAATAAGTGATTTTTAGTTATTTATGTCCCACACAAAGGCAGGTAATGACACTGTGACACAACCAAAGGAATACGGATATTTTGCACTTGCTGCTGTGGATTAGACACATTTTAAATCTTCAAAAACATTTGCCTGAACTTTACCCAAACAGCTTCACTTAAGATGTTGCTTGACTTCTGACATACAGTATCTCTGGACATCTGTGATTCATTTGCAAACATTACTTACTGATGTGGGCCACACGGTGGTGTAGTGGTTAGCACTCTCGCCTTGCAGCGAGAAGACCCGGGTTCGAGCCCCGGTTGGAACAAGGGCCTTTCTGCATGGAGTTTGCATGTTCTCCCCGTGTGTGCGTGGGTTCTCTCTGGGTACTCCGGCTTCCTCCCACAGTCCAAAAACATGCAATGTGGGGATTAGGTAAATTGGACACTCTAAATTGACCGTAGGAGTGAGTGTGAGAGTGAATGGTTGTTTGTCTCTAGTTGTGTGTGGCCCTGCGATGGACTGGCGAACTGTCCAGGGTGTACCCCGCCTATCGCCCAATGTAGCTGAGATTGGCACAGCACCCCCCGCGACCCTCTGGTGGAGGATAAAGCGGTTAGATGATGACTGACTGACTGACTTACTGATGTTTTCGCAGAACATTTTGCAGCAAGACACACACCTGAAGTCAAATTTGCAAAGTTCAGCACTTTGTTCTTTCCCAACCACTTTTGGCATATTGGAATCTTCTCTTCTGTCATTCAAATTGAAAGTTCTCTCACTGTACAGTCTTTAAAAGTGTCATGGGCTCCTAATGGCGCAGATTAAAAAGCAATTTAATACAGAAAAAGGGATTAGAAACACTGTGGGCTGCACTAATCCTTAACCTTTAGTCTTGTTCTCATGGAGCCACAATATGTGCAAGATGATTGTATCACAGGACTAGAGTTAGTGGATTTCCATTAGGGCTGCTCTTCTTTATTCCCATCAGCAAATTTAAAGGCATTAGACGTGCTTCATCAAAGCTAATAAAAATGGCCAGCGTGTGCTATCACAATTGTTTCAGGAGAAGCACTGTTCCATGGGAAGTTTTCATAAGCCATTATGTTAATCTGCTGGTGTCTCTGAAGGGCAGGAGATAGACGGGCAGATAGATGTGACCGAGGTGATGCTCTGCAGCTTCGGTTCGGATATAGAACCTTTTCTCTGTGTGTTTGTCCCGAGGACTGAGTCTGCTTTCCTCTGTGCCAAGAAAAGCAGAAACAAAAGAAGCCTTTGCGCTCATGGTTTGAGGCACATGATGCATGTCCATTCAGGGTGTGTCCAAATCCACTTTTTATAACTTTAGAAAAGGTCATTGCACCAAGCCCATGGCTTAAAAGGGATGAACTCGACCTTTCGTTTAATGTCATGTGTGTTTTGGGTGTAACATGCAATACAGCAATCATCACAATTCAGGTGCACACAGCCTCCTCTAAGAGAGAGTACTTACATGTGTTCTTCAACTTGGCCTGAGGTTGCCCCCTTAATCCCAACAGGCACAAGATTTACAGTATTCATAACCTTTTAAGTTCAAGAATAGACGTTGTTTCCTCTTAAATGTAGTAGGTTTCTCACATTAGGTCCCCGTGACACGCCTGCGTTCTTTTCTGCACCGCTGTCTTTTCAGAAGTCCGCTGTTCAAAAGTATTTCTCTGACGAGAAAAAACGGGGTCACGCCGATCATTAAACATTCATATCTAAATTTGTCCAGTGCAAGGATTCCGTTTTCTGCACTTTGTAGAGTCTTCAAATAGCGATATGGTTTTATTTATCATCAAAGCCAATTCATTATTTATTTGTCTTTTAGCCATGTTGTTTTGAAGCCATTTTCTTTATGGGAAACACATGAAGGCAGCTGTCCAGTTAAAGGAGAAGAGCTAGGGTTAGTTCTTAGTATTTGAGACTTCTAAATAAGAACAGTTGGTATTTAGTTGTATACTGTATGTTGGCCACATGTCCTGCTGAGCAATAATCGGTCTGCTTTTATAACCAAAGTTGTTTTGCAAGATCCTTCCTCTCTCTGTGGCTCTGAAGAGGGCAAACAACACCCACATCGATGCTCTATTTTAGCTCCATCTGTGTGTTTGTCTCTTAAACCTACTGTTGAGTTTCTACAACCTTTGTGTTGTGATAGTATTTGTATTCATCATTCCTCTTTCTGTTCACAGGCCACAACTGAGCAGAAGAAGCTGAGCCATGCTGGATCCAAGCCCTCCCTCTCTGAGAGCAGCGGCCGACTCCCTCAGATAGCCATGAACACCTGCAAGTACAATGGCGGGGTGGTGAGACCACTAGTTGGCAGCCTGGCATCCTCGTCGCGCCGCAATCTCGCGGAGCTCGACTCGGAGACGCAGCCCCTGCAGACACTGCACAGCTCTGGCCTGGAGGTGGTGGTATCCAAGGGCAACAGCGGCGAAGACCCTAGCAAGGCGTCCAACGAGAACTTGGTCAGGGAGGGCAGCAGCCGCGGTAGAGGCAGGGCGCCGCAAAAGAAGAATAGGGACATTGGCTACAAGCTTGGCCACAGGAGGGCGCTTTTTGAGAAGCGAAAGCGGCTCAGCGACTACGCACTCATCTTTGGGATGTTTGGGATTGTTGTCATGGTGACAGAAACGGAATTGTCATGGGGGGTTTACACTAAGGTAGGTTGTGCATGTGTGTGATGCATGAGTGGAATCTTTGTTGTGGTGTCACTGCTTTTGTCTGTGTTTGAGTTGTGTGGGGTTTGACGACTGTCAGCTTTATGAAGAGCGTTTATTAACACAAACACTAGCGGACATTATCTAACAAAGTGTTAAGAATGTGGTAAAAATATAAATGAAGTAGTGCCATGTGATCTCCACAGTGACGAGAGTAAATTGAAGGGAATCTTAGATTTTGGCTTTTAAACTTTTCTTTTCAGTCATTTCGTTTACTAGAGTTTAGTAGCAATATTTTTGAACACGCCTTCTGTCTTTGATTTGATCTTTTTTAAGTCAAGATGACTTAATTGTGGCAATGTACAATATTAACTACTGTTCTCTAATGCAAGGATGAGAATGAGAACTAACAATAATTAACATTATCAATAGGTTTGTTTCTTGATTAGTTGTTTTCTTCATAAAATGCAGAAAAACGGTGACCTGTGTCTCCCAAATGTGTCCATAAGTGTTTTATTACGTCCAGAGACCAAAGACATTCACAGAAATGTTTTTATTTTATTTTACAAAACAACAACACTTGAAGTGAGTAATGAAATATCAAAATAGTTGGCAATTAATTTAATGATCAGTTAATAGTTAAGTGAGTGAATGTTATGTGAATGTCTTATATAAAAATAGTATCCGTAAATTGCAGCTCCTGCAACATGCTAATTGCATTGTTTCAAATTGTTTTGAAAATGATTAATTGTTCAGGTCAATTTTACTTGTGGAAATGTTTCATAATAATGAAGTAAACCTTTCTTTTTTTGCTTGTCGGAAATGAAAAAAGAAAGAAGGAAAGCATTTTTACTTTCAGAGTGGAGACAGCACAGCAGGCTGTTGGAACTAGTGTAGTGTAGCCTTGAGTAATAGGACACCAGCAAGCAAATAGGATATAGGGTCAGAGTGACCAGGGAACCACCCACTGACCTGTTATTGTCCTTCAGTGTCAGCTGCTCAGGTATGCTGTGTCCGATCATTTATGGATGAATATCATTCAATCAGTGAACTCAGGACAGCTTGTACTACAAAACTCACTGGGTTGTTTGTACTGCACTGCAGTATATTGTATCCATTCATTATAGCACATATAACACCTAAGTAATGATTTGTCTAAGTACTGATTGAGAGTCATATGTCTGGCACCAGACAACACCAGACTGAAGCTCAATCTCAAATGAGTATGAGTTTGGAAAGGTTGCATCAGTGGCGATTGCTCTAAGACAACAAGAGAAGCTCAGCTTCCTCTAAAATGTTGTCAAATATCTGCTGTGTTGTATTTACATTTGAATACTAAACATGCGCTAGAACACAATTGGAATGTGTCACTAGTTCATTCAGAAGCTCAGCTTCGACTGTTCTCTATGGGACGACACAGACTAGGCTTTTTTCACTGCGGTGAGCTCGGCCGTGATTGGAGAAATGCGGCAAAATCTTCACTTCCAGGGAAGCTGGGCTTCCACGACAGTGGATGGAACAGTGGGCGGCCGTGGACTCTGGACTTTAGCAGAATGATTGGCGGAACTGTCTGAAAGGCAGACCCGGTTTTTGGACTGACAGCGTTGCAGAAACATACACAACAGTGGAGCCTTTTCTGCCTCAGTGGGTTGTGCGAGAGAATCCGTAGACATATAGCTGGTCGTTGTGTTTTATTTGCCTGGCGATATAGACCATCGTTAGTACATATACACTTTATATTTCAATTTATGTCTAAATAACTGGTCCTGTAAGCAATTGGATAGACCTTCAACCATTTAACCACTGATCCGGATGACACATGCAGAGTGACAGAACACGTGTCAACAAACATGCTTGTTATCTCGTAATGGCATCTAATGACTTTTGCATTGCCTGGTGAGGCAACATTTGAATCAAAAGACGGCCTCTCTTTGGTGACCGCCATGTTGGATGTGTTAATCCTTCCTCTACAGCACGGAACGAGGTGCAGGCGATTAAAAGCATAATAGTGCGCTAAGAGATTGTTCTCAAAGGGTTCATTGCTACAGGAAACGACCATCGTTATTGTCTTGTTTACTTATTTATAGAAGCCATTGGTTTCCAATGAAGTTGATTTTTTTGGTGCAACAGTCTTTGAGATACTGATACCTTCGTCAGGTAACATCTTAAATTCTGAGGCAAATAAATGCTTTAGTAGAAATAAGATGATTATCATTTTTCATCACACATGGTGTGTGTGTGTGTATGTGTCCCATAGTAAGTCAATGCAGTAATCTATAGGATGATTTATGGGTTTTTAAGAAAGTCAATAGGGCTGTGGTTCGTCTGTGACCGAGGTTCATCAAGCTGACCCCAGCTGAAATTGAAATGACTTCCCATCTTGGAGTGGCACACAAAACGGACAGGTAGTGGGCGCACACGTGTGCTGTGGATGGTCTCTGTCGAGGCTCTGCCTAGATTTTCTAATTGCTGAAGGAGGGAAACAGGTTGGGAGGCAGTGAGCACTGGGACTGAAAAATCCTTGAACTTCTGTAAGGTGGATTAATTGGTTTACTCAATGTTATTTCACCTGGGACTTCTCAAAACAATCTCAGACATTAGAATATCTTGCGAACATGTCGCCGACCTAAAGGCCAAAGCAATCTAGTTTATTGCTAAAAATACCATCTGTAATATGGACCAGTGAAGGACGGAGTAATCCTGAGCAGCGCACGCTGTCATCACACTGACAATTATGAATGATATTTCAGTGTGTTGTATTTGTCATTTGTTTGTTGGTGTTGTTATTATAATAACAGCCCAATGATCGCTAGCTCGCTGCGGAGCAGCATTTTTACATCATGGTGGTTAATTTGATTTATCAAATGGCATTTTACCAGCTTAGAGGGGCAGACTTGAGAGGTACAGGTTCTCATTTCCTAGATCTATGGCCCCTACGCGTTCATACACACACACACACACACACACACAGACACTGCATTAGCTTCCAGCTGGCCTATTTATCACCAGCGACGCTCACGGTGGCGGCCTCCCTGCTAATGCTAGCCTTGCCTTTTCTGCTCCTACCATTAAATAGAAAGTCCCCGTGTTAGTGCTGGGCTTTGATTAATTGGTAGTTAGGATGGAGGCGAACAGCGTTCGTAGATAATATGAGGCTTCACCTACACCTGCGACTGCATTGTTTAGCAACATCCTGACTGCACTGTTTGTGTGTAAAACCCCATTATCTGTTTTCACATAGACTTTTCAACTAATTATTACTGTGTGTGTATATGTGTGTGTGTGTTGTGTTGCTTTTGTGTGTATTTTTGCAGACGGATTACATGAAGAGAGGACAGTGTTGCATTTTTTAAAGCCATCCCATGTGAAATGTCGAGTTACAGTATTTACACCTTGCTTTCACTTCCATCCATTTTGCTTAACTACCTGATTTCACCTTGTTGCTAAGCAGTAACATACAACTCAGAAACCAGTCACTGTTGCCACCTGTTGGGGCTAAATATATTCTGAAAACAGATCAAATGCACACTGACAATGAAAACACACAACAGTCTAACTTTTTATACCTGCAGATTAGAAAGAATAGTTTTAGTAAAATGTGTCAACTGAATATTTCTAATAGTCATTTATTCTCTCTCTCTCTCTCTCTCTCTCTGTAGGAATCTTCATACTCATTTGCACTGAAATGCCTTATCAGCCTTTCCACTGTTATATTGCTTGGTCTTATAATAATGTACCATGCCCGGGAAATCCAGGTGAGTCTTGAGAAAAACAAACAGCAGCTTTTGGGATCATTGATGAAGTTGTAGTGATGATAAAAATAATTATTATGAGGCTAAGCTTGATTTTCGCGAGTATTACATTTGTTGTGTTAAAAGTGAAATGTTATAAAATGAATGTATGCTAATAACTATGCTTTTATGACATGATTTTGTATAGTGTGGTACAAACTAATGCAGTACAAATAATACGTACATCATGCGTACTGATTTCTGTTATTTAAAATGACAATTTAATTCATTATCGCTTACATTAACTATAACAAACACATAACACAGAATGAGCTGATTCAGTGAGTTAGTTTTTATTCATCCCCTGTATTTTATGTCTTTTATGGATATTATATGTAATCTTTGTTCATCATCTTAAATCAATCTGGATTATATCCATTATTATTATATATTATTTTTTTGGATGCCATATGCACACACATATATATATATATATATATATATATATATATATATATATATATATATATATATATATTTATATATTTATATACATACATATATATAACAAAAAAAAACATACAATTCCAACATGACCTCTGGGGACCTTGAATAGAATTTCATATAAAATCTGTGTGTTTGGTTTAAATACCTGTCTCCCAACATATAGTTACAGCTGTGATATAGATGTAGACACGAGTGCAGTCCAAAAAAAAAAGGGCATTTTTAAGAAAGTGCTAAGTCATTGGTGTGTTTGTTTTTCTTCAGCTGTTTATGGTCGACAATGGTGCGGACGATTGGAGGATAGCCATGACGTATGAACGGATCTTCTTCATTGTGTTAGAGCTGCTGGTGTGTGCCATCCATCCCATACCAGGCCAGTATGTGTTCACATGGACGGCACGACTGGCCTTTACCTACACGCCATCGGTGGCCGATGCTGACGTGGACATCATTCTCTCCATCCCCATGTTCGTGAGACTCTACCTGATTGGCAGAGTCATGTTACTGCACAGCAAGCTGTTCACGGACGCTTCGTCTCGCAGCATCGGCGCTCTTAACAAGATCAACTTCAACACACGCTTTGTTATGAAGACCCTCATGACCATCTGTCCGGGAACTGTTCTGCTGGTGTTCAGTATATCCTCCTGGATCATTGCTGCATGGACTGTACGCGTCTGTGAGAGGTAAACACAGGGTTGTCATTCATGGTCGACTCATGGGCGAATTGAAAAGCTAAATAGCGGATGCACAGTCACACATTGGGGGATAACGAGATGCCTTTCCTTCGCTCTTCACTCTTGTCGCCGTTTTCTTTTCCTCACACTTCCCAGCGTTACCTTGTTTTGTGTTGCTCACCCGCACTGGTCCACAGAAATGTGTGGACATCATTAGGATAGAGTTCAAGTTAACACTGTACACAGAGATGCGTCGACACACTACTCCACTAAGTGTTTAAACATGTTTCATTAGCTCAGCAATTGCTCCACCGCTCCTTGGTTTCTTACTGCTATTTTTGATGGCTTGTCCATAATTCATGAGTGTCTAATTGTTTGTTTGCTGAGTGGTTTGTTTTGGTAATGTAGAGCAGCCCCCAGAATTCCCTAACCCCTTTTATCCCCAAAACTGCGCATCAGGCTTCGTCTCGGGGGGGGGCAGCAATGATTCTCGCTGAAAAATGAAAGACGCAGCTTTATTTTCTTTCTCATTTTGCATTTGCATAGGGAAATGAGACATTAACATTAGCTTTGATGGTTTAAAGTCACTTTTGCATAGTCAGGGTGGAAGGAGGGGCTTGAGATGAGTGGGTAGAGAGCCAGACATCTATAGAAGCAGTTCTTGTCAGACCTAATATGTAAATGTACTGGAAAAGTTAGGTCTCAGCTCTGAGAAGGACTTTGCTCTCAGTCTCTCAGCCAGCACCTGACTATAGATGCTCAGCGTCCTCCTGCAGCTCACCCTGCCTGTGCCTCTCCGCTTAACTACCCCCCTCCCCTTCCCCCATGTTAACAACGCCTGTCACTAACCAAGCCCCCCTCGCACGTGTGACCCTGGATCTTCTCAGACCCTCAGCACCTCTAACTGTTTTGTTTGACCTAATCAGCTGATCTCTGACTCCAGCTCCACTGTAACACAAAGACAGTGGTTCCGTTCAGACTTGGTATTAACATCCGTTCCCTGTGATCTGATCGCATTCGGACAGTCTGACTGTTTACACCTGGCATTCAGATGCATCCTGACCACATGTGATTGGATCTGGCCTCCCCGCCCTTTATTCAAATGCACACTCGTGTCATCAGTTTCACTTGATAGAAGTGTCTGTTTATGGTGTGCGTTGGTGTGTGTGTGTGGGGGGGTGTTTTTCTGGCGTACACACTGACCTTGTCATGATAAGTAGTCCTCATGGAGACCAAAACCTGGTCCTACTGAGACAGAACCTAATTTCTGAGGAACTGGTTATGTTTAGGACTAAGATTTAAACTGTGGTTAGGGTAAGGCATTAAATGGTTATGGTTATGAATGAATGTCTTGTGTGAGTGAATCATCTGGCGATAAGTGCTAATATTTTATTCAACATAAGCATTGATTAATGTAAAAAAAAAAAAAACAACAACTGACACTGACGTAGGTCAGAGGACGTCGGCTCAGGAGGCGAGTGAATCCTGAGGACTCAATGTGGCCTCATGCATCTCCAAACCACCTCGGACTGGTTTCTGGTGATGTGACACATTTGGGATGGATTGGGAATATTTGGACCTCTGAGGATGGATGCTAATACCAGGTCTGAATGGAGCCACAATGTCAGAGTTGAGCCAAGACTTGATATTTGCCTCTGTTTGATATGACACAGTGGGTACTTTGAAGTCTTTGTGAAGTGCAGTTAATGTCTAATCCTAGACATTCTTACTTCCACGTTATTAATTCCAACATAAAACACACTTTATATCTATCATTTTATTTTAGTGCCTCTGTATAAAAGGCCATATTCATGCCAGTGCAGTGGACATCTGACACTGGACATGATTTCTATTTCTACAAGTTGCTGGTGGAAATTTGGCATGAAACAGATGATTAGAAGAAAGCGACAGAGTCTCTGACAGAACCTTGGTAGATTGGTTTGCCCACACACGCAGCAACGCATTCACTTACACACACGTTTCATGAGCAGTGCATGCTGTTAGTCCTTAGGTTGCAGAACGACATGTGCTCAGCTGGTTGGATATGTGTGTGTATCTCTTTGTGTGCTGCCATAGATAGGTGCAAGCATGCACATACAGGTGTGTGTGCTTGCATGCGTGCGTGCGTGCGTGCGTGTGTGTGTGTGTGTGTTTGTATAATGTTTTGTTGTACTTTCTATTTCCCCACTATGCTGCTCCATAGGGATACCATGTGAGTCCTCGTTCCCTAGCCGTGGAAATAACAACTCACCATTTTGCACTGAGCTGGCGCCACTGCTCTCCCGAGTTGGGGTCTGGAGGGTGGGGGTGGTAGTGGGGAGAAGGGGCAGCCCCTCTAAAATAATTAACTGATTATCCTTTCCAAACTCAGTATGGCAGAGGAGGATTATGTGAAAGTGGCACCAAACTGCTAAGAAAACGAAGGCTTTTAGTGGCGACAGGAGAACAGCAGAGAGCAGCGGTGTGAGCAGCACTTTGAAGCAAGCGTCTCTTTGCAAACTGTTGTGTGTCAGGCTAGCAGGGACTTGAGGAAGAGGAAGAGGAGGAAATCAGTGCTAAAATGGAGCAGCTCCTTCAAGTCACCTTCACGTGTCTGCCACAGGGCGATTTGTCTCTTCTCATTCTTTCTCTCCCTCTCCTTATGCAATTGTTATAGATCTATATTTCACAAAAAGTCCTCTTAACAGCAATTCCAAAGATTGGCCGACGAGCAAAAGCCTTTCTGTTCTTTGTGTTCACACATTACCATCCCATTATGTGTCTCCCTTCACAAAATGAATAGAACAGTGTTGTAGTGGTTTTCCCCACAGACTGCTGTTGCCTCTACTACAAAGATTGTGTTCCGTAGCCGAGTATCGAAGGAAAGGACAAGTGTCAAGTCATTTTGTCATTGACTTCATTTAGTTTTGATCTGGTTTGTGTGTTCTTGCTATGTAGTCATTTTGTTTGGCAATTATAAAAAAAAATCGGACTATTGTTATGCAGTTCAAAGCTAGTCCTGTAAGGGGCTTTGCTTTACGTTGTTGCAGATGTAAGTGGAGACACTGTTGAGGAGGGAGTTTGTTTTGTGCTGAAAGCAGTGTCTCCAGTTGTTGTTTACTCCCATGAATCGAATGTCCTCGTCCCCCTTCGTCCTCTCCTCTTGTAAACATTGAAACAGCATGCAGGTTTCCATGTTTACCTCTCAGTCTCACCTTTTCAAGTCAAATATAAGGGGTGAAAAAGAGGCGCTTGTTTCCCAAAGTGCTGTATGTGATTTTTCGATGAAATGCGCCGTTGTCACATTGACCACACCCCCAAGCCAATTAGAGGGCAACATTATGTAAGACTGGACGAGCACGGAGTCTACCTGGACGATGCCTATGGGGGAATGAAAGACACACAAACAGAGGAAGAGTGTTGGGAGGATGGAGTGGGGAAGAATGCTAATGTTACAGTGGAAGGATTTGACATTGGTCACTGACCCCCCTTCCTTTCTTTCTTGACACAGCCCATTTTCAGAGCTAAACTACCTCAACTAAAACTAAGCTCCTTTACTAAGCTCTCTTGGCTTCTCCCTCATTTCCATAACAGCCTTCCCTCTCTCTCTAACCCCTCACTGATTGTTTGCAAATCTCTTACTGTACCCATCTAACCTGGCATGCCGAACAGTTTTCCCTCATCCTGCCTATTATTGATGCCCGATCCCTTTGCTGTCCCTTATCCAACAGAAGCAGGTCCAATATGGCCACAACTCTGATAAACACTCACTTGCATGCCTTGCCTGCCTCCCATTTTTCCCCTCTTTCAACTGTTATCTAATTCTGTTCCTCTCTGTTCTAACTTTGTTACCTGAAACAAAACATTGTGTTTCAAGGTGATGTGAAACTGCTCTCTCCTCTAAGGACCCGCAGGCTACACAAAAGACAAGTACGCACAAAGTTTTGCTGACTTTCCCTCTAAGCAACACTGGATCATCTAGTCAGCTACACCCACACCTGGATTGTGTCATCACTTAGCCGAACGATAAAAACAGACCAACCACAGGTTTCACAGGAAATATTCAAGCAGATTTTACTCCCAATGTCCAGGCTGTGACTCATGTGTCACCGAATAGACACAAATGTGTTGATGTTTCTTTGAGTTTGTCAAGTCACATTTAGAAGACGATATAACACGGACTGTGGTCACATTAAATGCCTCTTTGATTTCACGACCATGTGCAGACGTTGTCGGACTCCAGTTTAAAACGAATCTGTCTGAACATTCGCAGTTAACTGTCTGTACACTTGTAGTTTCTTATTCAAAGTCGCTAATATACCTTCATTTTCCGCTGAATCATGAACAAGATTCATTTTATTACGGTGTCTTTCACAAAGAGGGTTAGCTGTCATGCAAATTGCAGCACCTTCAAGGATAGGTGGATTTTCTATGGTTTGATGACTGATCCGATAACGTGACTTTAAACTATGCACGCTCTGCAGGCATGGTATTGATTGCTGCCTCTGGCAAAGTCATACACTGAGCCCACAAAGCATAAAAAACAAACATGAATGTGATGAATGCACCGAGATATGATCAGACGATGTACAGAGGATCATGAGCGGAACTGCTCTGTCAAGACGAGCGATAGTGGCTTAAAGTGAAATGTCCCCATATGTTACTGTTAGGCCTGATTTCTACTTAACAAAACAACATTTAAAGAGTCTGACATTTTCAATGCATGCATTCAATGCAAACATGAGTCCTCTGCATAGTAACTGCACACTTTCACACTTATCATCCTCATCAGTAAATCTGTATTAGGAGGTAGAACATTTTAAACTTCTACTGAGGCTGGTGCATCCATTGACCCCGACATGGTAGAATGGTGTAATTATGATGCGCAACAAAATATAAATGGTGCAACTAACATAAGGAACTGCATTTTGGTCACTCATGCATTCTTCTTCTATTTATCTATTTAGAAATTAACATGAAGCAGTTTTGATCATTTTATGTTTAAGTATTTTGGAAAACCATGGTAAATTACTCCCACATTTAAGGGAATAATATCTGTTATGTAGTGTCCTCAGTTGCTTTGTAAGCAGTCTTGTTCATCGACTTGTAGCATGATTTTTCTGTTTTTCTGTCAAATGCCTCCTTTGCTTTTCGTGACTCAGACGCTTCTCTTACTTACTATTTACTATCGCAAAGGGCTATATAAATAATCATGGATTGGTTGATTAAAGTATTAACTAGCATATTTTCATCACTGATAGACAGACTCGTATGAAAATGTCTGATACAGACCTTACAAACATCACGCTCCAGCCTTAAAAACATAAGATGACACATCTTCTGTGTTGGTCTTGCATTTAGATGGACACTCACAGGAAGTCAAAGAAAGGACACGATTGACCTTGCCACATAGCTGTCAGTGATGTACAGCTGCGCTTATATCGCAGTTTTAACGTGTCTGTACTTCATTCTGTGTCTGTAGCAGCAGCTTCACGGCAGGTCTACAGCTGACGTGCTCCCTGCGTGAGACTTTGCAGACCAGCCTTCACGCACTGCCCACACACATCCAGTGTGGCCTCAGCCTACGAGAGTGACTTGCAAGAATCCTCACTTGTTACACCTTGTGTGTATTGTGTGCCGTGATTAGTCTGAATGAGATTCACAAACATCCTCAGTCGTTTCTTGCAGCGGGAGCCTGCGTCACTGCCAAAACTGCAAGTCAGCAAATTAAAGTGATCCCTCGCTCCTGGATTTCACGTTCTAGTCGGTAGACTGCAGTGCATTAGGCACAGCTCATTATTAAAGTGCAATCATATCGCTATCGGTAAGACAAAACCATTTAGTTTCTGGCAACAGATATACAGATGGTGTAACAGGAAGTGATATGCTCCAGAGTGAGGGCTCATTGAGTCCCACTTAATCACAAATTCTTAGTCTAAATTAGACTAACATGGTGAAGCCAGAAGAAGACGATTACTGCAGATACTTTCTGTGTGCATTATTTTTTTTTTTTTTAATCGCAGCGAATGGAACACAAATACTATTAGACCTCATCTTGACTTTGATGAATCCTTCCTTTCACAGTTCTTCAGTGAACACGTGACACTGGAAACTGAGAGAGGAGACAGATGCACTTAAAATGTAAGGTGACGCAAAGTTGCTTAAGTTTGTAAACACTAGAACTTATTTTTACATGTAACATTAGTTGTGTCTCAATACCAACATCAGCATCACTTCACCCAAAAAATACAGATTTATTTTTTACTAATTTCAAAAGCTAAATGTGTTATTTGATCGTCAGATCTGGATCTGAGATATATGTCTTATTCCCACAACAACAGAGGACGTTGGGATTGAAAGAAAATAATAAATACAATTGAGGAAAAAGTCAACGTCCTTCAAAGGAAATAAAAGCCCTATACACTGCCCTACATCTACTTACTGTGTTTAGGTCAAGTGAAATATCTGGAAAAAATCAAATAAATAAAAAAAACAGGTCAAATTTAATCCGACTAAACAAACACTGCAGCATCATAGTTATTTTAAGTTTATTCTTCATTGACCAGTGCATCCTTAATGTGTCTTCAGACCTGATCACAAAAACACATTCAGAGGAGACGTGTGGCCACATTCATGTCTCCAGGAGACACTTGAGACTCGGCTGACGTCCTCTGACCTGCTGCTGTTTCAACTGTGAAATCAAAGTATCCTCAAACTATTCAGGGTCCATGCATTTATTTCTTTGTAGCCACCACCACCACCAGAAAACAACTTATTTCAGGTTACAGCAGTGTGAGTAGGGCTTTCATTCACTCATTCTCACAGTCAGTCTCACACAGACACACACACACACACACATACCAAACACAGAGCCATGTTATTATTAATAATAATAACTTTAAATAAATAAATTTTATTGAGCAACTGAAACATTTTAAATATCAGAATAAATAATGACTACATTATGTCCACGTTATTAATTGAGTCCACTGTAGCAAAGTTAGACATGTTGTTCCTTATAATTCACATCCTATAAACCTGTTTTTTATGTAATTATGTTATGTGCTCAGTCCACTTTGAATGTGCTGCTGCTTGCCCGCTTTGCTTGCCTTGCTTATCAGCTGCGCTGTTAAAACACTGTTAGGTCTGCACTTTTGCAGTTTAATCTGCCCATGTTTACTGCAACTAATACACTCCCCGAGGAGCATCGCCACATATTTGTCCCCGAGTTATCTCCATCTGGGCTCAAATTCATGTATTTCATTGAGGAAAAAAAAAACCTATATATATATATATATATATATATATATATATATATATATATATATATATATTTAAAATGTTTTGTTAACATGAAACCAAAAAGCAGGAGGAAGAGGGGAAGTGCTGTTATTAAGCACATGCAGGGGAGAGCAGCAGAATGCTAACTGCATTCTCTGAAAGTCTTATTGGCGCTTTTCCATTATATACTGTAGTAGCACGAATGCGCCAAACTGACATTGTTTTATACGCAACACAAACACTGAATGACATGGAGGCCATGGTGTTCGCTCTGTGTTTTTTTGTCACACACAAAGCGGACAGCAGCCATGTCTGCTCGCTCTAATGCTGTTGCCGTTTGTTTGATTCTTGTGTCGGACGTCGCCCAGTGACGACACTCTCTGACCAATCACTCTGTCAACGTCATATTTTAGTATCGGCTCAGCTCGCTTGGATCCTCGTCCAGAGCGGGTTCTAAAAAAAGCACCAGGTACCAGCTACTGTCGCTAATGGAAAAGCAATAAAAAACAAAGTAGAGTTGAGTTGAGTTGATTCGAGCCAAGTTGTGCCAGAACTGTATAATGGAAAAGCACCATATGACTGCTGAAGATACTGTAAGTGGAACCACAAGCCTGTTTGTAGCTCTCATAGAGGGAACTTTAAGAATTCTGGTGAGGAATGAGGAGTAAGTAAGAGGCAATTACAACATTATGGATGCCAACAACTGTAAAACACCAAAGAAGAAGAAGAAGGAGGGAAGGGGTAAAATGTAAAAAAAATGTTCTGTTTTCTGAGTATTTGTTCTAATTTCTTACCTTGTTGCCTTAATTGTATTAGCTATGACGTATACAATCAATGGCTTTTCTTCTCTTCTTGAATAAGAAGTGGTGTGTGTGGATGTGTGTGTGTGTGTGTGTGTGTGTGTTTCACTTGAAATCATCATTACCATTCTGTTAAATCAGAGGTTACGAGGTCAGCTTGGAGCGCTGCATTTCCTTTAGACATGTTCCATGTATCATAAGCCCACCTGCACTAAACATAATGGCAGTTTTTGGTTGTGTTGTGTTTTTTTATTACACAACCAGAAAAACACCCAATGCTCTTGACTTGTATGAGACTGAGTTGACCTGGTCATGAGACTGAGTTGACCTGGTGGGTACAAAAACAAACCGCAGAGTCCACGCAGACCCTTTGTTGTTAGTTTCAGTTGTGTTGTGAGTTCGACGTGTCGTGTGGATTGTGCTGTACTCCTCCAAGTTCCAGTGCTCACTCAGGAGTAAATGACAGTATGATTTGATACAGCACTGGATAAATAACCACAGATGTGGCGCCAGAATAATGATTCCACTGCAAAGTGTCTGTCAGAGAGAATTTACCAATGGGGGATAAAACTGTCTGTTATACACACTTTATACCTCTGTTATATGTATACACCTCTATTCTGTCCTGGAATAGGTTGAAAGTGGTGCCAGCTCTTGTCCATGCTATTTCAAAACTCAACACAGTATATTGAGAGCCTTAAAATGCTATTGATTAGCTCCCCATTCAGCCTCTGTCTCTGTTGCTCTATCGCTGTCTTCTACTTGTTTTCACGAGTGGAGAATTATTGAAATGCGTGCATCGTTCAAAGAAAGCCCATCCCCCTTCACAAAAACATTATTGTCAATCACATTGAATGGTCATGTTTACTACAGAGAGAATGCCACTGTAATGGTCGGCATACTATGCTGAAAGGTGCAGCACATATCTGCCTGCCTTGAAGACATGACTCACTGTCTGGATGCCTTGAAGACAAAATGAATGAAATTAACATAGGAGTCACTTGTAATTACAATATTTAGCCAGCTGATGAAGTTTAGCCCCCTGGCAGCTATCAAAGGGCAGCTGCTGAAGTGTTGGGATGCAGGTAAAAGAGACAGGGGTGTCAAATTCAATGAGCTTCTTCCTTTGTTACTCATCCATCCTCCCCCCCTCTGTTTAAAAATGAAAGCCCGTCTAAGAAGACGCACAATCCCCCTTTCCACCTGGTGATACTTTTCTCATTTGTCAGAGGTGGCTTTAATCTCTAAATGGACTCCAGGTTCGCCCGTTGCTCCCCTGCTCTCAATATACTGGATTTGTAGCATGCAGGTTGCAGATTTCTATTTTTTATTCCTGCATGGTATGGTACAGACTGCTTCTCTGCATGTCATTTAAGAAGCTTGAAACCCACCAACTGCACACGTTGTTTTTTTTGTCATTCTGAGGGAAAAGAAGTGGGCAATTTTCCCCCTGATTCACAGCATAAAGAAAAACTTGAGAGTGGGAGTTTTAGGAACTGCAGAGGGCATGATTTGTTGATTTATGATATTTGGTAACAATGAACTGTCTTGGAGGAGAAGATGAAGCAGGTTTTTGGCTTCTTTTCTGGTGGATAGAAGAACTAAAGAAATTCATGGTCTGGCCCCAAGTGTTCTAGTCTGTACTTGTGTACTAATTAGAGGTGATTGCTCAAGCCATTTTAAGTCCACATGCTGGGTCACTGCAGGATAGTTCAAAGTCGTTAACAATTCATGATTGGCCCAGTGAGAGTCCCCTTCAGAGAATCCCGAACAAAATCCCAAGGAATTACACTCCATCTCCTTTGTCTCGTTAGAATTATGTTCCTGAGATGTTGTCTTCAAGTGTGTGATGAATATTTGATTCTAAATTCAAAATTCAATCTTATCTGATCTCCTCCTAGACAGCCCATTGGGAATAATCAGACGAGTTGAATGAGGGTGGGCGGATGAGGCAGATTTGTCTCCGTGATAGATTTTTGTCTTGCTGCAAAAGGTATGGGAATGTCATCATTAATCCGGCTTTGTACAGTGTGTTTTTTTTATAGAACCATCTTTGTATATGCACTGCAGGCCTTTGGATTGACAGTTCAAGCATGGCTGTCAGCTATTTTCAGCAAACAACATGTTTGAAGTGATGATTTGCATTCTCAAACCTATTTTTGGGGGCAGTATAACAAAACTGCAGCCAATGAGCCAATTGTCAGTTTGAAGTAATGCAGCAGTGTATGTGTATTTTTGGATGCACTGACATTATCGTAGTTGAGTTGCCATATTCAAATCAAGTCTGACCTGCAGTAGCCTGTCACCAGTCACTTACAGTGACCTGGCTCGTCTGTGTCACTGGACATGTTTTCTGAAATGTAATTTCTATGCTGATGTTCACCAAGAGCAAGTGAACATGAACAAGAAACACATGGTTAGTGGTTTTTCCCTCTGTTTGAAATGATTGCATCCAAATTCTTTAGATCACGGACACTATTTGCTTTTTTTTCTGTCTGCATCACTTTAGGTTTCCTTCCCATCACACATATTTCTCCATAAACTTTCTGAGAGAGAAATGACTCAAATAAAATAAAATAACAAACAAACATTGTTTGTATTGATGCTATAATTATCTTTTATTTTGTTTCTCAGATTTTGGCACAGTTTCTTTGGACTGTGCTTCAAACTAAGTGTACAAAACGGATGTAAAACCTTATGCCATGATGTCTTCCTCCTCCTCCTCTTCACCACCTCCACCTCTTCCACCCACCCACTCCTGTTTGGTTCACACAGCACCACGTCATTCTCTAGCATGCTCATGTTCAAGAAAATGTGTGCAGCTTTTCCTGACTGTTTGTCCCACTTCTGCTTATCTTCATCACCGCAGGTATCATGACAAACAGGAAGTGACCAGTAACTTCCTGGGAGCCATGTGGCTCATCTCGATTACCTTCCTCTCCATCGGCTACGGGGACATGGTACCACACACGTACTGTGGGAAAGGCGTGTGTCTGCTTACAGGGATTATGGTAGGCTCCTCTTTTTTATTAATGAGGTTAACAAATCGCATGTTGATGAACAAACTCACTAACAAAATACTTACTTTTTTGCACCTTAACAGGGAGCCGGCTGCACTGCACTGGTGGTCGCAGTGGTAGCCAGGAAGCTGGAGCTGACCAAGGCTGAGAAGCACGTCCACAACTTCATGATGGACACACAACTCTGCAAACGAGTGAGTCACTGTGTAGAGTCACTTTTGGAATAACTCATATATTTTGTCTGCATATTCATACTCTAACAGTATAATATAATTATAGGCTAATAACTTTTAGAAGCAATTTAAAACCAGTCCAGGTTTTTGTTTATAGTGGAAAAGGACTCCTTTGTATCCAGGTAATTATCTTATTATTTTATTTTTACTTTGTCATCCTGACCCAAAGCTTAAAAAGCTGATTTACAGTGTGTCCTCCATGTAAATGCCCCACACTTAAAAACGTGACTCTATTGTCATACATTTTGCCTTTTGCACACAATTCCTTTTGAATTTCCCGACATGTTATTGTTGCATTGTGTGTTCCCTTACACTATTCTGTGCCGTTAATATTGAGGATCCTTCTCGACCTTGTTTGACAGGTAAAGAACACAGCTGCCAATGTACTCAGGGAAACATGGCTCATCTACAAACACACTAAGATGGTCAAAAAGATAGATCATGCCAAGGTGCGGAAACACCAGCGCAAGTTTCTCCAAGCCATTCACCAGTAAGTCCTGCACTGCATTTGTTTTGTGTGTAAATCTGTAACTGACTGATGTTTGAGCGTTCTTAAAATCTAAACCTACAATTATAAAAAAGAAGTATCATGATAGAGATTTCATCACCCTTGACTTAACCCTAACCCACATATTAAATTCTATCAAACTCTTGATTTAGCTTCAGATTCAGTTATAACAATATTTCTAGTTAATGTATAATTTTTGCTTGGATATGAACAGGATTTTCAGAAAACTGACTCCTCTTTGTCTTTGTATTTTGTTTTTTTAAATCAAAAATCAAACCACGATATTTGCCTTTATGCATGGGGTGAATTTAATGGTGGTGGTCCTGTCATGTTTTCACTGTTGCAGTCAGATCTTGCAGGACTAATGAGGTTACCCACGGGGGGGGCGGGGGGGGGGACATATATAAAAAACAATTTGAATTCAATTTGGAGTGTTCCAATAAATATCAATATCAGAAACTTGATTGATCAGAAATGTTATTTTTATGAATTAAGATGTTCAGTCTATAGCAGGGGTGTCAAACCCAGGTGTGACATAAAGAACAATTTGATCTCAAGTATCATAATAACCTAATAGTTTTCCTCTTTGTTTTACATTTTAAAGAAGTATATTTTTACAAAACTAATCTAATAAACAACCTGAAAAATAAGTGCAATTTCTCCAATATTATGCCTAAGTTGCATGTGACTTACAGATCACAGTGGATCTACAAAGGTACAACACATTTAGACAAAGGTATCTGGAACTGGAAAATACAGTAGTTTGTACAGTATAAATTCAAATAAATTCATCCTGGGGGCCAGATTGGACCCTCTGGTGGGCCGATTCTGGCCCGTGGGCCGTATGTTTGCCACCCCTGGTCTATAGGATTTTCTTTATTCTTGAATGTAACTTGTGGTACAAAATATTGAAGATGTACAGCTAATCAATGATTTCCTGTGTAAATGTAGTGGTAGCTTTGGTAGAATCCCCTCTAGTGTTTGGTTCAATGTCCTCCTATACTGTAGTACCATTTCCTGTGATGGTTCTGCTCCCACACATGCGTAGGCTTTCACGTGCATACATAAGCAAACACACTGCAGTAGTGTAATGGTCCTCCCTGTTCCCCTCCCCGTCCCCCTCTCCCTCCGACCCCCAGTTTTACCCTGTGCTCACAGTGACAAGTGTAATGGTTTCACTCGTTTCGTGAATGTTGTGGGGTTAAAACTCTGTATTGTGTTCTGTCTTTGTTTTGCTCTATCACTGCAGAGCTCAGAAGTAAGTTGAGTCTTATATGTATCCTCCTCCTACTGTTTCCTCAACATCCTCCCACTCCTCCTCCTCCTCCTCCTCCTCTCCATGTCTGCGTTTGACATGCATGAAAAAAGCGTCACCAAAAAAAAAAGCAAACGACTATGCTGGATGCTGAATTGTTTTTGGTTTTTCTTTGACTTCAGTGTTCCATTAACTCCCCTCTCCCTCCCATTCCCTCCTCGAACGGAATGACCCCCAAAACAAGCATCAACATTTTGCCACCAGTGTCAGTAGTGGAGGGTTGTCTGGAGAGAACGTGTGAAAGAGAAAGCATCTTGCACAGAATGAGCTTGAAGTTTTGTTGGCTTGGCCAGCAGTTCATAATCATCTACGATGTACTGTATAATGTCGTCCATGATTAATATAGCTACTCTGGAGGCTATATTAACCTGCATCAGCAGAACTCATCCTACACTCCTGATGATTTTGTGATGGTGTGAACACACACACACACACACACACGATGTACTGTTACTGTAGTTCTGATGAGGTTCAAGTGTTTGCTGTTGTTTTATTATTGATTTTGGCTTCATATATGTATTTATTTATTTATTTATTGGTTGTCCTTCTCTTTTATATGATCAAACAGCAATGCTTGTACATGACATTGATGACACAACGTTTAGTTTAGGGGGTGGGGGGCTCTGTAGAATAAAACTGCACTCATTTTTATGTCACACCAACATGTAGCGCTTGCACCTTTTCACCTGAATTCCACAACAGACGTAAGGGATAACAAAGCGGAGCAAACAGACACACCGGAGCTGTAACTGTTTCCCACAGAGATTGAGAAACAAGCGAGCAGTCTCACTCTCCTCTGATGTACTGATTTGCACATGAATAAATGCCCTTGAATGTCATCCTGTCTCTTAATTTGCCGAACAGGGAAATTCTCCCTCTCTGCGCGACGCCACCGCTAACAATGCCACATTACTCACGTCAGCGTTAACAGTCCTCGTCGTGTCGTAGTGTGTTTGATTTGGTATAAGGAGGCACAGCGTCGCACAGTATGTCCATGGTATCGTCGCGCAACTAATTTTAGGTGTGCAGACTCACATTTCATTGTTCACAAAGTCACTCACAGTCACTGCACGCTCACTGAATGACCAGTGTGTGTATATATATACAAAGTGCTACCACTGAGCTGTGTGCAGCACTGACAAAGGGCATGTCATATTTTTCCTTTCTTTTTCTTTTTCTTTTTTTAAATGTCTCACTCAACGAGATGCCAATGTTTTGATTTCAAACATAGGTTTTGAGAGTGTTCTTCTGTGGAAGCATATTGCACTCTTGCTGGAAACAAAAAAAAAAAAGAGCATGCGTAGTCATAGCAATGTTATGATTTTTGTTATATTGAGATTTTGATGTTCTTGTTTTAAAACATTCTTTCAGGGTTTTAACAAGATCATCTCTCTGCATCTCGCACTGAAGAGACGCTAACGTAATTGTTGTGTGGAGGACTTACTACTTCATTATGAGAAAAAAAAAGATCTTGATATAACAAGAAAAAAGACCCACTTGTTATTTATTTAGTCAATTGTTTCATTATTTTCCAAACTTAATGTGGTATGCTTCCACAATTGTTGCATGTGTTGGTTGGTATTGCATTTACCAAGACCAGGAATGCTTATAATATGTTTATATATACATGTATATATGTATATGTATATATACGTATATATGTAAAGTACATACACTTACAGTGCATGCAGGCTGTCTCTCTTTTTGACATCATTAATAAGAGAGCACTCCTGATAATTATCTGTTATTACTCCTCCCTCTTTCTTCCCTATTGGCCTTCTCTGCCCCCTCCATGACCCCAAACCACCTTTATGCTCCTCTTCTGCAAACGCCCCCCCTCCCCTTCACTTTCTCCTATATGTCTACTTCCTCCTTTCCCACCCTTTCCTGCTTCCCCCTTCCTGTGACTCCACCCAGACTGCGCAGTGTAAAGATGGAGCAGAGGAAACTCAACGATCAAGCCAACACACTGGTGGACCTGGCAAAGGTAAGCCACCTTTACTTTTATGTATTATTTATGCATCTTTAAACTATTAGAGTCCATTTCTTTTGCGGCACTAATCAATAACCGTGTATTAACAATGGCTCAAATTACTTTGTGTAATGAGAAGATGCTCTTTAGTGATCACTCCGCAGAGACTTATTCACTTATCCAAAACTATGCAGGCCCATATATTCTTTATGGGGTTTGATGTGGATTGTGTTGTGTCCGTGACAGTGCCAAGGCCTTTCCATAGTCAATTCCAATATGTCTCTTTTATCTTAATTGAAAGCCATTAGGGCTTGGATGAGCAGCTTTTAGATGACTGGACATTCATTTATCAGAACAAACTCGACAGGTGGAAGATGAAAAGTTGTCTCAGTAGCTGCTGGTGATCGCATATTTAACGTAAAGTCAAGCATTGCAGAGCACCATAGTACAGATACACTCAGACATGACTTGCAGTTTCACTACAGCGTACGAGCTGGACGGTGAAAGCTGTGTAAATAGTGTGATGTCATACCAACACGACAAAATGCAACCGCCAATAAGTTCCATGAAGGAAAACACGATACAGTAAACAAAGAGTAACAATGGAGAACATCCAGCAGTCTGTGTTCTGGCTGTTTATCACAAGAAGCAGACAAGCTTTGAGAGGAGGCTGCCAACACTGACATTTTTCCTGACTGTCAAACTTTAGTGATGATTTTCTGTTCAACACTGTTTCAATATGCATTGTAACTGACTGGGTTCCAAGAACTGGGCCAGAATAGATTTGTTATTGCTTAAGGTGACAGGTTCCCCGAGGTTAAATGCTGGGTGTAGGAGCATTAGTGATTAATGCACAATTACTTCTTTGAGTAAAAATTCTTATAAGGAGTGCTATTGTGGACCTTTGATGTTATTAAAACCTTATTAGATAAAGGGTGGCGTGGACCTTTGATAGCTATGATAGGTAGATATGTACTAGAAAATATCGAGCAATTTGTCTCGGTGGGCGTGTCCATTAGAAGCTGTGTTATGTTACTGTTACATCTATAAATCTGACAATCCAGTCATTGTGGTGTTGTAATCAAAGATACAGGACATTGACTGAAAAGCCTGGATCACTCACTTTGAGGTACTTGACCACAACCGCTCATTAATCCATCACAAACTGTATGTGGCTGTAAGAAGGTGAAAGCAGTCATGACTCAGCAGTTTGTGTCCTGCTGTATAAAAACGTCAGCTGACCCACCAGCACGTACCATGAGGAGGTTCAAAGGGAGGTGCATGACTGCGGTCTCATTTGATGTGGATGACATTTGGTCTCCGGAGTGTGTTTTAAAAGGATCTAAGGCCAGCACCTTTAATGTGTGTTTACTCTGGCCTTACTCTGCTTGATGGTCGGATCTATCCGCATACGCCCTTCAGTAGTTCAGTGGTTCACTGTCTCTTTATATATACATATATATATATATGGAGAATGAGAAGTAGTCCTTTGATTTATATATAGGGCAGAAATCAAACGTTGTTACTTTTATTGAGCTGCATTCCTTTTAAACTCATAATGTCAAAATGATGAATACTCACAATATATGGCATTATATTTTATAATCCATAAAACTGTCAGTGTGTGAATAGCAACATTGCATGTAAAGTGTAGGTCTGCTGCGTACATTAACATCAGGCCCACTGCATCTACATTTGGAACAATAAATGCCTAAGTAATAATGACACTTTTCATTATGGAAATAAGCCGTGTCAAGTAAATACATAAAGCACTGAAGCCCTTCCTGGGCTGTAAATGGACCTGGAGAAGCTGGTTGTTAAATCAGAGGGAACATCTATGCTGACTTGCTGAAACTGTACATCTGCTCATGCACACTGTCATTATTTCTTCCTCTCCAGACTGAGTAATTTAGTTTAAAAAAAAATTAACCCTAATATACATACATCCCTTTTTAAGTGCATTTTTAATGGTATTAAGTTATTCTGTCATCCTCTTCTTCATCCTTCCACGTAAATGCATTTACTTTCTCTCCCTCATTTAGACCCAGAATGTGATGTATGACCTGGTGTCAGAACTACAGGAACGCAGTGAGGAGCTGGACAAGCGCATCGGTACACTAGAGGACAAGCTGGACTCTGTGACGGGCAGCCTGCAGGCGCTGCCCTGCCTCATCTCCCAAGCCATAACCCAGCAGCAGCAGGACTTCCTGGACGGCTTTGTTCACCGCTTTCGTCCCGCCTCGCTAGCCTCAGAGCGCTCCGAACGCTCTGAGCGATCCTGGACTTCCACCGCCCGTAGGAGGCGCTCGCCGTCCACAGCACCACACACGTCCTCTGATAGTGGATAACCCTGACAAACCGCTCCTCGATCTCCTTCGAGCCCCACCTTTCCCAAACCAACGTGTCACCTCAGTCTGCTCCATCTAAAGCTGTCCCTGTAACCACTAGAGAGTCCATTTACTGGACTAATAATGAACCCATATCTTGGCACCTAGCCTGATCCATGCCCCTTACTCTCTACCTTACACCCTTCCCTTCTTCCCCTCCTCCACAGACAACATCAAACCCAAAACCAATTCCTCTATGACTGAGCCTCTCAGCACAGGACTGGATCAGAGCTACTCCAAAAGAAATGCTAGTGAAGACTTAAATAAAGTAAAAACACAAATGCATCCAAAAACCGAAAAAGAGGGGGGGAGGGAGACTGAAAAACTGAGATAAAGTAGAGATATGGTTTATGTTTTAGCCATTGTATGGCTGTTCAAGTTAGCTTTTTTGTAAAAGCCCTTGTATAGTAAAAAATGACTGAGTTCAGGGTCGCTGGGGTGAGAGCTGGCTATCACACCGGAGAGTCCTTAACCATGAGGGGGTTGGTCTGTGGAGCTGAGGGCCTCTGCTCACCTGCTGGCCCTTCCAGACCATGGAGAACATCAGTCCACCCATCTGTCAGTCTATCTGTTTGTCCGATGAGAGGAGGGAGACAAACCGCTGGATTTCCCTTTCAAAAGACTTAAGTGTTGTGGATTCTTTCCCATAGGTTAGAGTGAAAGCTTTAGAAGAGGCAATGAAAGCGCTGACCTCTGGTCAGTGTTTGAAAATGCAGGGAGGGGATGGAAACCTGCTCCACAAAAGAGTAAAAGGGGTCACGTATGGCATTACTACTGGGTAGGAAAAAATTACACAATTGCCAACTTCAAGGTTACAGCTTCCTTGATCTTACCAAGGAAAAAAATGAGAGCGACTATCTTTTTTAGTTACATATTGACATGTGATTTTTCAGTGCCTGAATGTATAAATAGTAGAGGGTTATTTAATTACTAATTTCAGAGCTTTTTTACGATGTTAACAGTCTGAATACAGCATTGCATTCCTTTTTCAGATACATTCCTCTCCAAAATTTGAAAGAAAATGTCTTAATGTAATGCATAGCATTGCCTCCATTACACAGCAAACCTAAATGTTTCAATTATTGTTTTTTTCTATTTATACTAACACCATTAGAAATGAAAAAAGTTGTTCAGAGAGGAAGTGAAAGCGAGACACGAAGAATCATTTTGAGTGTGTATGTCGGAGAACAGGTTCACCTTTAGCTCAATGCTGCACACTCATGCACACGACGACGAAATATAATATACAGTAGTCTACCTTTCTTACCGCCACCAATTAGAGCTTCCTGTGGTCTTCAGATAATGGCATGGCTTGAGGTCTGCTGGTGTATTTGGCCACACCCATCTCTGGTTGAACTGAGGAACCAAAATCTCACAATCTTTTTAGGATGGCTTAATGAATTTTATGATTTTGATTTTTATTGTTCTTAATTTTTTTTTTGTTTGTTTGTTGTATTTCTTTCTATACTTTTCTCCTTTTAAAACAAAAAACTAAATTGTCCTCTTTTTGACAATACCTAGGGGTTTCCCAGTTGCAGAACCTAGACAGTTGCAGTAATATAATGTATTTCCTGTTAAATATGAGGTTTAAAAAATAAATAAATAGAAGAAGAAAAAAAAAATCAATATTACAAAGGACTCCTAAAAGCATACTAATAAAAGTGCTGACGCAACTGTGATGGTTACATAATAGTAAATTGTTCCCTCAGCAAGTTTAAAAGAAGATTTTTACATTTTTGGGACTGATGCCAATTCAACCTACCAATCCACTCACTAGCTTAGAAAGATACCACAGCATTGTCATACCAGATAGGCCAATATGAAGCTATGGTTAGCTACTGAAGCTGGAAACTTATCTTAGCTTACCTTAGCTTAGCTTTGTTTCACGTTAGATTACAACAGTTTACTTTAGCTTCAAGGCAGGAAATGGTGAAACAGCTCTATCCAAAATGACATACAGGATTTCTCTTCTGCTTAATCTGTTTAAAAGCTGAATTGTAAATAACGCTGTCACTTAATGGCGACAATTAAGACTCCAGGAAATAATGCCCCCAAAACAAAAACACAACGCTACTCTTTGTTTTGTTTTTTTGGAGTAAATGCATTGATTTGAGTTATTTCTCCTTATTCTATGTTTATATTTAAGTTAAGTTAGCTGGCGACTTGAGGTAATTCCATTTTCACCGTCACGTTTGAGAGAGTATTTGCGTCTCAGCTTTAAAATGTCAATGAGGTGTGTTTCTATAAAGAAATGAATTTGAAAAGTGAAAATTGTAAAGGCATGGAGTATGAGACATCCTCGCGTTGTAATGACTAGTACATGTATGACCTGAAAAGAAATACTTTGAGTTTTTAATCATTTAAAAAAAAAAAAAAAGAAGTTGCCCATGGGAAGTCAGCGGGTTAGCAGGCTAGCATGCTGTCCTAAAGTTTGCTCAAAGTTAGATATTATCAAAAGGATAATATTAAATCTTTGCTTTCTAAACATCTTCACGATATCTCAAGGTAATGCTCATACACTGTACTGCAGCGTTGAGCTGAGCTTGGGCTAAGCCCTGTGAGTCCTGTCTCCCACTGATTCTGAACTGGACAGAAAGAGACTCTGAGATGATACAAGTGGAACTTAATCAAGCATGAATATTAGGGTTTTTTTTCCTTTCAACTTAAGTTAATGAAGCATGATTCTTTACTTGCCCCACATCTTGCCACTTCTCATTCAGTGCTACACTATACTCCAAGTATGAGGGGATCTATCATGCCATTAGAGTCTGTTTTTCCCGTATCTTATCCCGATTACGGCCTCACCTTCCCATTTATATCTAAGGTCTCCACCTCTTCGTTACACCAGAGCTTTAGTCTCATGTTTGTCATCTGTCATCATTAAGAACTTCAGTCCTCCCATACACAAAGTGGCTTCCCAAATGGCTCGCAGCCAAGATGTCTGGTTGGCTGCAACAGAAAGGAAGAAGCAGGGGAACCCCCAGGTCTTATTCCATGTTACACTCTTACTGTGTAATATTAGATGCTTGAGTGTCAAGAGAGAGGTTAGGGTGCCGGTGTTGACAACTTCATCCTTTACCAGGCAACAGGAAATAGAAGACTGAAAATAATAGAATGATGAGAGCCATAGCTCATTTACTGACATACTTCGGTTTTGTCCTGAGGGATTGAGAACAGCAAGGGTGGGTGCCCTGTAAATATGACCTCATTGTAGATGTCGCCAATTAAATGGGACAAATGGTGCCCGCAGAGGTAAAGGTAACTGGGTGCAATGCACAGCATCCTTGAATGGTTGAAATGGAAAGGTTTTTGAATCCTGGCAAATTAAAAGATCATGTTTTTATCAGGTTTTTTCTTCTGCTGTTGGAGCTATGATCAGATTGCTGTTTTGTTTCTTTGTTTTTTTTTAAATGAAGTTGTGAAGTTGTTTTTTTTCAGTCCTTATCCTGTAACAACAAAGTCCTGCCAAAACACCATTCCAATATTTAATAGTGACCCAATTTTATCCTAGACAACAACAAACGCATAGTATTTTGTAGTGAAGTGAGGGACATTCATGATGTTATTCTGATGATGGTAGATGAGTCAAAGTGATAAACCCAGAGTCTTTTATTATTCAGAAAATGTAGGCTTTTTCACACCGCAGGCGTCAGAACACACTTCAACTGAATAATAAGAGTGAAACAACCCCAAAAGTGAAGAAATGTAACCCAACCATTGTTCTGTGTACACTGCCACATGATGCATAATGTACGTAGTAGCACTGGAATAAATCAACTTTTAATGGATGGCAAATGGGTTGAACATATTCTCTGTATACTGTTTCGCTCTTCCTTCATTTTGCAGGTGAACTTTTGTCCTAGCAAGGAGAGACACCAAGGTGAAATCATTAAAGACTGTCTTCAGCTATGACCATCACTCTTTCTTTAATTTGAAATAATTTATCATGTTTCATTTTCACCAGTAAATCGGAAAAAAAAAAAAGAAGAAGAAGAAAGAAGTACACACTATAATCCTGCATTGTATGTCCTCCAATCATCTAAAACCACCAGACACACAAGGTCTAACCCCCAGAGGAAGTGGAAGTGGCAGCATCCTAAAGCTAATTGGGACTCTGCAGAGTGGGTTGGCACAAGTGTCGACAGATACAGACACCACATGTATCTTCCTGTAAATCTGTCTTCCTGTGAGACATCTGAAAATATGATTACAGGAGGACATATTGATTTGAACATGGACACCACTCCAGAGGACACACAGCTGCTGGGGTACCGTTCCAAGGTGAACTATGGGGAGTATACACACACACACACACACACACACACAACCATTAATGGTCAAATAATAAGCTACTATCCATGTCCTCATGCACAAACAAGACTCAGCCTGGTTATTTACAGCCAAACCAGGAGTGAGGTGACAGCAGACCCATAACCTGCAAGAGTGACAGACTCGCTCACCCTGTGGTTGTTGCTACACAACCCCAAAGACATGCATCAGTGGAAACACTGCACCGCTCCTTTGCCAATGATCCCTCCCTTGAGTACAGAATAATTGAATGAATTATTGCTCATATCTTTCGATATGATAGACATGACCACACAAGGCTTCAAACATACACTAATAGATCAAATCATCTCTTTATTTTACCTTTTAAGCCAAAACAAAGAAAATGGAAAGACTGCACCCTGGTTAGATCGTCCCCTGAACATGCAAGCCTTCCATTATTCCCTCTTCAACAATATCGGTCTCTTAATGAACGCAGTGAATTCTTGTGTTAAAGTGAGAAAAGCCAGAAAAGTACTAATTACCAGAGATCTCCCATAGCAGGCACTGAAGATGAGAGACAAAAGAAGGGAGAGGGTTTCAGAGGATTGTAGATGACCCCTCGACTGAGGAAGGACACGGGGGGTGTGGAATCGGCTTGCGGGCTTCACGATCGTCCCACTGAGTCGGGAGGTTCTTTGGGGACAGCAAGGAAAGACATTTACTCAATTTATTACAGGCCCCACTTTTCTCCCCATCTGCCCTGGGAGCTAATAGCCAGCAGCTGCATTATACTTAATGCCATCACTATCACTTCTGGCTAACATGGTTTGGCACACACTCAGGGAAATCAGAAAGAATAGCAGTATTGATCTTGCAGGGGTTTTTTTTTTGGCCTTGCTTAATGTACGGTGCTGTAGTGGTGGAGAGTGGGTGTGAAGGGCCTTTTCATTGCATCAAATGTTTTTTTGAGTGTCTTTTATTTCAGCGTTCAATAATCATTCCTCTCTTTCTCATTCTCTCTCTGTGTTTATCTGCATCTCTTCCTCTGCTGCACATCCCTCTCTCTCTCTCTCTCTCTCTCTCTCTCTCTCCCATAGATCAGCCGCAGAATTAACTGATACAAATATGATTGTCTGCTGGACGCTGCTGTTGCATCCCTGCTTCATTTAGCTGTGGAGGAGGAAGGACAAAAAAGCCCTTTCTGCAGCCCTCAGGACGTGGAGCATTAAAGTGTACATGTATGTATCTGCATTATACACATGATCACATATACACACGTAGCCCGTCGTGTGTCCTTCACTTGACACAATCAGTCCAGGAAAGGAATTCACATCAGTGATGATCCCATCTTATTCAATTTGTTGAGACGATGTTTGTTTTACATTTGCAAAACACTGTAAATGCTATTTAAGACGTAACTTAAGATTTAGCGTGACAGGTGTCATAATAATTTCACATTTCCATTGTATGTTTTATGCACATACACGATAAATTAATCTTTGCTATTTATTCAGATGAACATAGACATTCAGAGAGCAGCCAGACTTTTATTTATCTTATGCGTTTAACTAGTGGCCGATACTGTACTGTATATGATCCATGATTTTTACATTGTTCTGCAATTGTTCTGACACCTGCACTGGCAAGTACGGTGCAAGCATGGCAGCGCCAGACGAGGTACTGAAGCCCCAGGCTGAGGCCACTTGTGGGACTCACTAGTGAGTTAGGAGAGTTGGTTGCATTATGAGTATACTGTACTGTATTAGCAATGAGTACTGTTCTCTCTCTCTGTGTGTGTTAAGCAGTAGATGAGGTTGGTGGTTGTGGAGGAGGAGGAGGAGGAGGAGGAGGGGAGGACACTGAAGACGTCCTTGCCCTGAGCTTTCTCTACATGAAAAGCATTTCTGTGCCAGAGACTCTTCTGGCACAGAGTGACATCACATACAGCAGGAGTGACTCTCCTGAGTCAGATGTGGAGGATTAAATCGAAGTTCAGGACAAGCCTCGAGTGTCGTCTCCAAAGGCAAAGTGCTGCCGTAAATGACAAATACTGAGACAATTTGCTCATCGCAAACCTTAGAAGATCCTAACGCCAGCATGTACCTCATTCGTTTAACTGCTACTTAATCATTTTCCTGTGACTGAGGACATTAGAACACAGTGTGTTAGTTAGTGCTCGTGGAGGCACATGAAAAATTCATGACAATGCAAGGAGTAAAAGCACTTAAGAGACAAACCAAACACGCTGGAGAGAGTGAGGTGGAATGGTGGTGGTGAGCTGCGAGTAAAAAGCACAGGAGTGTGCTGCCCTCTAGTGCCAAACACTCCTCCTCCTCCTCCTCCTCCTCCTCTTACAATACAACAACAATATGACACTGTTGAGATCAGAATGAATAATTCATAAATGAGAGGATGATAAAGCAGTATTTCACAGATGTTAGATACGAGGTGTAATTGATCGTGTAGCGCTGATATTAGGAGCTAATCAATAATCTCTTGGATGTTGTTCAGGGTAGACTCTGGTTCAGGCCCAGGCTAGTCTGAATATGATTCTGGAGTCCCAGTTGCAATATTAGGACAATTTAAGCTGGACTGTCATGCTTTGTATTTTAAAAGACAGGTTTTTAGTTGGATGAAGACAATCATTTGTGTTATTTTTCTCTAATGTCATGGAAACGGACTCACTCCTGACTGTCATGAGAAACATACTGATGAGGCTGTAGTTCAGTCCAGTCACCCCGGGGACTTTTAATGCATCTGCTGTGGGCTACATGCATCATTTCAGGGTAGACAACCACCTACTTCCCTTAGATTTATGAGTGTCAACAGTCAGTCGCACCTTTCTCTCTCTCTCTCTCTCTCTCTCTCTCTCTGTCCCACAGATTAGATTAGTAGTGCCAGTCAACACCAGCACACAGGGTTGGTTCAGGTTTAATGTTTAAGCTGTAACTCCCCCTCTACACTCACACTGGCCAATAGCTACTGTGTGTGCTGTACCGAGCACACACACACACACACACACACACACACACACACAGCGTCCAGCTTTAGGAGTGAGTCACCTGAGAGACTGAAGCGGCTGAGCTGAGTGAGCCCTGGTGAAAACTACCACCATTTTACAGAGGGTAACAGTTCCTACGACAAAGACTGACCAGAGAGACAGGCTGGGCTCCTACAGGTGAGGAGGTTGTTGAATCGAGGGGTTATTATTGAAATACGTTATTCGTGTATTCGCGTTTTTGACATGATGCGACAGTGTCATAACTGTTGCTGTGAGTCACAGCTCAACTTAAAGTCCTCTGTTATTAGTCGAGTGGGAGCAGTGCAGTGTGGTCACGGTGTGTGTTTCCCATGCTGGTCCACACACAGTGGGTGAGCAATGGGCTTCCACCACATTCCAGTGGTTTTGAATTGTTCTGGAATATGTGCTGCAAATCACATACTGAACACCTTATGCCACAGTTGTTTGTTTGTTTACATTTCCATAATCAATCTGCATTTACACTTAGAACCATGGTATTCCTGTGTAAGACTATCATACATGTAAGGCCTTTATTTTTAATTGTAACGGATTGTTTTCTAGCAGCTAAAGCTATTAATAAAAGATGATGTTATTTCAACAGTGGATCCAGTGAATACATGTAATAATAATAATATTTAATCTCAACAGTTGGTATAACTTCTATGCAGCATTTCAGTACATTGTGGGTTACTTTGTTTTGCTCAGTATAAAATAGCAGACACAGGGGATATAGTTGAATTATAACCTGGAAACATCACAAAGATGGAATGAGTTTACGTATCAGTTCAATAGTTGTTCATGCCAGCTGGTTTCTGATGCCCCCAGACAATAATGTCAATTTGTTTTTCCTATCACTCCGAAATGAAAGGAGATCTTCCTGGAAAGGTTGGGAAGGTCAAATATGGTCAATACAAGTGTTAATACATCCTAATTTATCTTAGAGAATAATCAACGAGGGTTATCATGTCCCATAATATTTTAAAACAATATTCATAATCTACTCTCCGGAGCTATTTCAGTTCAGGTGTCTGAATTATAGACTTCAGAGCATATAATTATGTGATACATTCATAATTCATCTTTTCTTTTCTTCTCTGCACAGTCTCTCTCCCTCTCTCTCTCTCCCTCTCTCTCCCTCTCTCTCTCATTGAATGACCAAAGTCAGCTTGCAGCATGAGAAGCTGGAGAAAGAAATTCAAGGCTGAAGAGCCTCACAGCGTGACAGAGTCTTCCTCAAGCAAGAGGAACTCCATCGCTGAGCCACCGGTGCCTGTGTGGGTTAATCACTCACCCACATCCAGTATTATCACAGATGATGCTGAAAACACCACATCTAGCACTCCACCGTATGCAGGTGTAGAGGAGGATGACAAAAAAGGGAGCATGAAAGACAGGCTGAGGTCCCTCATCCCTAGGTCTCTGGGGAACATGTTCCATAAACGGTCAGGGGAAAGTGACAGTTGTGAGGACTCTGACATCAGCACTAAAACAATTCAGATCCTTCCTAATGGGACCAGGGTGAGTCCTCCTGTAAGTCCCCTGTTTGAGCGTAAGAATTGTGGAGGCTCACTCGGCAACTCCAGCCAGAACTCCCATAAGCTATTGCTGACGGAGGACTCCGATCATTATGGCCTACGGGAGGACTCTCTCCTCACCAGCATCCACCCTGCAGAGTACTATGCCGAGAAGTTGGAAGTCTACAACCAGAAGTACTCATACTTGAAATCCTGGCCAGGCCTGCTCAGACTTCTTGCTGGACTTGAGCTCCTGTTTGGAGGGATGGTCATTGCCTGTGTCATTGCTTACGTCCAGAAAGACAGCGAGTGGTCCAACGCCTATGGACTCTATAACGGTGCTTATAACAACGGGCTGGGCTTGTCTGGCTACAGCTACAGCGGCCCCATGACCCCCTTCATTCTGGCCGTAGCTGGAATCTCGTGGATCGTTACCTTTTGTCTTCTGGTGGTGGGAATGACGATGATTTATCGCACCATCCTCCTCAACTCCCCCTGGTGGCCTGTAGCGGAGGCTTTCATGAACGTGGCACTCTTCCTCCTCCTCATGGCTGCAGGGATTGTATACCTCAATGACTTAAACCGCGGAGGGCTGTGCGACATGACAATAGGCGTTAATCCCGTCATGGCCAATCTTTGTCGGGTTGATGGAGGCCAGATGGCGGGAACAGCTTTCATCTTCATCAACATGACACTGTATCTTGGAAGCTTCCTGGTATGTCTGAAGATGTGGAGGCATGAAGCCACACGCAGGGAGAGGGAGCACTTTGGGAACAAGGTAGAGTCTTTACATTTTGAAGTGTGGGTGAGGATTTGTCCCAGAGCTGCAAACCTTTGTATAAACGTGCCAGAAATGGAGACGTTAAAGTTGAGTTTTTTTTTCAAATGCAGTTGCTTTGATAACTTCAAAGATCTTACTGAACTGAATTATTCGGAACAGTACGTGTCAAATACTCCTGACCTCACTGACAGTTCGCTTTAAACAGTGATATCCCCAGAACAGCATGGCTTCAAATGCAGATCTATGTTGACAATAAGATGATGGTGAATCTAATCTCATTAGCACTGTGTATTTGATGTCAAATAAGAAAGGGTGGGAGGAGTAAACATAATCATTAAATCCACCTCCTTGATGAAGAAATTCCTCTTAAGAGATTTAAAAAAAAATTTCAGCTGTTTCTCCACTGGCTTATTAATTCATTTATTTATAATTTCTCTGATACTAGCCCACATCCCCCCCAGTCTTCTTAGATACCAGTAATGGCACTGACTCAAAGTGCATTACTCATTTGTTGATTTACATTTTTCCCTTCTCTGTGACCCTTTTAGCACCACGAGGAGTTTCACCAGTCCATCCCTCTGACGCACCCCAAAAAAACACGGATTTCATTCAAGGACGAAATAGACAAGTCTGTGAGTAAAGATTCCATCGGTCCACGGGCAAATGTCCTTGACTCGCAAGAGAACCCGGCCAGTGTGAGGAGAAATACAGCAATGGAATACACGCCCAAAGCATACATAGTGGCAGACTACATCGTGTGAGTGATTTCAATCAAGTATCTTATGGAAGCTTTTTCTCTGTCTACATTCAGCCGCGTCGTACAGACACTTTATGTTTCATTTTCATCTCTTTGTAGGAAGTTTCCGGAGATCCGCTGCGTGGAAGAGCGGGAAAAGTACAAAGCTGTTTTCAATGATCAGTATCTGGAGTATAAAGACCTTCACCGAGACCTCGCCATCACACTCAGCAAGTTCAGAGAGCTGGACGTCATGATGGCACAACTACTGAAAGCTGGAAAAGGCCAGCAGGTGAGGTAGACATGGAGTTTATCGAGTTTATCTAACTGTATTATATTATATTACTGCATATATTACAGAAATGATTTCTGTGACATTGATTCTGGGCTCGTATTCCTTTATGCCATAATCTGTCCAGATTAGAATGTTGTTGTCTTTTTCCTTTAGGATCAACAGAGGATTCGAAGCATTCTGAAGAAATATGAGCAGAAAAAAAGTGTAAGTGACAGGGCTCGGAAACTGTTTGCACACTTAAAACAACAGAATAACTGAGAATATTAACAGTTAACCCACACATGTTTTGGTATTTCCAATATCATTAGCATTTTCCCACACTAAAGCTGACCACTGATGCAATTAATACTGTTTCCAGCATGAAATCTGGCCTCAGCTGAACAGAGGAGATGACACGGGAGTACTGAAAAGATAGTTTCAGGTCATTACGTTTTCATTCACTGATCATTACACTATCTTGTGTTTCTGTGATTTATAGGATCCTTCCTTCTTAGACAAGAAGGAACGCTGTGATTATTTGAAAGCCAAACTAAGTCACATCAAATACAGAATCCACACATTTGACCAGGAGATGATGACAAACGCTCAGACGTGAAGGACAGAAGGAAAGTCGTGACAAAGCAACTTTTTTTTGTCTCTTTCTTGATTCACTGTATGTTCTTAAGTCCATATTCTGTCATTAATGACAACTTTGTTTTTTACAAAATACAAATGTGTGCAATAAAGTTTTTTTTTACATTTTTGTTGTGTAGTATTTGTAGTAACCTTCAACACTTAAGTTATTGTCCTCAAATCAATCAAACTTCATTTATATTGTACTTTTCATACAAATACACAATAAAAGCAGCAACACAATGTTAAGGCCAGGAGGATTTAAACTGATGACCCATTCTACAAATATCTGGTCCTGGAACAATTTCCACAGGTAATGTCACGAGGCGTCAGATGTGTTTGTGTTGTTGTCTTGCTCAGTCAGTTCTTGTGTTAGTTTATGTTTAAAGTCACGTTAAGTTCATGTCACTTTTGGTGTTGGGTTTGATTTTCACTTCCCCTTTTATTTTGGTAAACGTCCATGTCTTCCTGTCGCATTGTTTCTTCATCTGTCTTTATCCATCTCCCCTAATTCCCCTCATGCACTTCACCTGGTGATCCTTAAGTAATCACTCGCACCTGGCCTTGATTCCCTCTTCCCTATATACTGTAGTGTCCCCAGTCCCTCTGTTGTTTCTGCTACCAGAGAAAACATCAGCGTACAAGTCTGTGTCGCCTTTTGCTTAGTTAGCTCTAGTGCCAAGTTTTGTTTTGTTTTTCTACTTCAAGGAAGAAGTGAGGACAATAAAAACTCTTGAATCTTTCATCGTGCCTCCTGTCTCGTGCATTTGGATCCAAGCAGTGTATTCGCCTTCCTAACAAGTAACAGGTAATTATGGTGAAAATCCTCCTGAAAGCTCAGATTTATTTCGTGGTGTTTTCAGTCACAGTGCTGCTGTATGAAGCTGTCTTGCTTTACTAGCACCGTGTGCTTCTTCCACCCTGCCTCCTCTAGTTGTGTCGTGAAATGCATCACTGTGTGCACTGCAGGATAAAGGTCATGGATGCATTCACTGTAATATGTCAGCGTGTCCGCCTTATTGTGAGTGACAACTCCAGCCTGTATGATGCGGAGATTTTCTCAATAATAATAATAAAAATAAAAAGGTTTCATGTTTACATTCAACAGATTGTGATTAATTATTTGTATATTCATCCAAGTATTAATGTGTGAAAATATTACATTATGTCTGTCTTTTATCTGCAGTGAAATTATACACTTCCATGACTGCAAATTATTTTATTCTATGCATTCCTGTCTCTCCCTCTTCTTCCACCCATCTCACTTCCTCATAGAGTAAATTCATAACAGCACAAAGACTCTATGGGCACATAACAATAATCACAATGCAGCTGTAACCAATGCAAACAACATCCAGAAAATCAACTACATATATATATATATATACTATATATTCAGCTGTTAACTGCTATATGATTTCATGTTATAAAAGTAAGTCTTAAATGACTTATTTGTTGCAGTAATCCCAGTCATATGATCTCAATATGAAAGTACTTTTTGTCATGTAATAATTGTAATTTCATGCATTTCAAGGAGGCCTCTCTAATCATGCCAGGTCTACTTATTTACTCAAAATACTGTCTGTACTGAGAAACACAGACAGTTGTGTTGAACGTTTGAATGTAGTTAACCTTTAATAGTTACGTACTACAGCTTTAAATCGTAACACTTAATAATGAGTAATTCATTAAACAACTTGTTCTTATTATTTCAGGTGTGATTGCATTCAGTGAACTGTATGTATGTAGGTTTCAGTTTCCTGTGAGTGAGTCAGAGAGTATGATGTGGGAGCAGCAGCAGCAGCAGCAGGTGGAGGTGAACACCAGGTGAACACCAGGTGAACAGAAGACATTTACTCACTCCGCGGCTCTGACTGTGACTCAGCTCAGCTGCTGCTCCGTCACGTCCTTGCACTTTTATTATTCTTACCGAGAAAAGAAACCTTCACTCACTCACTCACTCACTCCACTTGAAAGGGACATTTTGTTTTATGATGCAGTCGGAGACTCACACGAGCTGTGCGTAATGACGGCGGCGGAGCTGCGCTGGCACAAAGTAGAGCACCGTTTCCACAGAGTTTGGGTAAGTTGTCATCATGATTGCTGACTCTAATGTTATGTTTTTTACAAGGAGAAATACAAGGTAAGTCGTTGATTCATCTATTGTAGTGAATTGTTCCCGGTGTGGGATCAATACAATCGAATCTAAACATGTCAACATTAATCTTCGAGATAGATGAAGATTCAATTCTAAATTATTATTTTTTTTATTGTGTAAACAACAACCTGTCGCGTAAACAACAACAACAACAACATGCACCCCCCTACTCTATGCAACACAGAGAGGGGACACGTCTGTGTGTCCGCCCTGCAGTAGCTGCCTCCTCACATGGCTGCCCCAGCTCGCCTCTCACCTGCTGTCTGTCCGTGTGTCTGTCTGAATTATTGAAGGCTGCTGGGTTGAGTTCCTCTGGAGTGATGAAGTGTGGGTCAGTGATACTGAGCAGAGAGTTCAGGGGATGAGGTGAACGCAGGCCAGCATGCATATGTGTTCTTCAAAACCTAATGAGCCAAGTGCTGAGCAGACATAAGTGGTTGCCCGGACATGTTTTTTTATTTGCTTCATTTAATGTTGCAGTAGGCCGGATCACTGGAAAAGTCACCCCCAAATTGATTGCAGCTCTTTGTCATAAGTTTGTCTCATGTGCAACCGAGGGCTTGAGAGATTTGTTTATTTAATGTAGCATAGGAAGCCAGAGGAGGTGTAGAAGTGCTGTTCTTTCTCAGATCACTTGATTTGCATTATGCTGAAAGGTCATTGTGGAATTATTGATCAACAATGACAAAAAGAAGAAAAAGAAAATCCCTTCTGCTGCACCTATGTTAACCGGGAGCTTACTCATCAAAAAATAGACAACACAATGTTTAGAACTTGGTCATTTGACACCTTCAAGACAGTATATTATACTGTATATAAATTGATGTAGAGATACTGAAAGGCTTTGGTCTTACAATGGCCACACGGATGGTGCAGTGGTTAGCATACTTGCCTTTGCAGCAAGGGCACCAAGAGTCTTTCTGCATGGAGTTTGCATGTTCTCCCCATGTGTGCGTGGGATTTCTCTGGGTTCTCCGGTTTCCTCCCTCAGTCCAGAAACATGCAGATTTGGGGATAAGGCAAATTGGACACTCTAAATTGAGTGTAGGTTGAAAGTGGATGGTAATTTGTCTCTGTGATGGACCGGCACCTGGTCCAATGCCCCCGGCAACCCTCATGTGGAGGATAAAGTTAGAAGATGGATGGATGGTTTTTCAATTAATTACTTATTTTTCTTCTCCAGATGAGATTGCAGTAACATCCATCATGTATGACAGCCCTCCCGTGTACAGCCCACCGTACAGCACCACCTCCCAAAGCTTCTATCCTGCGAGAAGCGTCCATTCCCCTCAGAGCCAGAGTGTCCCTCACACCTACAGTCTCCCTCCAGACTCCTACTATGTGGAGGGCACGCCTCAGCACTTTTACCGCTGGTTTTCACCCCCCGGTTTTGTCAAGACCTTCCAGGGCGCCATCGTCGTCATGTGTTTCGTCATC